>NW_027187351.1:19006584-19026829 GCF_028583685.1 Petaurus breviceps papuanus | reverse complement strand
GAAGAAGTATGGTATCACAAGCTTTCACTCTTTGCAGTTGATATGATGATATGCTTAAAGAATCCTAGGGAATCAACTAAAAAACTACTTTAGATAATACATACATGTAGCAAAGTTGAAGATATAAAATAAACCCACATAAATCCTCAGCATTCCTATATATTTCTAACAAAATCCAACAACAAGGGAAAGAAAGAGAAATTCCTTTTAAAGTCACTATACACATTATATAATATTTTGGGATCTACCTGCCAAAACAAACTCAGGACCTATATGAACTCAATTACAAAATATGTTTCACAGAAATAATAAAATCAAAATAATATGAAAAACAGTTGCTAGTGGCTAAGTAGAGCTAATATAATAAAAATGGCAAATTTTACTAAATTAATTAACTTATTTAGTGCAATACCAATCAATCTACCAAAATTATTTTACAATAGTTTTATATTCTAGAGTGCATACATGAATAAATTAGGGAAAAGAAAGGTAAATGAATTGGACATGCAACTGAAAAAAGCTAGGGAAAAAAAAAACTAATTGAAAATCCCCAATTAAATGCTAAATTAGAAATACTGAAAACCAAAAGAGAGATTAATAAAATTGAAATTAAGAAATCTATTGATTTAATAAACAAAACTGAGTGGTTTTATGAAAAAAAAAACAATAAAATTGATAGATCTTTAGTCAATATGATAAAAAATAAAAAGGGTGAAACTACCACCAATGAAGAGTAAATCAAAACAATAATTAGGAATTATTTTAGCCAGTTGTATACACATAAATTTGACAACCTTAGCGAAATGGATGAATATTTACAAAAATATAGGTTGCCCAAATTAACTGAAATGGAATTAAATTACTTAAAAAAAAACCATCTCAGAAAAATACATCGAACAAGTCATAAGTGAACTCGCTAGAAAAAAATCTCCAGAGCCAGATGGATTCACTAGTGAATTCTATCGAACAATTAAAGAACAATTGATTCCAATACTCTACAAAGTACCTGGGACACTTAGTGAAGAAGGAGTCGTACCAAATTACTTTCATGAAACAAATATGGTACTGATACCTAAATCATGAAGAGAAAAAACAGAGAAAGAAAAATATAGACCAATTTCTCTCATGAATATAGATGCAAAATTTTTAAATAAAATATTAGCAAAAAGAGTATAGCAACTTATCATAAGAATAATACAATTTGATCAGGCAGAATTTATTCCAGGAATGTAAGGATGGTGTAATATTAAGAAAACCGTCAGTATAATTGATCATATCAATAATAAATCTAGCATAAAACACATGATTTTCTCAATAGATGCAGAAAAGGCTTTTTACAAAATACAACATCCATTCCTATTAAAAACAAGAGAATTGATAAGAATAAATGGAGCTTTCCTTAAAATAATAGGTAGTATCTATTTAAAGCCAACAGCAAATATTACAAATGGGGAGAAGCAAGAATCATTTACAATAAGATCAGGGGTGAAACAAGGATTTTCACTATCATGCCTCTTATTCAATCTGATACTAGAAATCTTAGCAGCCATAGCAATTAGAGAAGAAAAAGAAATCAAAAGAATCAAATTAGGCAAAGAAGAGACCAAGCTTTAATGCTTTGCAGATGATATGATGATACACTTAGAGAAGCCTAGAGATTCAAGTAAAAAAACAACTTGAGATAATAAATAAATTTGGCAAAGTTTCAGACTATAAAATAAATCTACATAAATCATCAGCATTCCTGTATTTTTCTAATGAAATTCAACAGCAAGAGACAGAAAGAGAAAACCCATTTAAAGTTACTGTAGACATTATAAAATATTTGGGCATCTACCTGCCAAAACAAACCCAAGGCCTATAAGAACACAACTACAAAACTCTTTTCACACAAATAAAGTCAGGTCAAACTAATTGGAAAGACATCGGTTGCTCATGGCTGGGTCAAGGTAATATAATAAAATGACAATTTTAATAAATTAAATTATATATTTAGTGCCATACCAATCAGTTTACCAAAAACTACCTTATACAGCTAGAAAAAATAGTAACAAAAATCATTTGGAAGAACAAAAGTTCCAGAATATCAAGGGAATTAATGAAAAGAAATGCTAGGGATGGTGGACTAGCTATACCAGATTTTAATCTGTACTATATAGCAGTAGTCCTCAAAGCTACTTGGTACTGGCTGAGGAATAGTTGATCAATGGAATAGATTGGGTACACAAGACTCTGCAGTTAATGAGTATAGTAATCTATTGTTTGATAAACCCAAAGACCCTAGCTTTGGGATAAGAAATTACTATTGGACAAAAACTGCTGGGAAAACTGGAATATAGTATGGCAGAATCAGGGCATAGACCATTATCTAACACCATATACCAAAGTCAAGTCTAAATTGGTGCATGATATAGGTATAAAAGCTGATATTCTAAGCAAGCTGGGAAAGCAAGGAATAGTTCACCTTTAAGATTTTTGGAGAGGGGAAGACTTTATGACCAAACAAGAATTAGAGGGCATTATAAAATGCAATATGGACAATATTGATTACATTAAATTGAAAAGCTTCTGTACAAACAAAGCCAATGAAACCAGAATTAAGAGGGAAGTGGAAAATTGTGAAATAATTTTAACAACCTATGTCACTGATAAAGGACTCATTTCTAAAATATACACAGAATTGAGTCAACTCTATTAGAATAAAAGTCATTCCCCAATTGATAAATGGTCAAAGGATATGAACAGTCAGTTTACAGAGGGAGAAATTTAAGATATTTATAAGCATATGAAAATATTCTCTAAATCACTATTGAATAGACAAATGCAAATAAAAACAACTCTGAGGTACCACATCTCACCAGTCAGATTGTCTACGATGACAGAACAGGAAAATGACAAATGCTGGAGAGGATGAGGTCAAATTGAAACACTACTGCATTGCTGGTGGAGTTGTGAACTGATCAAACCATTCTGGAAAACAATCTGGAATTATGCCCTAAGGGCTACAGATGATTTCCTACCCTTTACCCCAGCAATACCACTTCTAGTGTTGTATACCAAAGAGATCATAGAAATGGGAAAAAGACCCATATGTACAAAAATATTTATAGCATCTCTTTTTGTGGTAGTAAAGAATTGGAAATTAAGGGGGTTCCCACTATTTGGGGAATGCCTGAACAAGTTTTGGTATATGCATATTATGGAATACTATTGTGCTAATAGAAACGAGGAGCAGATGGACTTCATATTTACCTGGAGAGTTTATGATGTTGAGTGAGAAGACTAGAGCCAGGAGGAATTTGTACACAATTACAGACAGAACACATGTGTGATGACCAACTTTGATAAACTGGACTCTTAGCAATCCAGAGCCATAATTCAAATGCAAAAGACTCATCATGGAGAGAGATATTTACATCCAGAGGAAGAACTGCTATTGAACCCAGATTGAAGCAAACTACCTGCCCGTTATTGTTTTCTTGTTTGGCTTTGTCTCCTCTTTCCCATTCTTCATTCCATCTGTTACAATCCTTCTATATAACCTGATAATGCCTAATGTGAAAGTATTTGCAGATACCATATTTGATTATATAATGTCATGGAGGCGGGGGAGGGGGGAGGAGAGAAAATTTGAAACTCAAGGTCTCGTGGTAACGAATCTTGTAAACTAAATGTAAACAATTTAATGAAGGCAAAAAAAAACACAACACAACAAAACATTCATACTGTGGGTTCACACCCACAGGCAGATCCTGTGTTTATGTCCTACCTAGCTCATACAGATCCTCTGTCCTGTCATGGGAGGTCTGTACATCACCCTTGTGGTGGGTAGATTCCTTTACAGGGGCTCACTCTGTCTACACTGTGGGCTGGTCTCTAGTGTGCGCTGGTGCAGCCAGCACACATTCCATGCTCCACCTGCCCAGTCCTACATGTGTACTTTCCTTGAGTGGGAATCTGCAATTCTCCATCTCCAAATGTGTTGTTTCACTTTAAATTCTGTTCATACTCTCTTTTTAGAGGTTACTGACAGAATTCACAGAGGAGTTCAAGTAAGTTACTGCTTTCACTCCACCATCCTGGCTCCACCCCTTACATATACCTTTTAAGGTTACAAAGCACTTTACATATGTTATCTGATATCATCCTCACAACAACCTAAGAGGTAGGTGGCATTACTATCTCCCACAGATGTGGAAACTGAGACCATGGGGTTAAACCAGACCAGGGTCTAATATCTCATAAAGTCTGAGGCAGAATTCAAACTCAGGTATTCCTGACTCTACATCTAGTACACTATCCACTGTACCGTCTATCTGTATTGACTAGTATAATGAAGGACCCTTGAGATTTCTACAAACTGAAAAAATTGAACTGGAAGTAAGAAGACAGAAAGTCAATGTAAACATTTTTCTTCTTTCTGAAAAAGTGAATTAATTTTAGAAGAAAAAAAAGACAAAGTACAATATTTGGTAAAAGAAGTATAGAGCAAAAAAACAATACTCCAAATTCAGTAAACGTAGAAATAAAGTCACCAAGTTATAGAGCTTCAGTCTTTGCCCTAGCAAAACATTAACTAATGCACTTCCACTCTCTCATTAGTATACAAAAACCTATAATGAATATATTTATAATGGATTTTAAATGCAAAGTTGATTTTATTACTCTTTAGTCAATGAATTACTTCACACTGTGTATTCTTAACACTACCTAGAAGGAAATTTTTCAGTAAATACTTCAATATGCTCAATATTTATTATTATTTCTGTAATCATCTTGAGATTTTATTTACTTTTCACAAAATGTTAAACAGGTGTCTTATTTTCCCAAATATTTTTTGCTTTATATTGTATTTAATTTTTCTCATAATTTCATATCAAGAAAAAATTAGCATTAATTTCACAAGATTTTGAGTTCCAAATGTTTCTTCCTTCCTTACTCCATTCCCTTCCCTCTTCTGAAAATGATAGGCAGTTTGTTACAGTTTATAGACATTTTTAAATATAAAATATATCCCCATATTCATCACCATTGTGAAAGAAGAAACCAGTCAAAAGGGAAAGAGGGATTAAAAAAAATAAATTAAGTAGAAAAATATTTTTCAATCTGCACTCAGAGCCTAGCAGTTCTTTATCTGAATATGGATAGCATTTTCTTTCATGATTGCTTTTTACTTGTCTTGGATCATTGTGATGTTGAGAAAAGCTGAGTCATTCATACTTGATCATCACCCAATGTTGTTGTTATTTTGTATTGTGTTCTTCTCACTTCACAAGTATTTCCAGGATTTTTCTGAAATCTGACCTTTCATCATTTCTTATTGAACAGAAGTCCCATTCCATTCATATACTACAGCTTCTTAGTCATTTTCCAATTAATGGAGATCCCTTAAGTTTTAAATATTTCACCACCATAAATAAGGCTATTATAAATATTTTTGCAAATGTAGGTCTTTTAGACTTTTTATGATCTCTTTAGAGTACAGATCTAGTAGGGGTATTGCTGGATCAAAGGGAATGCACAGTTTGGTTTTCCTTTGGTCATAGTTCCAAATTGCTCCTCTACAGAGTGATTGGATCAGTACATATCTCCAACAACAATTAGTGTCTACAACCAGTTTGCTCTTATCAAATAGCAGGATATGTGTGTGTTTTCCTTGTTTACCTTTCTAAGTCACTGTCGCATCTCGTGATTGGAGGTTGAATTTTCCATTGAGTTCTGGCTTTTTGTCAAGAAGGTCGAGAACTCTGTGATATCATTGAATGAACATCTCTTTGCCTGGAAGAATATGTTCAGTTTCACTAGCTATGTGATCCTTGGTTGTAAAGTGAGCTATTTTGCCTTCTGGAAAATTGCCACTGCCTCTGATCTTTCAGTGTAGAGGTTGACAAATCCTGTGCAATCCTCGCTGTGGACCCTCGATATTGGAATTGTTTCTTTCTGGTTGCTTGATGTATTTTCTCTTTTATCTGGTAGTTCTGGAGTTTGGCCACAAAATTCCGAGGACTTTTCAGTTTGTGATTGTATTAGCAATGCCATATTCACAATGCCTATGGAAATTACAGATATGCTGATATAATTATCCATCACAAAATACATCATGCTTGCCATATGGGGGAATAAGCTAGAAAATTTATTAAGATACCAAAAGACTGATTCCCAAAACCAGAAGGTGAAAGCTATCAGAGTAGTTATGAAATTGGCACAGGTAGATAAAGTAGAAAGCACCCACATTCTCAAGCCTTTAAAACAGAACAGGCTACCTCAGGCAAAGGGCCTCCTCTCCCCACTCACAGCATCCACCCAGCATCCAGGAACCATGGTCCCAGCAGCTCTGGCCCCTGGCAGTCCTCAGCAGGAGTCCTTAGCAGAAATTCTGGCTAACTCAAAAAGTGCTTCGCGCTACCGCTGCCGCTGCCACCGCCACTGCTAGCCACCGCAGGAACTGTAGCTTGGCTTCTGCTTCCTCTTGCTCTGCCCCTTCCTGCTACATCAGCAAGTCCAATGGGGCATGGAAGATCTTTAAATCCCATAACCCTTACAGTGATCTCTGTCAGCAGGTGTCTGGGGGATTCTCTCGATTTCTATTTTAGCCTCAGGTTCTAGTATCTCAGGGCAGTTTTCCTTAACGAGCTCTTGGAGAATGTTGTCCAGGCTCATTTTTTCATCATAATTTTCTGGTAGGCCTGTGATTGTCAGATTATCTCTCCTGGAACTGTTTTCCAGGTCAGTTATTTTTTCTTTGAGGTATTCTACCTCTTTTTCTAATTTTTCATTCTTGTTGTTTTGCTTGACTAATTCTTGGTTCCTCATAGAGTTATTTCTTTCCATTTGGTTGATTCTAGTTTTTAGCAAATCATTTTCCTTGGTTAAATCTTGGAACTCCTTTTCCATATCATACACTTTCCTTTTTAGAGAGATGTTTTTCTAATTCTGCTATTTTGGTTTTGAGAGAATTATTCATTTTGTCTTCTATCTCTCTCATTTTGTTTTCGAAGTTCCTTTTGATGTCATGTAGGAGAGCCTTCTGTGCTTGGGACCCATTCCCTGTTGAAGTTTTAGCTTTGGGTGTGGGGTCCACATTGTCTCCCTCTGAGTTTGGTTCCTCCCTATGAGGATAGTAGGACTGCAGCGTCTTTGTCTTTGGAGTCTGCTTTCTAACCATTTTGAGGCAGGTTCATAGCCATGCCCTTCCTCTAGGATCCCAAGCCTTTACTGTAGAGGGTTTTGCCCTGGGGCAAGAGTTACTATGTTTTCAGGGTCAGGTGGGGGGGGGGTTGGAGCAAGTGAGGTTCACTCTGTCATCCTGGTCTTGGGAGGTCCTTAAAGGGGCTTTTTTTTAATTTTTTGCCTATGAAGTAGTAGCCCCAGGAGTGTTTGCTGTCCAGGACTAGGGCCCCTGTATTTGCTTCTTACCTTGCTCTTTCCAGTCCCAGCCCTTTGGTGATAGGTGTGGTATTGGACCTTGTGTTTCGTGGGAAGTCTTGCCCTTCGAGTTGATCAGGCCACTTCTGGGCCTGCCTCTGCTGGCTGGGCCTTCCGAGCCTGCCTCCAACAATTAGTGTTCTAATTTTCCCATAAACTCACCAACATTTATCATTTTCCATTGTTGTTATATTACCCAATCTGATTAGTGTGATTTGCTATTTCACGTTTGTTTTAATTTACATTTCTCTAATCAAAAGTGATTTAGAGCACTTCTTTATATAACTATAGATAGCTTTGATTTCTTCATATGAAAACTACCTGTTCATATCTTTTCAATGTCTATCTACTTAGAATGATGTGTATTATATAAATTTGACTCAGTTCTCTATATATTTGAGAAATGAGGACTTTATCAGAGATATTTGCTGTAAAGATTGCTTCCTAGTTTTCTTTTTTTTCTCATCTTGTTTGCCTTGCTTTTGTTTGTACAAAAGATTTTTAATTTAATATAATCACATTTATATATTCTAAATTTTGTCATGGTCTTTATTTCTTGTTTGTTCATGAATTTTCCCTCTTCCAATAGATCTTACAGTTAGAATGTTTGTTGTTCTAATTTTATTGCTTCATTGTCTATGGAATCTTTTAGCAAGATATAGTTTTCTTCCTTATCTCTTTAATTAGTTCTACTTTTACTTTTACTTAAGATCAGGAATGTTAAGTATGTTTTTCATTTATTAACTTAGCTGAAGAACAATCGATTCTGTTCCAAGCATCATCTTTACTCTGTTTATATCTCTCCTTCAAATGTGTATCTTGTAAGCAACATACTACAGGATTTTGTTTTTTTATCCACTCTGGTATCTGTTTGCATTTTAGGAGAGAGTTCATCCCACTCTATGATTACTACCTTTTTATTTCCCTCCATTGCATTATTCCAATTTCTTGCCTTCCTCTCCTTTCACCCTTTCCCACCTCACCAGTGTTTTCTTCTATCTACCACTTCCCCACACCTTCACCCCTTGCTATCAGTCCTCCTGCTATTACTTTATCACCTCCCCTGCTTCTTTTCTTTCAGCCATGATAGATTCTGGTATTTAACTGATTGTGTATATCATTCTCATTTTGAGTCATTACTGATGAGATTAAGGTGCCAACAATGCTCATTGCCCTTCTCCAATCTTTCACTTCAATAGGTCTTTCTTGATTTTACATGAGATAATTTACCCCATTCTACCTCTCTCTTCCTTCTCCACCCATTTTACTCCTCCTTGTCATCCCTTAATTTTTTGTCATTCCCTCAAATTTACCTTACACCCATTCCCTCTGTATATATTCCTTCTTCATGTACTAATCTTGATACAATTTCTAAAAGTTACAAGTATCAACTTGCATGTAGAATTGGAAACAGTTTAGCTATATTGAATCCTTTATAGAATTTTCCCCCTTTTGATCTGTTTATGCTTGTCTTAGGTCTTGATATTGGAGGTAAATATTTTTCTTTTTTCTAGTTTTCTCCTTATGAAGGCTCCTTTTATTTCATTGAATGACTATTTTTCCCTGGATATATTTCACTTAATTTTGCTAGATAATTGATTCTTGGTTGTAATTCTCCAAATTCAATTTTTGATTCAAAGGACATTGAAATGCATTTGTAACTAAGTATCTTATGAATAACTTCCCAGAATTTACATGTTATCTTGGAAAAGTTTAATAATTTTGCAAAGAATTCAGAAATTTATTCAATTTGCACCTTTTCCATTTTAATTCTACATTCATTTGTTCTGCTGCCTTCAAAATTATTCATTACAATGTTGAGAAAAGGCTGATAGCAAGATAAATGGGATCTGGTGAAGGATTCAGTAATACTAAGCTCCCAAACAGAGAAATAATTCATTTAAATAGAAAGTGATCAATAGTCAGACCCATCATTACTGTTCAAAATGTAAATCTGCTAGCCATTTTTTGTATATCCAGTTGAACCAGATTTTGAGTTGCTTTCCCTAAGAATATGCATTTTCTTTTTTCTCTCTTCTCCTTCCCCACACAAAAGAAGAGAGGAATTCATGTATACTATTAATATAGCAATAGAGGAAGAAGATCTGGAATCCAATTGCAATTCTTCTTATTCTCCATTCCCATAATTCTACTGAATTTTATGGCATAGAAAGACAGGATTTTTTTTAATATGCTGTTATAATAGATTTAATTTTAATTAGAGATAAAAGTGTAAAACTTCCACAGAATTCTACTTTCTCATATAAATTTAACTGCAGTGAGAATTTCAGGAAGGGAATGGGTTTTAATCTGAGTTATAATGCCCACAAAATTGTGACAATCACAATTGAATTTTACATTTTATTTTGAGGATTGCAAATTGCTTTACACACATTATGCTCACAATAGCTAGATGAGGTTCATGCTGCAGCTTTTGTTGCCTGCATTTTACAGATGAAAAGAAAAAGACCCATAGAACTTTAACTAGCCATTTATTCTCACATAGATAAGTGAAGAGAGAATACAAAACCAAGGCTCTACTGATTCTAAGTCACGTACAACAAATTGTCTTTAGATACAAATCATTATTATTGAAATTATTAGAAAGTTGTCCTTGAAATCGCACATTATAATCCCATAAAATGGACCAAATGAAGGGTTAAGCTAATTTAAGATTCAACCATGATAGGTGACAATCTTATGAAAAATAACTTAAATGAATTAGAAAGATGGCTATGCCCTCAAATGACCATTAAAATAAATTACAATCACAAACAAATTGGGAAGAGGGATTTTATTTCTTAAGGATATAAGAAGAAGATTCATAGAGGTGTAGGAGCTAGGGTGGTGGGATAAAGTGAGATGAAGGAAGCCATACCTCATCAAGCTGGGGAATGAAAAATTTGGTAAAGACAGTGATGACAAGGCCAAAATTCTGGGAATGAGGCTATTTTGGCCACTTAGGCATGAGGAGTTTGGAAATAGATGATGTTTTGATGAAATACTACTGAAATTTAAGATTATAATTCTGTTTCTCCTACTTTCTATTGGACTCCTATAGGTGGATTTAAAGACTTCTGGGTATAGAGAAAACCTGTTTATCTTTCTTTGTTTTATATTTTTATTAAGTCTTTGCAAACCATTCTAACTATCAACACTTTCTACTCTCTGTGTTTGTATAGAGGATGCCTTTGGAAGGAAGCAATGTAAAGAGAGAAAGCCCAAAAAGTGGAGGGGAGGAAGGAGAGAGAGAGAGAGACAGAGAGAGAGAGAGACAGAGAGAGACAGAGGGAGAGACAGAGAGAGAGACAGAGAGAGAGACAGACAGACAGACAGACAGAGACAGAGAGACAGAGAGAGACAGAGAGAGACAGAGAGAGAGAGAGACAGAGAGAGAGAGAGACAGAGAGAGACAGAGAGACAGAGAGACACAGAGAGAGAGAGAGACAGAGACAGAGACAGAGAGACAGAGAGAGAGAGACAGAGAGAGAGAGGGAGGGAGGGAGAGAGAAGGATAAACTGAGGAAAAAAATAGGACAGTGGTAAATGCACAGTTAGTTATTATAATTTTATTACTTTTTTTTTTGTTTTTTGGAGGGGGAAGCACAATTGAGGTTACCTGGATTGCCCAACATCACATGGCTAGTAAGTGTTAAGTGTTTGAAGGAGGATTTTAACTGAGTTCCTCCTGACTCCAAGGATGGGGTTCTATGCGTTGTGCCACATAGCCACCCCTAGTTATTATAACTTTAAATATGAAAAATTTGAACCTACCCATAAACCAGTAATAGATAGGAGAATGGATCAAAAACCAGACCAGAAAATAAGCTGTTTACAAGAAATATATTTACCCAGGAAGTATATGAACAGAATTACATAACACTTTTCACACAAATAAAGTCAGATCTAAATAACTGGAAGAATATCAGTTGCTCATTGCTAGGAAGAATTAATATGATAAAAGGACTTTACCTAAATTAATTTGACTGTTTAGTGCCATAGCAATCAATCTAACAAAAAATCATCTTATAGATCTAGAAAAAATAGAAACAAAATTCTTGTGGAAGAACAAATGGTCCAGAATATCAAGGTAATTATTGAACAGAAATGCTAGTGAAGGTGACCTAGCCACACCAGGTTTTGAACTGTATTATAAAGCAGCAGTCATCAAAACTACTTGATACTCTCTGGATAGAACAGTGGATAAGTGGGATACATTAGGTACATGAGACATAACAGTCAATGACTACAGTAATCTATTTTTTGACAAACCCAAAGACCCTAGCTTTTGGCATAAGAACTCATTATTTGACAAAAAGTACTGAGAAAAGTGGCAAATTTTATGGCAGAAACCGGACATAATCCAATGTCATACACCATATACCAAAATAAAGTCTATATGCATGCCCGACCTAGAGATAAAGACTGATAGTATAAGCAATCTGTGAGAGAAAGGAATACTTTACCTCTCAGATTTATGGAGAAGGGAAGAATTTATGACTAAACAAGCAATAGAAAACATTAAAAAAAAGTAAAATGTATAAATTTGATTAAATTAAATTGAAAAGTTTTTGTATAAATAAAGTCAATGTAAACAAGATTAGGGGGGAAACAGGAATTTGGGAATGAATTTTTACACCCAGTGTATCTGATAAAGGCCTCATTTATAAAATATGTGGAGAATTGAGGCTAATTTATAAGAATGTCATTCTGCAATTGATAAATAGTAAAAAGATATGAAAAGGCAATTTTCAGAGGATGAAATTAAATATATCAATAACTATATAAAAATGGTCTAAATCATTATTTATTAGAGAAATGCAAATCAAAACAAATCTGAGTTACCACGTCTCACAAGTGAGATTGGCTAAGATGACAAAAGAGGAAAACAATAGCTGCTGGAGAGGATGCGGAAAAATTGGAAAACTAATGCATTGTTGGTGGAGTTCTGAACTGACCCAACCATTCTGGAAAGCAATCTGGAACTATGGCCAAAGGGCTATAAAAAAGTCCATTCTCTTTGACCCAGTGATAACACTTCTATAGCTGTTTCCCAAACAGATTATAGAAGTGAGAAAAGGACCTGTATGTACAATAATATATGTGGAAAAGAATTGGAAATCAAAGGGATGACCATGGTTTGGGGAATGGCTAAACAAGTTGTGTTATATAAATGTAATGGAATACTGTGATGCTGTAAGAAATTACAAGCAGACAAACTTCATAATAACCTGTAGAGGCTTAAATAAACTGATGCTGAATGAGGAGAGCAGAACCAGGAAAACTTTAAACACAATTATAGACACATTATGTCTATGATGACTAACTTTGATAGACTGGGCTCCTCTCAGCAATGAAAGGTATTTGTGTGTATGTATATATGCATATGTGTATATGTGTATATAGACATATATACATGAATATAAATACACATACAAACATATATATACACATACACGCACACATATATACATAAATATATATACACATACGTACATACATATATACATATATGAGTGGTTTCGTTAGATCTTAACAGCAGGGTACAAAAGAGTTAGATAGTCTCTGTTCATGGTGTCTCAACTTTTTTCTTTTATTCTAATCAATGTTCCTTCTGGAAGTTAGGTAGATGAGCACTGTGACAGAAAGGTTAAGTTTTTCTCTTCTGACTAAGGTCTTGGTGAAATTTAAAGTTTTCTAGTTTCCTGTACTTAAAATAGCCGTGAGAAGAGCATAAATGAAAGTCAGCTCACAAAAAGAACAAAATACAAGTTGCTTAGTCTTGTTATTTTTTTTCAGTCTATACAAAGGCATAAGTTGATGTTTCTTTGCACAACTGAAACATCCATTTGAACCTATTAGTCATAACGATTTGTGATTCCATTAATATGAAAGTTTCAGTGATACAGATCACTACAATCCATATCTGCCCAACATGAATATTCCTACCTTTCCTACCATAGACTAAAAACAAGTGCTTGACTCATTTTTCTAAGGGCCTTTCTTGCATTTTTTTCAATTTGTAAGGATATCAGGATAAACTCTACAGTAGAAATCATGGAGATTGTTTCACCTTTGAAATTCAACACTTCTTCATTACTCTCAATTGTCTCTTCCTTCTGATTGGATGGCAAAGCAAAAATATTACTACCCAATTTTCCCTTTAAAGAAACCTCATCATTTTTTTTGGAGGGGGTATGGAAGGACTTTTGAGGTTGTGACTTGGCCAAGGTCACATAGATATTTTTTATGATAAGTGTCTGAGACCAAATTTGAACTGATGTCCTCCTGACTCCAGGACCAGTGCTCAATTGCCTGCATTACTTAGCCAGCAATTTTTCTTTAGATTTTCCTTTTATTTTTCTTTTTTATATCATCTTATTTTGTTTTGTTTATTTTTAATTTTCATCATTTCCTCCAATCTTCTATCTCTTATATCCTCCCCCATATCCCCTTTGACTTTCTAGTAGGACAAGAGGGATTTCTATACCCCCATATCTGTATATCTTATTTCCAAGTTACATGTAAAATAATAATAATTTAACATTCGATTTTAAAACTTTGAGTTAAAAATTCTTTTCCTTCTTCCCTTGTCACCCACACCTACTGGCAAGATAAGCAATTCAATATAGGTTATACATGTGTACTTACACAAAACATTTCCATAGCAGATATACTGTGAAAGACTGAATATCATACCCTTCATCCTATGCCACCCCCCCTCATTATATTTTCTACTTTGACCTTATCCTTTTTCAAAAGTTTGTGCTTTGAACTACCCTTCCCCCAATCTACCAACCCTTCTATCATCCCTCCTCTTATCCCCTTCCCCCATAATTTCCTGTAGCTTAAACTACCTAAATTATTTTGTATGTTATTCCCTCCTTAAGCCATGTTCAATGAGAGTAAGTGTGACCCATTCCCTTTTGGCATCCTTTTCTTCCCCTCCATTGTCACAGTTTTCTCTGCCAATTTTATATGAGATAATTGACCCTATCTCTCCCTTTCTCCTCTCATTACATTCCTCTCTCACCTCTTAATATTTTTTCTTAGATATCATCCCTTCCTACTCAACTGATCCTGTGCCCTATGTCTACATATACATGCACACATATCTTTACACACTCACATATGTATTTATACATACTCTCAATATAATCCTATATGTATGTATATAAACATATATGTGTGTGTACACACACACACACACACACAGACATATGTATTCCCTTCAACTATCCACATACTGAGAAAAGTCTCGAGTTACAATTATAGTTTTTCCATGTAGGAATGTAAATAGTTCAACTTCAATAAGTTATTCATGATTTCTTTTCTCTATTTACCTTCTCATGTTTCCCTTTCTTCTTGTATTTGAATATCAAATGTTCTATTCATATCTGTGTTTCATCAAGAATGCTTGAAAGTCCTCTATTATATTGAATGACCATATTTTCTCCTGAAACATTTTACTCAGTTTTGCTGGGTAGAGGATTCTTGTTTTGAATCAGCACAGCGTTGACATCTGGAATGTCATAATCCAAGCCCTCCTATCCCTTAATGTAGTGTCTTCTAGATCTTGGGTTATCCTGATTGTGTTTCCACAATCATAATTTTTTTTTTCTCCTCCCTGGATGCTTGTAAGATTTTCTTCTTGATGGGGGAACACCAGAACCTGGCTATAATACTCCTAGGAGTTTTGTTTTTGGGATCTTTTTCAAAAGGGAATCACTAAATTCTTAAATTTTTATTTTGCCTTCTGATTTTAAAACATCAAGGCAATATTCCTTGAGGATTTCTTGAAAAATTATTTCTTGGTCCTTTTTTTGGTCATGACTTTCAAATAGTCCAATAATTTTTAAATTATCACTCAAGGATATATTTCACAGCTTAGTGGTTTTTTTTTTCCAATGAGATTTTTCAAATTGCCTTCTCTCTTATCATTTTTGGATCTGTTTTATATTATCTTGATTTCTCATAAAATCATTAGATTTCCTTTGCTACAATCTAATTTCAAAGAATTATTCTCTTCAGTAAGCTTTTGAAATTCCTTTTCCACCTGGCAAATTCAGCTTTTTAAAGCATTCTTTAAATTCTTTAAAGCATTGGCTTTTTGACCCTCTTTTGCCTTTTGATTTAGTCTATTTTTAAGGTGTTATTTTCTCCAGTCAGGTTATTGACTTGCTTTTCATGATTTTCTTGCATCATTTTCTTTTCTCTTTCCAGATAGAGCCGCGAGTGTAAGAGATGCTGAGGCAGTCACAAGATGTCAGAGGGTGTGAATGTGACCTCTGAGGAGCAAGGGCTTGGAGATGTGGAGACCAACTCTGCCGGGCCTTAAAGGCCAACATGGCATTGAGCGCAGGGTGTGGGGGCCAACTCTGCTGGGTTTGGAAAGGCCGACATGGCACTGAGCATGCCCCATAAACATGGACTCCTCTTAACACATACTCCTTTGCCCCGCACTCAGGAGCGTGCACGATTGGCTCTCACATTCATATGGCAGTGTGGTGGCTGGAGGGGGTGCACATGGCTTTCTGAGGGACGTTGTTGGGACAGCTTTGCCTGGGGGTTAACCAACCAGGGATAAGGGAGTTTCTGGCGCAGTGATGCCAGAGTGATACTCTGCGCAGCAGTGCCTAAGGTACTTCCATGAAGGACGTTGCTCCATTGTCTCATACGACATACTCAGGAAAGAACATGATTGGCCCCACAAGGTGTGCGCCTGCAAGGTTTATAATGAGGGGAGATAGAGGAAATGAGAGAGTTCAGTTAGTTCCAGTTCTGCCTGGAAGTGAGTTAGTTCCTGTGCCTGTTCCTGCTTGCTATAACCGAATAAACAGCTTCGCATCATACTTTCCATGCCCTGGGTGTTCTGTGGGGGTAAGTTCTTCTTGGAGACAAGAAGCCAGAGAAATCCGAAGACCAGGTAAAAGGTAAGACATGGCTGGAGTTGGGACTGGGAACACAACACTTTCCAATTTTTCCTCCACTTCTCTTACTTAATTTTCAGAATCAATTTTGCGTTCCCCTATGACCTGCAAGCAGTTACTATTTTTCTTGGAAGCTTTTGATGCTGGAGTTTTGACTTCATTGTCTTCCTCCCATTCCATTCTTTGATCCTTTTTTTCCCCCCAAAAGAGGAATATAAGATTTTATTACTCTGCTTTCTTTGCTTTCTCTTCTGGCTCATTTTGCCAATCAATTTATTTGACTTTTGAACTGTTTTCCATGATAGAACTCTTCTTACAAAATAGAGAGAGCTTTGTCCCAAATCACTGAGGTTTTTGCAGCTTCTAGAGCTATTAGTTTTGTGCCCTCTCTGAAGCCCTCACAAGCTCTGGCCCACTGGCCACACACCCCAGGACCTCCACACAAGACCACAATTCAAATCCAAGCAGATTAAAGTAATTGCATTTACCCTCTGGATGGCCACTTGGTCCCCCTACAATCTCCATGGCAAGAGCTCTGGAGGTAGCCGTGCTGGGCAGTAGATGCAGCCTCAGGGACTCCTCCACCACTTCTCCCTGGTCCTTTGGCCTGACCACACCCTTCCTTTACAACAGAGGTACCAACAGACCTTTTATTGCTCTTTGGCATTTGTGGGTTGAAGACTTTGGATACTCCCACAGCTGCTGGTTATTCAGTCTCCTGAAATCATGTGGCTCATGCAGCACTGTACTCTGCTCCAAGCATGCTGTGATGGACCCTTTCTGTAGGCCTGCCAGGCTGACTTCATTGGGAGATTTGTTTCTCTCTTTCACTTTGTGGGTTCTGTAACTCTAAAAATTCTTTAGAGTCATATTTTATAGGTACGTGAGGTGGTTGTTGGGGGAGCTCATGGAATTTCCTTCTTCTATGCTTCCATCTTGGCTTCCCTCAGAAAAGAAGTTAATAAGTCGTAACACTGCAGGAAGTCACATTAGCCTTTAGCCTTCCCACAAACCAACATTTGCTCAGAACCCCAAATTCCTCCTTGCCTGTGTCTTCTTGTTTCTCTGTCTCTAAGTGCCCAATCCTCATAATTTTCAACCATCTCTTCATTTCCCACTAATTGTTCTGCTTCTTTTTTGAGTCCACAAACATCATATAACTGTGAAGGAAAACTTCTGTCAGCCCTTCT
This sequence comes from Petaurus breviceps papuanus, assembly GCF_028583685.1. Lineage (NCBI taxonomy): Eukaryota > Metazoa > Chordata > Mammalia > Diprotodontia > Petauridae > Petaurus > Petaurus breviceps. Next base: position 19,009,284 of record NW_027187351.1, on the reverse strand, counting down.
TTTTCTTTTTAACTTTCATATGTGTATTCCCTTCCCTCACTGAATTGTAAGCCTTGTGACAGAATGATTGCCTTTTTCCTGTTTGTGTGTTCTGGCACTTAGCAAAGCATCTAGCACATGAGAATTACTTAAATGTTTATTGACTATTGATTGGTTGTTAACTAATATTGTAACATGCAAAAAAGGACCCTGCTAAAAGTTTTTTGTGTAGGGGCAGTGGGGGCTTGTTATTCTTCTGTGGGGTGAATGTGTGTGGAAAGGTAAGAGAAAGAAAGAGAGAGAGAAGTATAGTTTACCTATATAATTAAATAAGAAAATATATGTGAGTATATAACTACATAAATATAAATAAATGCATACATATATTTATTATCTATGTATTTACATAAATTAGTGTATATTTCTTGGTATATACTCTGACACTATATATATTATATATATATGTATATGTATGTGTGAATATATGTATAAATAAATACATTCACACACAAATACTCACATACATTTGGCATAGTTGATTCAAAATACTTGAATTTTCATCTTTTGTCTATTTCCTTACTTGAACTAACTGAAATATTAAGCTCATTTCAAATGAAAATCCTGCCCTTCTTTCTTTCAAAACAATTTTGAAAATGGCCAGACATGTCAGTTAAAAGGAAAGGAGGAAAGATTACCCTCAGAAAGAAAAAAAAGTACAATTTTAGGAGCAATCTTACAATAATCCTTTTTTTACTGCCTGCCTATTATATTATTACTGGTGTCTATGAGGTACTTCATGACATGTCAGTTCAGAATTGGTTTCTGTGTGTGAAAGAAAGAAGCGGTTGAAATTAACAATGGCAACAAGCATCCACAAATGGTAATTGCTAATGAAAGTGTACAAAAAGGTTAATCTTAATTGATGTTTGGAATTTGAGACAATTTTAATGTCATTTTCTGATAAAGGGGAACACATTCCATTTTCCCCTCTTAATGTTACGCACTACCCTAAAATATGAGAAACAATTTTTCTAGCATGAATCTCTACTTCTGTACATTGTGTTCACTCTTATATCAGCGAACTTTGAAAGAAAAAAATTTTTAAAAGGTATTCCCAAGTAGTAATGAAGCAAAGGTTTATGCTTTCCACAGGGAAAAACAGCTAGAAAATCTCATGTATTAGATTTGTGTCTATAATTATATATAAATTATTGCTTATTTCATCTTGACAGTGAAGTTCCCAAATATAACTTCCATCTTGGTTACTTGGTGGTTTGTCACTGTTGTGTAGGGTATCAGTAAATAGGCAACGAATGAGAAGAAATTTAGATATCTCTTCACTGCTATGAAATTACTATAAGGAGAACCGTATCCCAGAAATCATTACAACCTAGACAAGAAGAGCACAAAGTATTTGGATCATAAGGAGCAACTTCTGTAATGATGCTAAAAGAGGGTGGGGGAGGAGAGAGATAGGATATTTGGCATATGCCAGATATAGATGTCAAAAGGAAGCTATGGATTAGATAGTGCTATTGTGAGTTAACTGACATTATCTTGTCTTAGAAGGTAAATATCACAGAGTTCTCTCAGATCTTTTATCTTTCCTGTAACATGTTCTTCTACCAGTATTAGATTTCTTAGTCATGTCAACTTACAAACACTTTATTTGATCAACCCCTGACCCTTTGGCCACAGGAACCAACCATTTAGTTAACCTACCCCCCTTCAAGTCATTACAATAGGACTTGAGAGAAAAAAAAAAAAACATTTATATGAAACCAAAAGGAAATGAAGACATTTACACTGTATCACAGCAGAAGTCTGGCAGGGCCATCAAGTTTAAAAAAAAGTCAATTTCATCATTACAATGTATGGTTTTATAAGTAACTTGGTTATGTTAAATTAGGAATATCATTCATTGAAAGAATTACTTTTGTTTTGATGAACAGAAGAAGCAGTGAGGTGTAGTAGATGGAGTGCCAGCCTTAGAGGTAGGAATAAGTGAATCAATGATTGAATGAAAAATCATTTTAAGCACTTACTAACTTCAATAATTTTTTAAGCATTAGAGACACAAAAAGAAAAGAAGGACAGTTGTTATCAAGGATCTCACATTCTAATCTAGGAAGGCAATGAACATATCAATTGCAAGTCCAATGGAAAGACCTTCTGGTCACAATGGCAGAGTGCTAAAGGATACAAGATTCAATTCTAGTCTCTGAAATATTATCTACATAACTCTGTAGACACTACTTAATCCTTAGATATACAAATCATTCTCAATGACTTTAAGTTGCTGAAGAGTTGCTGCTCTGCATTTTTAAGAAGAATTCTCTCACCAAAAGTTCCTTCATCAAAGAAATGATAATGCTCTACCAAAATAAAACAAAATAAATTTATATTGTATATAGAAGTACAGCTATAATTTAATTCTTCTCATATCTTGTCCAATATTCTTTACTATACATGCTATTCATAATTAAGCACTTTCAATTTTTCCATACTAGTAATCTCCCTACTAAAGGATAGTACACAGTATAATACAATTGAAAAAGTATTACACTCTGAAGAATTGTAAGGGTTATGGGATTTAAAGATCTTCCATGCCCCGTTGGACTTGCTGACATAGCAGGAAGGGGCGGAGCAAGAGGAAGCGGAAGCCAAGCTAGCGTTCCTGCGGTGGCTGGCGGTGGTGGTGACGGCGGCAGCAGCAGAGGC
>NW_027187351.1:18952300-19006574 GCF_028583685.1 Petaurus breviceps papuanus | reverse complement strand
ATAAATTTTCTAGTTTATTTCCTCATATGGCAAACATGACATATTTTTTAATGGATAATTATATCAGCATATTTGCAATCTCTATAGGCATTGTGAATATGGCATTGCTGATACAAGAATTCATCTCACCCAAACCTCAATGTCCCATACTCAGTGGCCTTGAATATATGGTTTTCAATATTGGGTCTCTAACACAAAATCTTAAAGGATAGTGAAAGGGGGCAGAACCAAGATGGTGGAGGAAAAGCAGGAACTTGAATGAGCTCCAGCACCAACCACCCACAATAACTGTAAAATATGAATCTAAAGAAAGTTTAGAGCTTTAGAACCTACAAAGTGACAGAGAGAAACAAATCTCCCACTGAAGGCAGTCTGACAGGATGAGAGGAGGAGTCTATAGCAACCAAGCTATTAGGCTTGCTCAGTCCTGCATTGTTGGGGACCACAGGACAGTGAGACCCTGACCCTGATCACTGAATATGCCTCCTTAAGCAAAGGGCATGCTTCCAGGTCCAGAAGTCCTCCCCATCCCCCAGAGAGGAGTTCTAGCACACAGTTGTGAGGATTAGATCCTTGAGATAAGTGTGGTATTTTTTTTTAAGCAACTGGGGTTAAGTAACATGGCCAGGCGTTTCTGGGTGGGTGCTAAGTGTCTGAGACCGGATTCGATCCCCAGGTCATCCTGACACTGGGGCCGGTGCGCTTACTTGCTGTGCTACCTGGCCGCCCCAAGTGTGATGTTTTTGCCCCTCGCCTAGAAAAACTGTAGTGTTCAGTGCCCACAAGGGAAAGTCATTAGGAAGTGTTCAATAAAAGGCATGCATTCAAGACAATAAATGAGACTATTTTCCAACATCCTTTCAGTCCCCATCTTTCTTTTAATTCACAAGCTTCCAGGTAAGATTACTCTCGATCCTGCTGGGTGAGAGCAGGGCCCCCAAAATTCTCTCACCCCTAGTGTGAGAAGGCAGGGCTCCCTGTTTCAGCTCACCACAACATATAAGCCTTGAGTGCCCATACATGGTATGACCCCAAACATCCAGAGCAGAATTCAGGGAAGTGAATCATTGGCAGCCGTAGTGGTTTTCAGACTTCTCAACATATAAACACCAAAGAGAAAATGAAAGATCAGTAGGGAACTCTGTTGGAACCAGGTGACAGAAGAGAGTGGTCCAGCCCCTGCCCCCAGGGTGAGAGGGTGTGGAGTCCCAGCAGTTGCAGGTGCTGCAACGTGTCTCCTTCTGGAGCTCCTGGCATGCAGAACATAAGGGGACAAAATGACCATTTAGAAGGTAATCACTCTTGCTTTGACCTGTTTGGATCTGCATCACTGTCATGGGTAGTGGTACTGGGGTGCATGGAAAATGTGCCAGAGCTTGTGGGGACTGTAGAGAGGGTGCCTTCTTCATAGCTCTGACACTTGTGAAAACCACAGTAATTTGGTACAAAACCTTTTCCACTTTGGAAACAGAGTTCTACCATGGCAAAGAGCTCAAAAGTAATGTTATTGGCCTAGAAGTTGAGCAAGCAGAGTAAGTGCAACCAGAATATAGAATCTTTTTTGGGGGAGGAAAACAATGAAAACACGGAATGAGAAGAATAAAACAAAGTCAAAACTCATGAATCAAATGATACAAAGAAAAATACGAATTGGTGATAGGCCGTGAAGGAGCTCAAGAAGGATTTTTAAAATAAAGAGAATGGAGGAAAAATTGGGAGGAAAAAAGAGAATAATGTAAGAAAGCAAAAGCAAGTCATAGAGGACAACTATATCATAAAAAGTAAAAATGTAGTCCCAATGGCTTTTACCCCAAATTACAAGTCTCACCAATCAAAACTTAGGAATTGATAAAATTGATTTTGTTATTCTCATAGAATTAAAATAAGCAATAAAAGTTTACTATCACTTAAAAACATATGGTATTTCAGTTCCCAGTAAGCCAAGTTCATTGCTTAGGAACTCCATAACTCAAACAAGCTTTTACTTTTCTCCTGGGGCTGATGACCTTGCCCACCAGATGGTTTCTAGGGGACATGGGAAGTTTACAAATAAGGAGAAATCAATAGGAATCCCAAAGAAGGGGCTGATCTGCTTGCTCACTCTGTGATATTCTTCTTCTCCACTGATGAAAACCAGCTACTTTATATGTGAGCTCCTGGGGGATCAGCTTTAGGTTTTAACATTATAGCAATGATCCCAAATAACTTATTTAACAATCTTACAATTTTCATAAATGAGATCCAACTTGTTTTAGGTTTAAGACAGGAGTAGCAGGACTTAAAAAAATAACATAACTGGTTTTGAACAAATTTTTTTCACTGTCTTAGTTTTAACTAAATTAGGCCAAAAGTTGCTTTGTTCATTTCCAATTAATCTTACACAGAGCCATTCATCTCATCATTAATAAGGTGGAAACTATAACTTTAAATCACAATATATTTCCATCATGGCCAAAATTTTAAATGCAGCAGTATTATTACTACCTGTTGGTAACCCAAATATAACATATTTAAATTATCAGATTTTATAACACAAAAATCCAGTTCACAAGTAACAAAATCCAGATTAAAAATTGCTGTAATCTTTTCTGTAATTACAGGTAAAGGTGTAAATACCTGGTTTTCTAAATAGCAGATATACATGTCATAAGACAGGGTTAGCAGAATTGATAAAGTAACACTACTGGTTTTACACTATTTTTCTCCATGTTTTAGTATAAAGAAAATTCAGATTAAAAATTGCTTTATCTAACACCATTTCTAACTCACAATGATCACTCAGGTTTTACAATATACAGTGTAGAAATATACAAATAATTACCTTAATTATTTACCTTAATTACATTTCCAAATCACATATAAAAATTGATAGATGACATTAATTGCATTTCCAGATTACATATAAAAATTATTGATCTTACCAAGTGTAGAGGTTGGTTGACTTCTGACCTCATTTTCTCCTCTCCTTTTCTCATCTCCCCACCATAGTAGACCTTGGTTGTGGGGGTGGTCAACTTGGGAAGGAAGGAGAAAAAAGGCACTGCTCCTTTTGTGTGAGGGACTAAGAACTGAAGAGTCCCGGAAGGTTTTTGCCAGGAGCATTGAGGAGGGGTTTGGGGGAACTTTAAGAGTTGGGCTGGTGGGATTTCTGAGGGCTGGAACCAGAACATCTGTGCTAGTGGAGGAAGGAACACAAACCAAAAAGGGGTAAGTGGGGACCTCTTGCTGAGGCAGGACATGAGGGGTGAATGATGGAGTGGAGGGAAAGGGGTCCCCACGACAAGCTACCCCTGTCTGGTTAGAAGAGTCCGGCAAGATTGGAGCCAATTGGTGTGGCCTTGGATTATAATGTGGGGAGAGGTCTTCCCACTCAGGAAATTGCAAGACAGTGGGTGGTTTGGGGGAGTTTGGCTGTTTGAGTTTTGATCCAGCAACAAGTACTGAATATCCATTTTTAATGAACAAGTTTTCTGCCATGGAAGGCTGTGTTTGACTAGTTTAAGCCATACATCAATATAAGGAGATTGGTGAGGGTACCCAGGATTCCCTGTAACTATTTCGCAAATGGCCTCCACAATTTTTCTGTCAAAGGTCCCTTCCATTGGCCACCCTACTCCAAAAGTGGGCCATTTATTACAACAAAATACAATAAATTTAGATTTAGTCAATTTCACCTCATATTCTGCTCTTTGACAGGCTTTCTTAAAATGACTAATGATACATCCTAAAAGGGTTTCTGATGCACTGATAGATACTTCCATAACTAGTTTTAGTGTGGAAGAAAAACATGCAAATAAATGAGAAATTTGGAAACAAAGTCTTCCTCCCACGTTAAGTCAGAAAGACTGTCTTGGAGGAACTCCTCTGTAATTCAATCAAAAACTTTGCCAGTATCCAAAGGAATGGAAAGAGAATTTTTTTTTTCTGCCAAGAACCTCTCTTTAAGAGATTATCAATCTTCCTAGCCCAGGTACAGTGTTCCTTACTGCCTGGCTGCTTTTAAATCTTACAAGGTGGCATTTCTTTTCATAGACACAGAGCAGAACAGATACTGAAAGACAGACAGATATAGATGAAACAGATACAGAGTGCTCAAAGCACCTAGATCAGGAGATGTATAACATAACTAGTATGGAATTCCAGACAGGAACCAGAAGAGAATTCCCACAGAACAGCAGATACAAGCCAAACAGTAAACACAGATAGACTCAGAGTGCTCAAAGCACCTAAACAAGGAGATATATAATATACACAGATTGACTCAGAGTGCCCAAAGCACCTAGATGAAACCAAATGGTAGACGGACACAAAACAGGACCTAATGGTAAACCACAACAAATTGATACTGGTCTAAGCAAGGTGGGTTTACACTGATGAAAAGCCAAAACAGACCACCTGCGGTACTTGCAAGATGACTTATTGGGCCCAGGGGGTGGACTGTAGCCGACCTGTATTAGTTGGGACAGGATGGCTTACCCCAATGTCTTTCTCTCTGATGTCTCAGGAAGGAGCCAAGGTGAGGGCATTTTACTGCATCCAGCTGCCACTCAATCCCCACCTACATGAGTCCCCTCAGGTTTAAGGCAGGGCCAGCTCTTTCCCCGCCTGAGTCTGAAGTTCCGAGGTCTCTGTAGCAACACAGAATGCTGCTATCTCACTAGGGCCTCCAAATGTTGTAATGGAAATTACAATGAGAGAGATCATTAATCATTTAAATGGAATTTAATTTATTTGAGAAGCATAATTACCCAGGGACTGCCAGGGGTCATGTATACAAATCAGGGAGGGCTGAGCACGTACAACTTGGAGTTCATATAGAAAAAAATCGGAACATAAATATTACCAAGGGGAGCAAGCAGGGAAAATACAGAAGCCAAAGGATAGTTTTGCCTAATGATTGTTGGTCAGCATTCAGTGTGTTGCTGAACTGGAAAGTTCCCAAATCTATTTCAAGAACTGAACCAAAAAGGGGGGTGGGAGTGGGCAGCTATGGATTTCAGGTAGCAGGTTTGAGTAGGTTTTTACTTGGCAGATTTGTTGCCAGGGCAGGCTTTGCTGGTTTTGGCCAGGTTTCCTAGGCAGCTGTGCTGTGATGGGAGAGATGGGGGATGTTCACAAACTGGGGGGTTACTACTACATACATACATACATACACACACATATATATGTACATATATATGCATATATGTATGAATATGTGTATACATAGAGAGAGCACAGGATCATTTGAATAGGAATGGATGTTATCTAAGAAATAAAAGTAAGAGGTCAGAGAGGAATATTTTGAGAGAAGGAGAAAGGGAGAGATAGAATAGGGTAAATGTTTTCATATAAAAGAGGAAGAGTAAACTGTTACAATGGAGGGGAAGAGCAGGGAGGTGAAAGGTCAACCTTACTCTCATTGAATTTGGATTAAGGAGGGAATAACATACACACATTTGGGTTTCTTTCTCTACAGGAAAGTAGAGGGGAAGGGGATAAGAGGGGGAATGATAGTAGGCAGGGCAGATTTTGGGAAAGGCTAATTAGAAGCACATACTTTTGAAAAGGGACACGGTAAAAGTAGAAAAAAGAGATCAAAATAGAAAAATGTACCTGCCTTTTGTGATTATTATATGGCTGAAATCATATTGTGTTAAACTTTCCAATACCACATTAATGGCCATTATCATTATTATTTTCATTAATCATCATATGTTATTAGCTACATTATATATTCTGTCTTACAACTAACTCCAACTAACACACACATACACATCTCTCTTGTGGGGAAATTAAAGAAATTGTAATATTCTGATACTTTGGAAAGAAGTAGAGGAAAGAAATTAAGTAATAAGACTAGTAGACTTCCTCTTTAAGTATGCAGTATAAGGAGCTGAAAACAATTGTGGTTAATAAAGGAGTATGAGGAAGTATGTGGATAGTAGTATATGAATAAGATGAGCAGGAAATATTACTTAAAATTACTTCTTATATGAAGAGATATTATATCAATTTCATATATATGCACATATATACATGTAGGTGAGGAAAACGAGGTATTATACATAGGTAGTAAAATTGAACTAAATCTATGTGTGCTTATTAAAGTAGTCATGGATACAGAATGTATAAAACCTCCTTACTTTCCTTTTTATATTTATACCAATTATTTATACTTTATCCATCAGACAATACAGATCAAAATTAAGAAAGCATTTTATTTTTAGTTGTTATTTTTTATATTGATATTTAACAATATTTTGTTTAATTACTTTTTGTTTTGACTGTATATGTACTCTCTCCCTAAACTAATTTAGCTGGTTCCATGAGTCTCAAGGCAGAGATCTATAAATTACCAGTTTTGGGACCACACATAGAATATCTGATTTCAATGTAACATTGGTATTAAAACATTTAAAGAAAACTATAGTGTCTCCCTTTGTATAACTTTAGCTGCTGTAATGATTTAACTTGATTGAACAAATTCATCTCTTAGAGATGGCAGAAGTAAAGCTGCTTGAAGTCATTTACACTGACAGTGTGGAGATACAAAAATTCTTGAATTTCTATTGTGGAAAATGTGCTGTACAAGGAAGTTGCCATCACATGAGCTCAGTGAAGAGAAGCTGCTCAGTCAAATTCATGAAGAGTCTATTATTTTAAGAGTAAGTGTATAAAATGAGGGTCATGATCTAGAGATCAGTCTTTGTCCTCACTAATGTAACATAACTCTTACCTCCCCTAGAGAGATGGCTTTTGCTGGCTGCTCTGAAAGACAGAAATTGAAGGTGGCAGTTGAACTATGTCTCCATTTGTGGTTCACTTAACATGTTTATAAGTCCATCCTACCACTCTCCACACAAACATGTATAAAGAGTTTCTTGTACTCAGTGTTTGAAAATAGTTAATAGAGTTATTCCAGAAACTCTAGCACACATCCTGGTGAGACTGGATCTCTTGAGGTTTACGGGACAAGCTGCAGGCTGCAAAATCTTCCCTCAACTAAATTACCTGAAATAATGGGTAATCCCCAAATTCCACCCCAAATACAAATTTCTCAAGGTCAGCTGTATATCCAGGTACTTGAATGTTTAGATTTTAGTTTGTTTGTTTGTTTTGAAGAGGCAGGGATCCAGATTTCATAAGAAAATCAGATCCAAATCTGGTTTAGGAAACTGCCAGTGAGGAAGCTCTCCTCACCAAAGCAGATCAACAACTTCTCTTTAATGTGTAGTTTTAGCTAGTGGACTAGAATACTACGGGGTTAGGATTCGACACAGGTCACACATTTAGCTTGTGTCCGAGACAAAACTTAAACCAATATCTTCATCCTGCTAAGCCAGATCGTTTTCCTCTCAGTCACACTGTTTCCCCTCATAAAAATTTTACTTCTATTAAAATATTTAAAGATGACTTTTTCATGTTGTTATGTTTGGGATAATTCATAGTTAATATTCAAACAGGATCTGATTTTATTGATATATTCTCTTCCTCAAGTGATAGAGATTGGAACCTAGTTATGCCTGCCTATTTTGTGACTCATTCCTATTCTCCCAGAAGTTACAATGTGATCTTGCTCAATTTTTCATGGATTCGCTAAGACACTACAGAAAACTGAGGTTGTCTATGAAGTTATTCCTTTCTCTCAACATGGAACTACTATGAATTTTTCCATCTTCTTTTTTCATTTTATATTGGTGTCATCATTCATTCTTCTTTGTCTCCATATTTCATAGGATCATACAGGGAACTCATAGGCATTCAAACCAAAACCTTCATTTTACAATTAAGGAAACTGAGAGAGATTAAGTGACTTGCTCAAGATTACACAGCTGGTGTCCGAAATGGAATTTTAATACAGTTCTTCCTAACTATAGGTCTAGCTCAGTATCCTTTTTTGTCAGCTAGCTCCCACTGAAGATGAATTGCCCCAGTCATTTAATGAGAAATGGAACTTTCAGCTTTTAATCATAATACAATGAAGTCTATTTTTTTTCTGCCTCTGATTCTTGTATTTCTGTATTTTGCTTTGTTTCAATCTTTATCTATCTCTGTTTCAGTCTCTCCAATTTGCTTTCTCTTTAGCTGTTACATATCAGATACAATCCCAATGATTTATAAATGGGGAGTGATTAGAAGGGTATCTTATTATATGCATGTTGTGATTCAGCTGGGGAGGAGGTCACTATGTTCTCTCATGAGGACAGCATAATTAGGAAGATAATTTTTTTTTCTTGGCCTGGGAAGGGCTGCAAATCCTTTTAGTATCCCAGATTCATTTCTTCTTGAGCTCCTAATAGTTACCTTTCTTGGAATAAAGTAAACTGGTGTGCATCTTATACATTTTATATAAGATGTGTAAGCAGTTGTTCAGAGGTTGACAGGGATTAATAAATTCTGGAAAACACTTTCAAAGTGATATGAAAGCAAAGGTTGAATGTACAATTGAATACAACTGTCTTACACGGTTGGTATTGTGGGACATCAGGTCAAGTATAGACTTTTTAACATGGATCTGTTAAAAGTGAAGTTAGCTTCTTTTCAGAATGTTTTCCAGCAAATTTCTGCAACATGGGTGGAGAAAAAGAGGAAACAAGGATTATCATCTTCTTTACAGGAGTCCTCTAATAGTAAAATAATAATCTTTCATGACATTGAATCAGGATATGATGAATGATATTTCTAGCAATGTACATCAATACTTCAAGCTTGAAATATGCAGAATTAGTTATTTACTCGGTGATTGAAAATCTTTATAAGTTTCTAACATATTCAAAATTTGCCTAATACTTCTGAGTACTTTTAATTTCAAAAGGTACCTTTTAAAGTGGCTTTTTTTACAGATTACCATAATGATTCTTCTTTATCTCCATGTACAGGAAAATGTACCCAAAGTTTATGTATTTTTTTTGTATATGTGTGATAGTAATGGCAATTAAAGATTCCCCTGTATTGGCTTGGTTGTCAAATTGATTGTGTTAAAACCCAGAGTTTGTTAATCCCACCGGTGGGATGGACTTGTTGATGTGAAAAGAAAGTCCTGAACTGGGAGGAGCTGGTGATGTAGATTTGGAGAGACAAGAGAGAGGCAGAAGAACTTTTTGGAAGCAGCACCTCATGGAGGCAGAGAGAGACTGAGAGAATTGCTGGGGGCCACTTTGAATCTCCCTGGACCTGCCCCCTGAGGTGCCAAGGACTGAGGAGACATGGCTGTTTTGCTGGTACTTTGTCTGTCTGTTTTGATGTTGTTTTGCCAGATTTGTCCACTGGTGAAAAACAGTCCTTTTGTTGAAGAAGTCCTGGAATCTGGCTGCTGGCTAAGAGATCCTGAGACTGTCCTGCAGACAGAGAGTGAATACTGTCCACTGATGAAGGACAGTGCTGTTGTTGCAGGCGTCTGGGAACCTTTCTATTGGTTCAGAGCTACTGAGACTGTCCTGCAGACAGAGAGTGAATACTGTCCACTGGTGAAGGACAGTGCTGTTGTTGCAGGGGTCTGGGAACCTTTCTGTTGGTTCAGAAGCCCTGAAGAAGGATTTTCTTGTTGTATGTTTACAGAAATCCTGGGAGAGGGTTTTGCTAATGTTTTCAGGGGTTCTAGGACTGTTCTACAGACAGAGGATGAATTAATGAAGGGACTGGCAATGTATCTTGTGGCCTTGCTAAGCCTTGTCTCCCCAGGAATTAAGATTGCTGAGAACTTGCTTCCTGTCAAGATGAAGAAAAGACCTCCATTTGGGTATTAAGTGCTGTGCTTAAACTTGATGTAACTCTGGGGTAGATTCAATTGTGATCCAGGGGTGGGGAACTTTTGACCTTTTTGTGCTCTGTGATTGAACAAATGAAGGTACTTTACTTATGTTTGGAAACTAATCTCCATTTGAGAAGAGGGGCTTTGTGGTGGACTAAATGAAGGTATAGCCTAGGGGTGGAGTAGTATTTAGAACAGGGACTTTGTAATTGATTGAATGATTGGAAGGTCCTGGGGTGGGGTAGTACTTGGAGATTATTTAATCACACTTAGTAAATGCTATATTTTGAATGATGTCATGTTTTGATCTTCTCTGTTCTTGGTTGGTCACTGAATAAAATGGAGAGCACCTATGCTGGTATCTTGAACCTTGGGAAGTTGCCTTTGCTTGGCATTATATTACATTACAATATGCTGTTGTATGTGTCTGTGAGCCTATACATTATGTTCATGTTAATCATTGGGTCAGAAGGTATATAAAGTGCTTAAATTTGTCTATTCCCCTCTTTCAAGGCAAGGTAAACTTGCTGAGAAAGTTATCTATTTATTTTTTCTTTAGTGGAAGTGAACTTGAAATTCAGAGCAATAGGAGAAAGTAGCAGTTGCAGCCCTCTGGCTGCTATGGCTCAAGCATATCAGAGTCATAGCCTTGTGCTGCCCTGCCAACTTATGCAGCTTTGCACCTTAGCCTTTGGCAATTATGCCAGGAATTGCAGACTCCTGGGATAATCAGCATTTTTGGGAAATTAGCTAATGATATCCTATTGGCTATTAACTTGCTAAAAAAAAAAAGGAAAACAAAAATTTCCTTGGTAATGTATTCTTTATTAGCCTTAACTTCGAGAAATAGTACCTAAAACTCTAATATATGCACTCTATTCTATAGTCTATAGCTCTAGGCAATGACATTTCCTCTTATTTCATTCACCGTACTTGAGGACAGTAGTTTAACAAAAACAAACAAATAAACAAAATATTAGGTGGTACAGTGGAAATCAAGTTTCCAAAGGACATCCCTAAATTCAGATTCTGACTCTGCTTCTTGCCATCTCTGTGATTTTGTGGGAAATCATTTTAACTTTCATTGACTTTAATTTGATTCTGTGTACAATAAAATAGATTATATGACCTCCAAGGCATATTCCATCTTTAAACCAGGGAGTTTTCTCTTCTCTGTTGCTAAATGTCAACTCGTGTCAGTCAAGAAGGGGAACAGTGATACAAGATGTTCCAATGCAGTAAATTGATCTTGAAACAATTTCAATTTCATTTTGGAACATTTTCTCCCTCTTGATAACCAACCCACTCACCTCATCTCCAGACACTGGCATTTTCTATTATGATTGGCATATGGTAAGGCAAAAAATGTCTTGGGTTTAATTTCCTGAGCCCCCAAACTAGTAGAAGACATCATAAATAATGTTCTGGGGGTGAATTGTGGAAAAGTCATAGGATAGTCTGGTGTTGTTTTTTTTTTAATTGCCACAGATGTTTCATAAGGCATAAAATTCACAAGTGGATGATTAAGAATCCACTTCCCTTGAAGCCTGCTACTACATCTCTACTACCCTCATCTTCTACAGGCCAAATATTGAATTCCTTAAAACTGATCTTGTTATTGTCACTCCTCCTTGCATTCTCTTTTATTGCTCAATTTGAAGGGTTTTCAAATGAAAGTGCATAGGGATATGAACTCTACTCAGTAGACTGTAAATAAACCAAAACTTCACACACAGTTAATGAGACTGCTTAGGATAGAGCACCCTTCCATGACTGCCACTGTTGAATCTGTCAATAATCATTTCAAAGCATTTATTATATGCTGAATAAAAGACAGATCCTGCTATCAGGGAGTTCACAGTTTATACTTTTTGATCTTTTATTCATTTATTTAAAGTTTTCAATATTCGCCCCACAAAATTTTGAATTACAAATTTTCTCTCCATCTTTTCCTAACCTCCACCCCAAGACATTGAGCCTACTGAATACCCTTTCCCAAAATCTGCTTTCTCTTATGTCCTCCCGCATTCCTCCCTTAACTTTCTGGTAGGGCAAGATGGATTTCTATACCTAGGTGCATGTATGTCTTATTTCCCAGTTGCATGTAAAAGACATTTTTTTTCCCTCTGAAAACTTGCTGTTCATATCCTTTGACCATTTATCTATTGGAGAATGACTTGTATTCTTATAGATTTGACTGAATTCTCTGTGAATTTTAGAAATGAGTCCTTTAAAAGAGACATAGGTTGTAAAAATTATTTCCCAATTTTCTTCTTCCTTCTTAATCTTGGTTAAGATTGGCTTTGTTTAAAGATATCTATAAGCATGTGAAAAAATGCTTTAAATCACTATTGATTAGAGAAATGCAAATAAAAACAACTCTGAGGTACCACATCTCACCAGTCAGATTGGCTAAGATGACAAAACAGGAAAATGACAAATACTGGAGAGGATGTGGAAAAAATGGAACACTGATGCATTGTTGGTGGATTTGTGCACTGATCCAACCATTCTGGAGAGCAATCTGAAATTATGCCCAAAGGGCTTTAAATAATTTCAAACCCTTTGACCCAAGAATACCACCTCTAGGGCTGTATCTCAAAGAGATAAACAAAGTGGGAGGAAGACCCATATGTACAAAAAATATTTATAACAGCTCTTTTTGTGGTGGCAAAGAATTGGAAATTAAGGGGGTGCCCATCAATTGGGGAATGGCTAAACTTGTTGTCGTATATGAATGTAATGGAATACTATTGTGCTATAAGAAACAAGGAGGAGAAGGACTTCATATTTACTTGGAGAGGCTTATAAAATCTGATGCTGAGTGAGAAGTTTAGAACAAGGAGAAATTTGTACACAATTTAAGACACAACGTATGGGTGGCAACTAACTTTGATAGAGTGGACTTTCTCAGCAATGCAGGGTTATAAGTCAACCCCAAAAGACTCATGATGGAGAGAGATGGCTACATCCAGAGAAAGAACTAGAAAGAACTGAGTTTGAATCCCGATTGAAGCAAACTACCTGATTCTTTCCTTTTTCTTGTTTGGTTTTGTTTCCTCTTTCCCATTGTTCATTCCATCTGATACAACCCTTCTTCATAACCTGACTAATGTCTAATGTGAAAGTATTTGCACATCCTATACTTAATTGCATGCCATCATGGGGAGGAAGGGGAGGGAGGGAGAGAAAATTTGAAACTCAAGGAATAGTGGAACTTTATCTTGTAAACTAAAAATAAACAAACCAATTAATTATGATAAAAAATAACAAAAAAAAAACATTTTTATCATTTTTTTAACTTTGATATCCAGATATTTTCCTTTCTTCCCTCCTCAGCCACCCCCACTGGGAAGATAAGCAATTCAATATATGTTGTACATATTTAATTACACAAAATGTTTTCATAGTAGTTATATTGTGAAAGACAAACTATATTTCCCCTCATCCTATCCCACCCCCCACTTTTTCTATTTTCTACTTTTACCCTTTCTCTTTTCAAAAGTGTTTTCTTTAAAATACCCTCTAGCCAATTTGTCCTCCACTCTGTCATCAGCCCTCTCATGCTCTTTTCCCTTACTTTCCTAAAGGAGTGTGTATATTATTGCTCCTGAAGCCAAATACAGTGAGAGTAAGGTTGACCATTTGCCTTTCATCTCCCTGTTCTTCCCATCCATTGTTACGGTTTTCTCTTGCCTCTATGATATGAAACAATTTACTGTATTCTATCTCTCCCTTTCTTCTTCTCCCATTATATTCCTCTCTCACCTCTTCATTTCACTTTTAAAGATATCATCCTTTTCTATTAAACTGATTCTGTCTCCTCTGTCTGTATACATGTACACAAATATACACACTCACACACACACACACACACACATATATATATATATATTTATAAACATATACACCTTCCTATACATAGATATGTGTGTGTGTGTGTGTGTGTGTGTGTGTGTGTATATATATATATATATATATATATATATACACTAACATACATACATGTTCTTTTTTATCATGGCTTTCTGTTAGTCCAATAATTTTTAAATTATCTCTCCTGGATGTATTTTCCAGGTCAGTAGGTTTTCCAATGAGATATTTCACATTGTCTTCTATTTTTTTTTCATTTGTTTTGATCTGTTTTATAGTAATTTAATTTCTCATAAAGTCATTAGTTTCCATTTGCTCTAATCCCATTTTGAAGGAACTATTCTCTTCAGCGAATTTTTGAAATTGCTTTTCCATCTGGCTAAATCTGCTTTTTAAGGCATTCTTATCCTCATTGGCTTTTGAACCTCTTTTGCCATTTGACTTAGTCTATTTTTGAAGTTGTTATTTTCTTCAGTATTTTGGGGGTCTCCTTTAGCAGGCTGTTGACTCACTTTTTATAATTTTCTTGTATCATTCGCATTTATCTTCCCATTTTTTTCCTCCATTTCTCTTACTTGATTTTCAAAATCCTTCTTGAGGTCCACAGCCTATAACCAGTTCATATCTTTCTTGTAAGCTTCTGATGCAGGAATTTTGACTTTGTTGTGTTCTTCTGGTTCCATGCTTTGATATTTTTGTCCCCCCAAAATGATTTTATGGTGTTATTATGCTTCCTCTGCTTGCTCATCTTGTCAGCCAATTACTTGACTTTTGAGCTCTTTGCCACAGAAGAACTCTGCTTCCAGAGTGGAGAACTTTGTCCCAAATTGATAGTGTTTTCACAAATGTTGTCAGATGTCTGAGGAGGGTACCCTCTCTGTAGCCATCATAAGCTCTTGCACACTGGCAGTCCTCACCCCAGGACCACAATCCAAGGCAGCGAGCCAGATCCAAGTAGGTCAAAGCAAGAGCAATTTCCCTCTGAATTTTCAGTTGGTCCCCCTATGTTCTGCAGGCCAGTAGTTCTGGTGGCAGTCATGAGGGAGCAGCTGCAACTGCTGTGCCTCTTCTCCCTCTCACCCTGGAGGCAAGGGGAGACCATGTTCCTCTGTCACCTAGTTACAACATAGTTCCCTATTGACATTTTACTTTTTTTTGCTTTCAATGTGTTGAGAAGTCTGGAAATTGCCACAGCTGCTGGTGATTCACTCTACTGAAGTCTCCATCGGCCAGTCTCTGCCAATATGCAGGGCCACACTGGGTCTCAGATTAGGACTCAATTAGGACTGTGCCCAGCTCCCAGTCTGGTGCTAAATTCTATATAAAGAACTCTTTCTGTAGGCCTGCCACATTGCCTTCAATGTGAAATTTGTTTCTGTCTGTCACTCTAAAATTTGTGGGTTTTGTAGCTCTAAAATTTGATTAGAGTCATATTTTATAGGTATTGAAGGTGGTTTCCTTTGGGAGCTCAGCCAAGTTCCTGCTTTTCCTGTGCCAACTTGGCTCCATCCCCCTCATTTCACAGTTTAAAAGGGGGAGACAAAAGGCAAATAATTATAGACAAATAAGACATACATGATAAATTGGAATTAATTCATATAGAAAAGGCATTATCATTAAGGGGAATTAAGAAAGACTTCTTGCAAAAGATGAAATTTCATCGTGCACTTCAACAATCCAAGGAAACCAGGAGGGCTATAGAGATCTGGATATTGGTGTCTGCCAATGAAAATTCTGGGAGATGGGGATGGAATGCTTTGTGTGAGGAACAGCAAGTAGATCAATACCACTGGATAACAGTGTAAGTAGAGCTGAGTAAAATGTAAGAAGTATGGAAAGAAAGAAGGTGCAAATAATGAAGGGATTTGAAGGACAGATAATTTTATATTTGGTCGTGGATGTGATAGAGATCTTCTCAGAGCATATTAAATAAATAGTCAGGTGTTTCAGGAAGGTCACTTGGATGGCAGAGTGAAGAATTAACTATAAGAGGGTAAGAGACTTGTTAGATGTAGGACAGCCAGCATGTCATATCTGATGCCTTCCATCCTCTTCATATGCTTCTGTAATAAGAATGTAAATTTTGAAGATCTTCCTTGCCCCTAGGCTAATGTGCACCTGAAGCCTGGGGTGGGAGGCTTATTTTTCAGTAGATACTTCTTGATTGGCCAGTGAGTCAATAAGGTTGTTACATTCTCTGAGCCGGGAGAAGGCTATATAAGCCCTGATGTGTAGCTTTGTTTTGGGACTCACTTTGAGAAGTGTTCTGTGATTTGATCTGAATTCTGGGAAGCCATTGTTGAGAGTCCCCCGGCTTTGAAAAACCCAGATGTGGAAACCCAGATGTTGACTGGGTATGGATGTAACGGTTGGACAGTTTGGAAAGCTGTCTGCTTGATCTGTTAATGTCTTGATAATTCTGCCTGTATACTTTGAAGTTCGGGGTGCTGACCTTTTTGCCCTGAACAAGGTAAACGATATATGGTCTGACTGATTAAAGTAAGCTTGTTAACCCATTTTGAGTTGCTTTCCTTTAACAAAGCAGTTCCAAGAACCTGTGGTAGCTGCAAACCCTGAGGACGTGCTTGGGGTGCTTGCCGCTACAGCTTCTTATTGGATGTTGAGAAAATCACAAAACCTTTGTGGACATGTCCACTACATATTTATGCTATATAAACTCACCCCATCCCTGCAGCAAAACAATCCTTTTATACTTCTCTAATTGGTATACCAATTAAGTATACCAAATTTGCAGCTAGGTGGCACAGAGCATAGAATATCAGGCCTGGAGTCAGAGGAATTCCTTTTCCCCGAGTTCAATTCCAACCTCAGAGACTTATAGCTGTGTTACCCTGGGCAATGCATTTTGTTAGTCTTAGTTTCCTCATTTGTAAAATAGACTGGAAAAGCAAATGGCAAACCACTCCAAAATCTTTGACAAGAAAACCCCAAATATTGTCATGAAGAATCAGTCATTATTGAAATGATTAAAAAATAAATTGTTTCACCATTCCATTGACTACAGGACCTTTTACATATATGTTTTGTCTCTCTTCAAATCTCAAACAATATTCCCTCCTCTCTCCTTTCCAGCTTAAAATGTTGTGTAGGTTTTGCTTCCCCTATCACAATATAAGCTCCTAGAGGGCAAGGAATATATCATTATAGTATTTATATCCCCAGCACCTAGTACAGTGTCTAGAACATGATTAGTGCTTAATAAATGTTTATTAATTGATTAAACATAACTATATCATGTTTAGGATGATTTGAGTTTTTAGGGATAGTTAATATTAATTTCCCTCTTTATCCATTTTAACAAATGTTTATTTAGTGCTTACTCTTCAAAGAGCATTATTCTAGGAAGGTCTAAGTCTGTTAACTCACTGAGAGCAGGACAGTCTATAATGTCTACAGGAGGTATGTGTTCCTATGGATCTTCTTACTTGTAATAATGCAATAAGACTCATACCTATGTTTACAGGTTTCAGTGAACAGAAATATAAATGAAAACTTTGAATGTTCAGTCCAGTTGAGAATGAGAAGGTAAATGAGACAATGATGCTGAATCTTGTACATACCATTGTCTACATGTTTTGCCCAATGTCTACTTGGGCATATGAAATAATGGAAGGTATTTGGAGTTGAACTGTGTGTCTTTGGAACTCACAAACCCTTGGAAGTGATTGGGCATGCAGCTTCTACATGAATATTTTTGATTTAGGCTAGCCTTCAGAGATTCACACAAGGAGGTATAAGGATGTTCATTACAGTGTACTAAGGTCACCATTGAGAGACCCAAACCTGGTCACTAGAAAGTCCCAAAAGACAGATTGAAGCCTGGCTATTTAGACTGGAATGACTCTGTTCTTTGTTCTAATGTTCTTGTTACCTGAGAGCAGTAGCAAGCACCCCAAGTGTCCTCAGGGTTGCTGCCACCACAGGTTCTTGGTTCTGCTTTGTTAAAGGAAAGCAACTCAAAATGGGTTAACAATCTTACTTGAATCAGTCAAACATATGTATCATTTACCTAGTTCAGGGGAAAAAGGTCAGCACCCCGAACTTCAGAATATATAGACAGAATTATCAAGACAAAAACAGATCAAGTAGACATTTTTCCAAACGGGCCAACCATTACATTCATAATAAACACCATCTGGGTTTCAAAGCCAGGGGGCTCTGGAAAACGGCTTTCCAGAGTTTCATCTTATCAAATCACAGAAAACTTCTCAGGAAGTGAGCCCCAAAACAAAGCTACACATCAGGGCTTATTTAGCCTTCTCCTGGCTCAGAGAATGTAACAACCTTATTGACCCACTGGCCAATCAAAAAGTATCTACTGAAAAACAAGCCTCCCACCCCAGGTTTCAGCTGCACTTTAGCCTAGGGGCAGGGAAGATAGTCCAAATTTGCATTCCCATTACACTGAGGCAAAAATTTACCTTTTAGATGAAAGAACAGAGTCTGAAGAGAGCAAATTGGTTCATTCTTAAGGGTTTAGAAGAGAAGAAGGGAATATAATCAATATTATTTTCATTGTCATTACCTATTTTATTTTCCTGGTTCTGCTTACTTGACAATAAGGTTCAAACATATAGGTTCAAACAACTTCTCACATTTCTCTAAATTCCCCATAGTTCTTGATTCTTGTGGTGATGCAACATTCCATCAACAAAATTCTAACATCAACAAAAAACAATAAGAAAAATAAACCTTGAAGAATCTTTCCTTACTTATTCCAAATAAATAAGTAATGTGCTTTTATGCCCAAGATTATTTGGTTTTTATGTCTTTGTATATACATTTATGCTAATATTACATATTATATGATATGACATGACATGATATGATATAAAATAATATTACATGATATAATATGACATGACAATATTATACGATGTAATATTATATAATGTAATATGATATAATATAATTAATAAATGTATATCATATAACACAGTATAATACAGTACAGTGCAATACAATACAGTGCAATGCAGTACAGTACAATGCAATGCAATACAATACTATATAGTACAATGCAGTACAGTAAAATTCAGTACAATACAATAAATATCTATCAGAAAATCTTGGAACTTTGAAATAAATGGGCATAATATGTCTATTCTTATTGAGGAGACAGCATTCTCTATTGCCAAGATTTCAAATGAAGCCAAGAAATATGAACAAATAAAATCTTCCCAGCTAATTTCCTGGAAGGGATATATTAGTCAGCATCCATTGAGTTCTATGTGTCCAGCAGACACCACAAATCCAGTGGAAGAGCATAAGAAAAGGATCACATACCCAGTTAAGAAAATTGGGAAAGGGACCAGGAAGAAGAAAAAGAAGCAGAAGCAGAAATCAGTGTCCTAGTAGTACAGGGAATCTGAGTTGCCCTTCAGCCTTGTTGTCACGTATTACTTAAGCATGCTCCTCTATATAGCTTGGCCAAAGGTGTTCCTGTGTATATGACTCTCTTTTTGCATTCCTTATATGTACTTGTCCTTTCCATTGATATTATATTTCTTTATGAGAGAGTGAGTTATAGAACTTCAGGGAAACTAAAACCATCTTCTTGCTATTTTTATGAACAGGATATTTTAGTAAATGCCTTTTGCTTGAAATTATGTTCTCTTTGTCTCTGTATCTCTCTGTCTCTTTGTCTTTGTGTCTCTCTCTGCCTCTGTCTCTGTCTCTGTCTCTGTCTCTGTCTCTGTCTCTGTCTCTCTCTCTCTCTCTCTCTCTCTCTCTGTCTCTGTCTCTGTCTCTGTCTCTGTCTCTCTCTTTCTGTCTCCCTCTTTCTCCCTGTCTCATCCGCAAGCCTCCCCAATTTCCTAATTTTGTGTATATACATGCTATGCTAGTGAATATGATCTTTTCATAATTTTTGAGTAAAAAAGTAACTTAAATGTGTTCTGTCTTCTCTGAAGAAACTGCTTTGAGCAATGAGAGAAGCTACACTGAGATACATATAATGGGGAAGCTAGATGGCACAGTGAATATAAATACTGACAAGAAAGATATGTTCAAATCCAGCCCAAGGCATTTATTAGCTATGCGACCCTAGGAAATCACTTTGCCTCTATTTGCTCATTTGTAAAATGGGGATAATACAATAACATCTGTCCCACATGCTTGTCATGAGACTCAAATGAGATAATATTTGTAATAATTCTTAGTACAGGGTCTGAAACATAATTCATGCCATACAAATATCAGTTTTTGCTATGCTGCTGATACTGATAATGATGATGATGATGATGATGCACATCAACACCTAAATAGGTTTCTGATAATAGATACAAAACAAAGTGCTATATGACATCAGAGGGCTAAGATGTTATAAGTCAAAGGTGTTCTGATGGGCTCACTGTTCAAAAAGAAAGATAACATTTGGGTTAGGTTTAAAGAATGGCTAGAAATTGGATGAAGAGGAGGCAGAAGAGCACACCAGGCACTGGGAGTATGCTCATTTAATGTACAAAGACATGAAAGCACAGTGCATGTATATTTGCTAGAAAATAGTCCAATTTCCCTTGAGTGTTAAGTAGATAATTGAAACAATTTTAAAATATACCTTATCTATTTGCTTTTTAAAGACTGAATTGTTAACTCACACTTAATTTGTGATCTTCCAAGCTACTCTTCTTCCCTATCATTATTTTTATTGATAAAGTCTTTGCTTGTAACATAGAAAAATAAATTAGCAAAACACCAACACAGCAATTTTATTTGACAGGCTACACCATATTAACATGTATAATCCAATGAAAAGAGGGAGATTATGTTTTCTAATTTATTTTCTGAGCCCAAGACACATCAGTATAATAATGTAACCTTCAAATTTGTTTCATGTGTTGTCATCTGTCCTTCACATGGGCACAAGTACCAGGTTCCACATTATCATAGTCTTCACCTAATTTTCTTTGCTGGTTCTGTTTCCTTTATACTATATCTGTTCACAAAACTCTTCCCATGTATCTCTAAATTCCCCATAGTTATAGATTCTTATGGTGATATAACATTCTATCACATTCATGTACCACAATTTGTTCATCTATTCTCTAGGTGACAAATATGTGTTTTGTTTCCTTTTTTGGTTTTGTTTAGTTTATTTTTTTTTTTTTGCTACTACAAAAGTTCCATGAATAGTTTTGAATGAATAAGTCCTAGCTTTTAACACTATGTGGCATATACTCAATAGTTAGTTGAAATTCACTAAATTCTTACTGTGTTTCATGTACTATGCTAACAAATGTACTGCTCCTTTTTTTCATCTTATACCTGCAAAGGCAGCTCTCCATATTTATTATTTGAAATTAATTTGACTCTTGAGTGAATTATTTTAGGTATAGCCTTTAAAAAATTTCATCCAGTTTATATTTTCCCATATTTCTAAAGTCATGAAATGCAAAGCACATGTTTTACCAGGCTAGCCAAATTAGTGCCATCAGCTAATTTACTGAGCATCCTATCTCTTCCAGGAGTCAACAACTCTTGGCATATATGCCGGAATCCAGTGCACACCAAGCTGTATTGACTGGCTGAAGCTCATAAACACCCCAGCTGCTACTGCCTTAAGGTTAATGCAAACACTTTTTTTCCTTTTACTTTCCTGGCAGTAGAATTATTTCTGAGCAGCCTCAATATGACTTTTTCAAGGACTTTTGATAGGTGAAAAAAAATGTATTGCTACTGTTGCAAGGTAATGACAAGGGGAATGTCCCATTTACAACCTTTTTTATTTCCCTCAGTATAATATGACATTATATTAATGGTTTGCCAACATCTCATTTATTCTATTATCCAAATTGCTAATAATGAAAATATTAAGTAGCACTTTCTTCGGGACTTATCTATGATTATTTTTATAATTTAATTTTTAATAAATAAATATATTCATAATTTATCGACTTTTTATTAATTACTAATTTATTACTTAGTATGTGTACAGGTAGTAAAAAAAAAATGTTAGCATGACAAACTTGGAGTTAGGAAGATTTTGTATTCTAATCCTACCTCAAATACCTATTATAGAGTAAGACCAGAGACAAATCTCTTAATCCTTATATTCCTCCAGATAAGTCCTAAACATAGACTTCTTAAGACTGTGCTTTTCCACCAGCTTTTCTATGCTTAGAATGTTCTTTTTCCTCTCTTAGAATCACTGTTTTTTTCTAAGATTGAACTGAAGTGTTTCTTTCTTCAGGAGTCATTTCTGGTCCCTCCAGGTTCTGGTGCTTCTCCTTCTAAGGTTACCTTGTATTAGTTTTATATGCATTATATACATCTATGCACATAAAATACATATATTAAATCTATTTTATTGATAGAATGAATTGATAGATTCATATATGTCAGTTTCCATTGTCGAAGGGATTTTCCACACCAGGAGTTACACACACTGATGCAATGACATGTTTTTCAAGTATGCATTCTGAACTTTCTATCAGTCTCTGAACTGATTCATTGACTCTTCTGAGAATTTATCTATTAACAATATTTTTTAAGATTTATAGTCCTGATTTGAAACAACAATATAGATAAAAAGGATGTTAAAATTAGGATAAAAAATAAACACATTCTCACTTAATGGATATTTGAACTTAGATAAATCCTTTATTTCATTTTCTGGGGCTTCAATTTCCTCATGTGCCAAATGTGAGTGTTGGAATAAATGAACTTTGATGTCCAATCCAAGAGAATCATAACTTTATAGGTGAAAGAAAATTTAGAGATCATCTAGTCCAATCTTCTCATTTTTCACAGCAGAAAACTGAGTTCCAGAGAAGTACAATGACTTCTCCAAAGTGACACAGGCAGTATGATGATATTAATTTCAATTATAAGCATCCAGACCACCTATTGGTATAAATAGGGAAGGAAAAAAAAATGAATGGCTAATTCTCTTTCATTTAATATGCATAATTAACTGAAATTTTTAACATGAAATAGTTGTCTCATTGTTTTCTTGGAATTACTGTCTGTATGTGTTCCCATTGATCTTAACAAGCACCAACATCCCATCATTCTGCCCCCCAGTGCAGCTCTACATTACCCTTCCCATTAAATGCCTATTATCTGTTGCAACATAAATCAAGCTATTCTCACAAGTAGTTCTTCCCTAGATTACTAATAATGCTGAATGAAAACAACTCATGTAAAAGAGGGTGACAGTAAAAGAAAAGACTGAATTTCCAAATCAAATACTATACCCTAATGTTATGACACCTTCATTCAGGACAGCTCTGCATATGAAACATAATTACCTCATTTGTTGACAATATTATTGAAAGAAGGCAAGTAGTTTCCATCTTATTTCCATTTAGAACAGTTAGCTATGCATAACCAGCTGTCCTAGACTATCTTGGACCTGCTAACTTGCATGGGTATTAGAGTTCAATAAGTAAGGATGTTTTAGTGTAAACCACCAGCACACTATCTCTATCCCACTAATGGTCACTATCATTTGCAACAACTATGGGTAGCAGAGAATTACCTTATAAGTATGTACTCTGAATATATAAGTGTATTTACTTAACTGTAATATGTTGCCCTCAGATTAAATAAGCTCCTTGAGGTCAAAGACTTTTTTATTGTGCTTTTTATATCCGTTATTTCTAGCAGTAGCTAGGTGACTCTATTAATAGTGTGTTGGACCTGGAGTCAAGAAGATCTGAGTTTAAATCCAACCTCAGAAATTTGCTAGTTGCATGACCCTGGCCAAATCAATCAATCTCTGTTTTCTCAACTGGAAAATGGGGGCAATTTCGTTGTTTGTGTATATACATTTACGTGTATGCATGTATATATATACATGCACATAAGTGTGCATATGTATTAACATGCATATAGTGTATATATTTGTATATGCTCATAGATATGCATGTATTTTGTGTGGAATATATTATATATAATACATGTGTATATATGCATAACTCATATAGGTTTGTGTCTATATATTTGTAGGGATGTAAACACATACATATGCACAAAATGCAATAATAACTTGGGGAATTAAGAAAGGCCTCTTGGTGTCACTTGAACTGAAACTTGAAGGAAGTCTAGTGTTCCAAGAGGCAAAGGTTGAGAAAATGTAAAGTCATGAAAATGGGTGATAGAATGCCCCCCCCTCCAGAAAATATTGGATCCTATTTTTTTAGAGGGAGCACAGTCTCTAGATGGGAGGAATAGGTCCCAACTATACATGAAGTTTTTCTTCATGGCATCCATGTCTAAATGCTAGGTTGTGTTCTAGAATTCTGGTCCTGGAGTCAGGAAGACCTCAGTTCAAGTCTGTCCTTAGACACTTATTCATCATGTGAGTAACACTTAACTTCTGTCTACTTCAGTTTCCCCAACTGTAAAATGGGTACCATAATAGTACCCTTTTCCCAATGTCATGGTAAAGATGAAATGAGATAGTATATTAACACACTTATAACAGTGCTTGGCACATAGTAGGTATTATTAAATGCTTACTGCTTCCATTCCTCCCTCCTCTCTCCAGTCATGTGGATAACTGTATAGAGAACTATCAGTTAATTTTAAAAAGTGATTCTTTGGGGAAACATGTAGTAGGTCATTTTAAGTTCAATGTATAAGAGGTTATAAAGTGAAACTTGTACAGTAGACTACAGTTAGATTGTATAGGGCTTTAAGTGACAAAAAAGAAATTTGTATTTTATCCTTAAGGCATTGGGGAGCAATTAAAATTTCTTGAGCAGGTGAATGAGATGTTCAGAACTATGGTTTAGCAATATCAGTTTGGCAGCCCTGCTGACTAGTCAAGTCATTTAATAAGCATTTTTAAGATTCTTCTACATTCTAAACTCTGGGCTAAGTACCTTGTGGACACTGAATTAGAAGAGAGGGAAGATGAAGGGATACAAATTAGGAGGATATTATGATAGTGAAAGCAATAGTTGTCACCACTAGATCAGAGGATATGTGAGTGTTGAAGAGGAGTTAGGTTCAAAATGTAAGAAATGAAAAGATAAAATTTGACAGCTTGATGAAGTTTGAATGGGAGAGAGATAGTGGGTTGTGGTGAAAAGTGATAAATCTGATGCTGTTTTCTAGAAACTTGACCTTTTTTTAAATTTAGGTAACTTATGTTCCTGAAAAGAAATGTCTCATATTATCACCAAGAACTTGGGTGAGACAAATTGCCTCCAATTAAATCTATCCACTAATTGCGTGGATTTAGAAATCACTGCATGTTGGAAAGATTAGGGAATGTTGAACTTCACTCAATCCCAGAAAAAAGGAATTTGCATATAATACAGTTATGTAAAATAATTTACAATGAAGCATGTTTAATCAAATCAAATTTAACCCAAACTCTCTTACCATTCCTATGTTCCTGATTATTTCAGAGGGAAATATCAACCTTCAAGTCCCTTGTGTTCCCAACCTAGGCATCCTACTGATTCCTCACTTTCTCAACTAGCAAATCCAATCTGTTGCCAAGAACTTTCCATTTTGCCATGGGAACATCTCTTATGTGCCCTTTGCTCTCTTGTGACACTGCCACCACTATAGTACTGACTTTATGACCTCATACCTGAATTACTGTCATAATCTGCTTCTGCATTTGCCTATCTCAACTTTTTCCCCACTCTCCAATCCATCCTCCATTCAGGCACTAAAGGGATTTTCCTTAAGGACAGATCTGCTCATGTCAACAACCTACTCAATAAACTCCAGTGCCTTTCTATTTTCCCAGTAGAAAATACAAAATGTTCTATTTGGTATTTAAAACCCTGCAAAAACTGTTCCCACCTTTCCAGTATTTTTACACTTTACTCTCTGACACTTATTCTTTGACCCATTGATGCTGGTTTCCTGGCTGTTTCACAAACAAGACAGTCCATTTCTCAGTTCTGGAATTTTATCTGACTGACTTCCATGCCTGGAATGCTCTCCTTTCTGTGCTTCTACTCTCCTTTGCCTCTTTTTGTATCTCCAGTATTCCACAGTAACTTTCACATAGTAGGGTCTAAATAAATATTTAGTGATTTATTCATCTTTTAAAATCCCTTTAGATATTTATTATTATACACTTTAATGATATTAAATGTTATCTGTGAATGATAGTAGCAGGTAGAATAATAGTAGTATAATTATTATTATTATTAGTAGTAGTAGTAGTTTAGTAGTAGTTAGTGGTAGTGGTGGTGATGGTGGTAGTGGAATCTGAGATTTGAAAGGAACCTCATAGGGAAGTAACTAGAGAATCATATTAGAATCCTTTCTCTAATAAGTCATAACTTTTGCTTCATTCCAATTTGGAAACATTCCAATTTGGAATGGTTTTGATTGGTAGGTAGTTTTTTTTCTTTTGTTTTTCCCTCTTAAATTGAGCCAAAATTTGTATCTCAGCAGATTCCACTTATAATTCATAGCTCTGACTTCTGTGACAAAAAAATGAACAAGAATAATTCCTCTGGGTCCAGATGGCAGAGTAGAAGCAGGACCTCCCCGCTGCTCCGGCTTCCACCTTCCGCAATCCATGTAAAAATGGGAATCTGAATAAACTTTGCAGCTGCAGAATCCACAAAATGACACAGAGAAGCTAACCTCCCACTGAGGACAGCACAGCAGGCTGGTAGGAATCAGTCAGCACAGCACCCTGGGAGCCGAGCCCAGCTCCACACTGAGGTATTAGCCCCAGGGCTGGCCTGATCAGCCACCAGGAAAAGAGGAACTCCAGATAAGCAGCAGCTGTGGCCATTTCCAAATTTATCAGCACATAGATGCTAAGGACAAAGTGAGAGGTCAGTGCAGTCTGGACTTTGGGACCCAGTAAGTGGGAGTGTGTGGCTTTTGCCTCCAGGGCAAGAAGCCACTGAGAAGCCAGCACAGCCAACCAGCTCCACGTGGCAACTTCAACTCCTGGCCTGCAGAGGATAGGAGGACCAAGCACCAGTCTGAGGGGTAATCGCTCTTGCTTTAATCTTCTTGTATGTGGATTGCAGGCTAGGTTGGAGGTCCTGGGGTGTGTGTCCAGCTTGCCAGAGCCCATGGAGACCTGAAAAGAGCACCCATCTAATACCTACGGCAACTGAGAAAACCCCAGCATTTGGGACAAAAGCTCCCCTGTCTGGTGGCAGAGTCCTACTGTGGCAAAAAAGCCCAGGGGTCAAGTGACTGAGGGGCAACATTACCAGCAAAGCAAACAAAGCAGACAGAAGATTCCAACATTACACTCTTATTTGGGCACAAAAAGGAGCAAACGCATGGAACAGAAGGAAGAACAGTGAAGTCAGAACGCCTGCACCAAAAGGTTCAAAGGAAAATATGAACTGGTTTCAGGTCATAGAGGACCTTAAGAAGCAGATAAGAGAAGTAGAGGAAAAATTGGGAAGAGAAATGAGAACAATGCAAGAAAATTATGAAATGAGAGTGAACAACCTTACTGAGGAAAATAACACTTTAAAAAACAGACTGACTTAAATGGCAAAAGAGGCTCAAAAAGGCAATGAGGAGAAGAATTCCTTAAAGAGCCAAATTTTCCAGATAGCAAAAGAAGCTCAAAAGCTCAGTGAGGAGAATTATTACTTAAGAATTAGACTGAAGCAAATGGAAGCTAAGGACTTTATGAAAAATTAAGAGGCTCTTAAACATATCCAAACAAATGAAAGAACAGAAGGCAATGTGAAATATCTCATGGGAAAAACCACTGACAAGGAAAACAGATCCAGGAGAGAGAATTTAAAAATTATTGGACTACCTGAAAGCCATGATCAAAGTAAGCACCTAGAAATCATCATCCAAGAAGTTCTCAAAGAAAACTGCCATGATGTTTTAGAACAAGATGGAAAAATAGAGGTTGAAAGAATCCACCCATCACCTCCTGAAAAAGATCCCCAAAAGAAAACTCCTAGGAATATTATAATAAGGTTCCAAATTCCAGATTAAGGAGAGAATATTACAATCAGCTAGGAAAAAACAATTTGTATATTGTAGAAACACAATCAGGGTAACCCAAGATCTGTCAGTTTCTACACTGAGGGATCAAAGGGCTTGGAATATGATATTCAGGAGGTCAAAGGAGCTGGGATTAAAACCAGAGTCACCTACCCAGCAAAACTTAGCATCATGTTTCAGGGGAAATTATGGTCATTCAGTGGAATAGAGGGCTTTCAAGCATTCTTGCTGAAAAAAAAAAAAAACAGGTTAACAGAAAATTTGACATTCAGGTACAAAAAGCAAGAGAAGCATGAGAAGGTGAACAGGGCAAAGATATCATAAGGAACCTATCAAAGTTGAACTATTAATATCAGTACATGGAAAAACAATAATTGCAACTTCTGAAACTTTTCTTAGCAGGTGTAGGAATATATAAAATGTATGTATATATGTATGTGAATATATATGTATACATATATACACACACATATATATGAGTTTATATTTGCATATGAATAAATATGTGAATGTGTATATATATATATATATATATATATATATATATACATATATTTACTTAGATACATAGATAGAGGGCACAGGACCACTTTTACAGGAAGCAATGATACCTAAAAGGTGAAATTAAGAGGTGAGAGGGGAATAAAATTTGAGGAGATGGGGAGAGAAAGAATGGGGTAAGCTATTTCATACATAAGAGGCAAGGGAAAATGGTTACAATGGAGGGGAAGAATAGGAAGGCAAAATGGAATGGCTCAACCTTATTCCCATTGAATTTGGCTTGGGGAGGGAATGAAATACACACTAAATAGGGTATCTCACCCTCCAGTAGAGTAGGGGGAAGGGGATGATAGGAGGGAGGTCAGCCTGGGGGAGGAGGGAAGTTGGAAGCATCCACTTTTGTAAAGGGATAGGATCAAAGTAGACAATAGAACAAGTGGGAAGTGGGAAAGGAACGAGAGAAATATAGTCACTTTTACAATATATCTACTATGTTATTGTTTTGCATTAGCCACACATGTTCATCGTATAC
Source organism: Petaurus breviceps papuanus (assembly GCF_028583685.1). Lineage (NCBI taxonomy): Eukaryota > Metazoa > Chordata > Mammalia > Diprotodontia > Petauridae > Petaurus > Petaurus breviceps. The sequence goes on along the minus strand of NW_027187351.1, from coordinate 18,978,000 downwards.
TGAACTGGTTATCTTCCCAGTAAGGGTGGGTGATAAGGGAGGAAGGGAATGAATCTGGAATTCAAAGTTTTAAAATCAAATATACATATACAAATAAATAAATAAATAAATAAATATATATATATATATATATATATATATATATATATATATATATATACCCTATTATTAATACTATTTCACATGTAAGTGGGAAATAGATATACAGGCACTGGGTCACAGAGATCCACTGGGAATTTCGAAAGGGGTATGGGAGAATATATGGGAGAGAGCAAATTGGAGGAGGTAATATCCTGTGGGACTGCCGTTTTGGGGCTGTGGGTAGGGGAAAACCGGGGAGAAAATTTGTAACTCAAAATCTGGTGGAACTGAATTATGTAAATCAGAAGTTAATAAAGCATTTGAAAAAAAAATATACTACCTCAAATGACAAAAGAGGCTCAACAAAGTCAATGAGAAGAATGATTTAAAATGCCAAATTTGCCATTTGGAAAAAGAATATCAAAAGCTCACTGAAGAGATTCATTCTTTCAGAATTAGATTGGAGCACATGGTTGCTAGCGACTTTACGAGATATCAAGACACTGTTAAACAGATCCAAACAAATGACAAAATAGAAGGCAATGTGAAATACCTCACTGGATAACCTACTGACATGGAAAAAAGATCCAGGGGAGATAATCTTAAAATCATTGAACTACTTGAAAGCAATGATCAAAAAAAAAAAAACAAACCTAGAAATCATCCTTCAAGAAATTCTCAAGTAAAATTGCCCATATGTTTTAGAACCAGAGGGCAAAATAGATATTGAAAGATTCCACTGATTAACTGCTGAAAAAGATCCCCAAAAGAAAACTCCTGGGAATATTATAGCCAAGTTCCAGAGTTCCCAGATCAGAGAGAAAATATTACAAGCAACCAAAAAAAAAACTATTTTAATAACTGTGGAAACCCAATCAGGATAACAGAGGAGCTAGCAGCATCTACATTAAGGGATCAAAGGGCTTGGGATGTGATACTGCATATGTTAAAGAAGCTGGCATTAAAACCAAGATTAACCTACCCAGCAAAACTGAGTATCATGCTTCAGGGGAAAATATGGCTATTCAATGGAATAGAGAACTTTCAAGCATTCATGATGAAAAAAAACCAGAGTTGAATACAAAATTTGACATTAAGATGCAAGAAGAAAGAGAAGGATGAGAAGGTAAACAGGGGAAAGAAAATTGAAGGAACTTATCAAAGTTGAACTATTTACATTCGTATATGAAAAATGATAATTGTAACTTATGAAACTCTCCTCAGTCTGAGAATAGTTGAAGGGAATATGAATGTGTGTATGTATATATACACACACATATATGTGTCTGTATAGGAAGGAATATGGGAATATGAGTACATATGTGACTGTACATATATATGTGTACAAGTATACATGGACAGAGGGCACAGAATCAATTTAATAGTATCAATAATACTTAAAATGAGAAATTGAGAGGTAAGAGGGGATTATATTGAGAAGAAATAGGGAGAGACAGAATGAGGTAAGTTATATCATATAGAAGAGGCACGGGAAAACTTACAATGGAGGAGAAGAATAGGAAGGCAAAGTGGAATGGGGAAAAAATACTATCATTGAATTTGGCTTATGGAGGTAATGGCATACATGCTAAATAGGGTATCTCTCCCTACAGAAGAGTAGGGAGGAAGGGTATTGGCATGGGTGATGATGGAGAGGAGGACAGGTTGGGGGCCAGGGAAGTTAGAAGTACACACTTTTTCAAAGGGACAGTGTCAAAATACAGAATAGAACAAGTGGGGAGGTCAGATAGGATCGAGGGAAATATAGTCAGTCTTTCACATTGTATCCACTATGGAAATGTTTTGCATAGCTGCAAATGTACAACCTATATGGAATTGCCTATCTTCCCAGGGAGGATGGGTGATGAGGGAGGAAGGGAAAGAATCTGGAATTCAAAGTTTTAAAATCAAAATTATTTTTAATTATATTAATTACTATTATTTTACATGCAACTGGAAAATAAGATATAAATGCAATGGGGTTTAGAGATTCACCCTATTGGAAATTCTGAGGGGGAATGGGGGAAGGTATAGGAAAGAGCAGAGTGGGGAAGGTGGCATACAGTGGGATTGCTGTTTTGGGTTGGTGGGCAGGGGAAATATGGGGAGAAAATTTGTAACTAAAAATCTTCTGGGGGTGGCCAGATGGCTCAGTGAGTAACCTTGAGCAATTTACTTAACCGCAATTGCTTAAAAAAAAAAATCTTCTGGAAAAGAATGATGTAAAGTAAAAATAAGAATAATATTTTTAATAGTAAATCTGAAAATTAATAGATAAATTTTAAAAAGGACTTGGAAAATTTCAAAGAATTACTACATGTGTGATTCCAGTGAAGTCATTTAACTTCTCTGTGCTTCAATTTTCTTTTTCATAATATAAGATGGTAGGCTACATAATGACTAATCTCCTTATCAGCTCTCAATCTGTTATCTTACAAATCTGTGGTCCAAAGTCATGTCATGTCAAGGGAAATGTGCTACAACTTACTGGGTGATTACTATACCTAAGGAAATAAATAAGTTCGACATCAAAGAGCATGTATTTTTTTTTAATCATTCTGATTTCTGAATCTAATATATTTAGAAGCAGCAGGACCAAGGGCATAGGAAGAAACAACCAAAACAAAACAATTCAATTATAGTTTTATATCAAAAAGTTCAAGGTGATGGAATAGAGGAAAGAGATATCAGGTCAACATTGATCAGTGTGATAAAATACCAGGAAGTTAAAGAAGGGACAAGTATAATATGTAGGCAATTTGTTTAGGCTTAATACATAGAAATAAAGCATATGTCAGTTAGTGACCACCAAGGAATTGAAGTTGATGCAGTTTTTGAATATTCTCAAATTAAACAAATAAAAACCATGACAGAAAGAGGTTGTCTAAGGGCTGGGCTAAGTAGACTCTATTAGATTAGTAATGGGCCATGTTTGTCTGTCCACCAATACCAGCTGAGCTAAGGTGGAAACAGCTTATTACTAGTAGGGTAGTTATTGAGTGATACATTTCTTTAGATCCTCATGAAAACCTCCACCAAGATACTTAAGTGCCACAAGGGAGAGGGTAGAAGAATGTCCTGACATTATGGGAATTACTAATCCTTAAAATATTAAAGTAACTAACTTTCCACACATAAATTGGTCTCTCTAGTATCTTGAAAGAACTTCTTTTCCTGTGACAGAATTAAAGTGCTTTCCAAAATGAAGTGATTTATCTTTCCTTCAACCCAAAATACTAAAAACTATCTCAGATTCCCCAGAAACAAGAGGAGACACCACAACAGAAGTGAGAATATATTATGCAATTATTTAAATAACTGGGAAACACAATGTGCGGTAAAGCCTATATATTGGCCTTTATATTATGAAAAATAAAGCATTTTATGCCTGTGGCATACTGTGTTGAAAATAAATAATGGATCCCTGCCCTTCCTGCCCCTAGGGGAATACAAATAATTCTAATTTCTCATTAAGCATTCATAAAATCCCTATTAGGTTGATATTTTATTAGAATGCCTCTTTATCTCTGCATTTAAGTAGGTTTGCCCCATTCTTCTACTTTCTGCTAAGTACAGTCACTTAGATAAAAGATGGAGAAGAAAGAAAAGAGCAAAGAGAAAGCCTCCTACTCAATTGTCCCAGTATCTCTTTTCTATCAGTGAAGTCTTTAAGTAGGTTATTCTTCTCAGCAGATAAGTGTTGTGGGAGGCCACCCACACTGTGACTCTAGCTAATCCTTAGATAGCAGATAAAGAACATTTAAATATGAGGAATTTTGAAGGAGGTAAGATTGGTATATGCAAAGGAGTAGGAAATGCATCTATGATGTTACTGATTTGAGGAATTACAAGGTGAGGAAATTCCTTCTTTCAGTACAGATTAGCACCTGATCTAAAATTGGAGCACTTTAGTGATCCATCCAGGGGAGCAGTACCAGAATATTAGCTGCAGTCCTAGGTCCAAGGTCTTTCTTTCTCTGAGGCCAACTTGTGCTCTGTTAGACCCTGATGCCTCTCTTCTATAAAATGACACATTTGGAAGAATACTGAGAAAGGTTCTTATGAACCAGTTTAAAAATAAAAGCAGCTTACATTTATGTAGCATTTTTAAAAGTACTTATATTAGTTTTCTCATTTAAAATTCATAATAATCCTTGGAGATATGGAAAACTAATATTGTTATGCTCATTTTATAGATGATGAAACTAAGTGCACTATAGTTATATAATTTGCTGAGGTTCACTTCACTGGGCAATGGTAGAGCTGGGCCTTAAATACAGGTATTTTGGTTCCACATACACTTCAGTATCCCTTAACATTTTATTTATCTTAAGATTCAGTTTCCTGATATTTCTGTATTACACTTTGTCTTTTCTTCTTTGCCTGCCCCTATCCCTGTCTCTTTAGTATTCATTACAAGCTTCAGCATTTTCTAGACTTTGATATTGTTTCTTTTACCACAGATCCATGACACTCTAAATATGCTACTCATTTTTTTTCTATTTTCTATACATCTCTAAAATTTTGCAGCTTTCAAACAACTGTACCCTTATTCCCTTTCTCCCTCTGGAATCATCATTGTTTATGTCCTTATAATGTTTTCTTGAAATATCCCATTTTTCTTGAGATCCCTCCTCTCTTGAAAAATTTTGACCATGATATCCTACCTATCTTTTCTATTTGTATAAAATATATGTCCTGAATAAAATTGTAGCAGTTTATTTTTACCCCAATAGAGAACTGAGAAAGCTCAGAGGTGACAATGAGCCACCAGAGTGAAGATATGCGCAATGCTTTCTTGTTGGCATCATCAGTATCGAGAGCTAACAGCTCATTCACTGGGTAGAAGCATTAGTAGCACTCTATCAGAGGGTTCTGAGCCTTTCTTTCTTGGTTCCCTCTATTGGTTTTTATGTAACCAAAGGGTATGATCAATTCCCAATAATAACTGACAAGTTTTCAGATGGCTCTATCCTACTTTCCCATAGGTTGTGAATGCCATTTTCACATCAGAGAGTAACTTAAAAAATTATTAGCATATATATATATATATATATATATATACATATATATATGAAAGCATGTTTCCTTATTCATTTTTTAAAAATAGATTTAGAATTAAAACTGGGATATAAGTATGTCCAGTCACTGCTTTTAAATGGGAACTTTCCATCTAAAAATACTCAGTCTTCTGTGCCTAGTTTTTTAAGGGTTCATGAGCAGATACTTTTAAGGAACTGATTTGCTATTATCTCTCTATTCCTCTCCCTCCTATTTCAAAATCACACTGTATAGAGAAATAATTTCACAATTTCCTCACCCATTCATGACTGGAAATCCAAGTGAAAAATTTTTTTAATTTATTATTGATTTTTTTCTTTATAGCAACAGATCTATCTCAACTCTTGCTAAAAACAAACAAACAAACAAACAAAAAACCGCTGTCTGATGGGGCAGCTAGGTAGCACAAGTAAGAGCACTGGCTCCAGTGTTGCGATGATCTGGGGATCGAATCCCGGTCTCAGACACTTAGCACCCACCCAGAGACACCTTGATGTGTAACCTTGAGCAAGTTACTTAAACCTGATTGCTAAAAAACAAAACAAAAAAAAAAAAAACCCAAAAAACTGTCTGAAGGGCAGAGTCAAGATGGTGAAGAAAGGCCAGGAAGTTGATGAAGCTCTCTTCATTTTCCCTCATAAACAACATTAAATCAAGTCTCTAAATGAATAATGGAGGGAGAGAATCCACAAAATTTTGAGTAAAACAATTTTATAGTACAAGCAAACTTAGAAGGACTTAAGGAAATGTCAGTTTCATTGGGGTAAAAGAGAAACAGCCCAGAACGTTAGTGTCAGTTCAAGTCAGGGGAGGCTCTTAGTCACAGCACAGATAAAGAACCAAGGCTCCTTAGTACTGGTTCAGCAGGTCAGTGACATAGAAGGCTATTTGTGAGACCTCCAGTCACAGTTTAGCAGGCAAACTGTCAACCCCAGGGCCCCTGTCACAAAAGGCACAACTAGGTAGGGCCACTTCAGCAGAGTGAGCAAGCAATCAACCCCAAGGCTCCTACACAGAAAGCCAGTGACTAGGATCATTGCCCCGAGCAGGAAAACAAAAACAAAAATAAAAAAAAAAAAACAAAAAAAAATACTTGGGGCAGTGGTTCCTGTACCCCAGTAGCAGAGATAAAAATTAAAATTCATGAACTAGAAAGGTTAGAAAATGAACAAAAAATACAAAAAGAACCCTGACCATAGAAAGCTGCTGTGCACAAGGGAAGATCAAAACCCAAACTGAGAAGAGGACAAGAAAGTAAAAATATCCACATGTGAAGAAGCCTTAAAGAGGAATATGAATTGGTCTCAAGCCTAACAAGTCCTCTTAGAAGAGCTCAAAAAGGATACTAAAAATGCAATAAGAGAGATACAAGAAAAATTTTGGAAAAGAAATGAGTTATATGGGGTGGCAAGGTGGCACAGTGAATACAGCTTTGGCCCTGGAGTCAGGAGAACCTGAGTTCAAAACCAGCCTAGACACTTAATACTTACTAGCCATGTGACCTTGGGCAAGTCACTTAAATGCAATTGCCCTGACCCCCCCCCCAAAAAAAAAGTAAAAAATTAATAAATGAGTTATATAAGAGAATTGTGGAAAAAAGAATAAAAAGTATGGAAAAGGAAGCAAAAAGTTGATTGCCAAAAATAACTCTTAAAAAAAAGAATTGGCCAAAAGAAAAAAAAAGGAAGTCCTGTGAAGCAAACAACTTCATAAAAAGTAGAATTGGTAAAATGGAACAGTGGGTAGAAAAGCTAAATGAAGAAAATTGTTCCTTAAAAATTAGAATTAATCAAGTAGAAGCTAATGACTTTATGAGAAATAAATAATCTGTCAAATAAAGATTGTAAAATGGAGGCAGAATAAGTAGTATCTACCTAAATCCATCATTGAGCATTATATGTCATAGGGATAAGCTAGAAGCATTTCCAGTAAAATCAGGGGTGAAACGAGAATGTCCATAATCAGCACTGTTATTCACTATATGCTAGAAGCATTAGCTTTAGCTGTAAGAGAAGGGAAAAAAATGAAAAAAAAAATAGATTAGGCAAAGAAGGACCTAAGCTATCACTTTTTATAGATGATATTATGATATAGAGAATCCTAGAGAATCAAATAAAAAACTACTTGAAATAATAAACAACTTTATCAAAGTTGCAGGATACAAAATAAACCGCTATAATCATTGGCATATCTATATATTAGTAACAAAGCCCAACAGCAAGAGATAGAAAGAGACATTCCACTTACAGTTATTCTAGACATTATAAGTTATTTGTGAGTCTACCTACAAAAATAAACCCAGGAACTGTATGAATGCAAATACAAAACACTTTTCACACAAATAAAGTCAGATCTAAATAGATGGAAAAACATCAGTTGCTTATGGGTAGTCTGAGGTATAATAAAAATGACAATTCTACCCAAATTAATTAACTTATTTAGTGCTATACCAATCAAATTATATATATATATATATATATATATACATATATATATATATATATATATATATATATATATATATATATATGAAGCTAGAAAAAATAAGAACAAAATTTATCTGGAAGGAAAAAAAAACAGAATATCAAAGGAATGAAAATACATGCTAGGAAAGTTGTCCTAGTTATACCAGATATTAATTTCTATTATAAAGTAGCAATCATCAAAATTACTTTATATTGCCTAGGAAATAAAGAAATGGATCAGAGGAATAGGTTTGGTACACAAGACAAAGTTGTCAATGACTATAGTAATTTACTATTTCATAAGCCCAAAGATCATGGCTTCTCAGATAAGAACTCACTATTTGACAAAACTGAAATAGTATAGCAGAAATTGGGTATAGGTCAACATTTTACACCATATATGAAAATTAAGTCCAAATGAGTACATGATCTAAATATAAAGGGTGATAATATAAGCAAACCGGAGAGTAAGGAATTGTTTACCTGTCAGATTCATGGAGAATTGAAGAATTTATGACCAAAGAAGAGGTGGAGAACATTATGAAATGTAAAATAGAGAATTGTTATTACATTAAATTGAAAAGATTTGTACAACCAATGCCAATGAAAACAAGAATAGGAGAGAAGCAAAAAATTGGGAAACAATTTTTACAGCTGGTATGTCTGATAAAGGCCTCATTCCTAAAATATATGGAGAATTCAGTCAAATTCATAAGAATACAAGTCATTCCTCATCTGATAAGTGGTCAAAACATATGGAGATGTGGTTTTCAGATGAATATATCAAAACTATATTTAATCATATGAAAAAAATGTTCTAAATCACTATTGATTAGAGAAATACAAATCAAAGGAACTTAGGTAGCACACTACACATATCAGATTTTCTACCTTGACAAAACATCAAAATTATAAATATTGGAGATGTGGAAAAATTGGAACACTAATGCCTTATTAGTGGAGTTGTGAACTGATTCAACAATTATAGAGAGCTATTTGGAACTATGCTCAAAAGGTTATAAAATTATGCATACCCTTTGACACAGCAATATCACTTAGATTATAAAAATTGGAAAACAAAGAACAAAGGTACAAAAATATTTATAGCAGCTCTTGTGGTGACCAAGAATTGGAAACTGATGAGATGCCCATCAATTGGGGAATGTCTGAACAATTTGTGGTATATGACTCTAATGGAATACTATTGTGCTTTAAGAAATAATGTACAGGAAGACTTCAAAAAATCCTGGAAACACTCATATGAACTGCTCCTGAGCAAAGTGAGATGAACCAAGAGAACACTGTATAAAGTAAAAACATAGGACAGAAAAGGTAAATGACAAATATTAGTTGTTAACTGATTCAACCATTTGGAGCAATTTGGAACTATGCCCAAAGTGCTATAAAACCATTCATACCTTTTGACCTAGCAATACCTCTACTAGGTTTGCATCCAAAAGAGACAAAAAAAAAGAAAAGGACTTATATGCACAAAAATATTTATATAAGGTCTTTGTGATGGGTAAAAAATTGGAAATTGAGGGGATTCCCATAAATTGGGGAATGACTGAACAAGTTCTGTTATGTGATTACGATGGAATACTATAGTACCATAAGATATTATGCTCAGGATGCTGTCAGAAAAAATTGCTAAGTCTTCTATGAGATGATGTGAAGTGAAATGTATTGTGCACAAAGTAACAGCAATATTTTAGGTGATCAGCTGGGAATGATTTCGCTTTTCTTTTTTTGTTGTTGTTTTTAGTTGAAATCAAATGCCTCATAGATTTTTTAATGCATTTCATACATTTCAGCTTTCATTAATCATTCCAGTACTCCATCCATCACTGTGGCAAATTACTCCCTACATATAGCTCATTGTGTACATGCACAATTAAGGTGACAATTTTTGTGGTATTAAATTATACCAAATGGAAACATTTATGGAATAGGGAATACTAATCACATTAAAGTAAGCCTTCACAACAGGTGAAAAGCTGGGATATTACAACAACATGTTTTGCAAGTTGTCTATTGCCCTTTTAAAATGGAGGGCCATTGTATCAGGACAGAATGGACAGTGAGGTTGAGGTCTTAACCAATAAAAGTTTCCTCCTACTGTAAAAAGGCAATCAATGTGCAACCATGCCACAGGAAAATTGCATCTTCAAGATGATCAACAATGTTGGGATGAATGTTGGGGAAAGCATCACTTTAATTTTTTATGCAGGTTTCCATATGACAAATGCTAAAGTATCAGCAGGATCACTTCTAATGCATTTATTACAACTCAATCCTGACATGAATCACAGAATGGTTTGTATGGATGACTAATATTTAAAGAGGTTTTCTACATTCTCTACACTTAAGTTGCATATCACAGCCATATTACTCAGCCTAAATTCATTAAAAAAGATGATACTGTTAGAGGCTGATTTCACAATAAACATACCTTTCTTTTTATTTTACATCATTTTTTTCCAAAAAGATTTTGAGTTAAAAAATTTCTCCACATTTTCCCCTTACCCACTGCCCCAAAGCAGCAACCCCACTGAATAAGACCTCTCCCAATCTGCTCTCTCCCATATGTTCCCTCATTCCTCCCTCCAACTTTCCAACAGGGTATAGTGGATATCTATGCCCCACTGCCAGTAAATCTTATTTTCTAGTTACATGTAAAATAACAATTATATATATATATATATATATATATATATATTAAATATTTAATTTTAAAACTTTAAATGCTAGATTCTTTCCCTACCTCCCTCTTCACCCGATGTTACTGGGAAGTTAAGTAATTCAATATAGATTGTACATGTGTAACTATACAAAACATTTCCATAGCGGATAAATTGTGAAAGACTGACTATATTTCCCTCCATCCTATCCCACACCTCACTTGGTCTTTTCTCTACTTTGATCCTGTCCATTTTCAAAAGTGGTGCCTCCAACTTCCCTCCCCGCAAGCCAGCCCTCCCTTCCATCATCTCCACTTTCATCCCCTTCCCCTCTACTCTCCTGTAGGGTGAGATACCCTATTTAGTGTGTATGCCATTCCCTCCCTGACATTATATAATGAGAATAAAGTTGACATATTCACTTTTGCCTTTCTGTTCTTCCCCTCCATTATAACAATTTTCCATTGCCCCTTCTATATGAGATAATTTACCCCATTCTATCACTCCCCATCACTTCTCATTATATTCCTCTCTCACCTCTTATTTTACCTTTTAAGTATCTTCCCTTCCTTTTCAACTGGTCCTGTGCCCTCTGTCTATGTATACCTGTATACACCTACTCACATATGTATTCATATGCCCATATACCCTCCTACATATATACATATACACATAAATGTACACACACATATACATGTATATATAGGAGCACATATGGTATATACATACACACACATATTTCTCTTCCCTTCATCTATTCTCATACTGAGAAAAGTTTCATAGATTACAATTATCATTTTTCCATGTAGAAATGTAAGTAGTTCAACTTTGATAAGTTCCTCATGATTTCTTTTCCCTGTTTACCTTCTCATGCTTCTGTTGTTTCTTGTGTCTGTCAAATTTTCTATTCAACCCTTCTTTTTTCATCAAGAATGCTTGAAAGCTCATTCTTTCCATCATTTGAGAATGTGAGTATGTTTTGGAGCCAAGATGGTGGAATGGATGCAGTTACTTTTCTAAGCTCCTCTGTGAGTGGTGTCACTAAACTTTAAAAAGTGAATTTGAATGGACTTTGGAGTGTCAGAATCCATTGGGAGAAAGAGTGTGGCAGAATCCAAGCAGGAAATTGCCCACGAGGGTCACGGCAGGGGAAGTGCAGAAAGAGAAAGCCCAAGTAAGCCCAGAGGGTACAGAAGTCTCTGACCCAAGCTTCTCAGGCTGGGAGCTAGGTGTGTGGTTGTTGGCTTTGTATGCTGTAGCCTCTGGATGTCTAGATTGAGGCTAAGGCCAGGGCTCTAAGTGTTTCCATTGAGTTACCATGAATCTAACAAAGTAATCTGTGGGAGGAGGGGTGGTCTGAAATCTTCAGATTTCTGCCTCTGTGCCCCTGGGGTACAGTTCAGGCAGGCTTTTGATGGTCAGGTGAGGTGGGGTTGTTGAGAAGCCTCCTGCTCTTCTCTTCAGACTCTTTACTGCCTCAGTTACACCCTTTTACAGTGACTCCCAATCCTGAGGCTATTTCTGCTATTTCAGTATTTTACTCTGGGTGGGACATTTATATCTGGGTTTTCTTGGTCATGGAGGGGGAATTGGAGCAGCCAGCATTTACTTTGCCATCATGGCCCCTGGTAAATCAGGCAGGTGATTTTTAAACTTCCAGCCTGATAGCCCCAGGAGAAGCTGCTATCTCTGCTGTGGGCCCTGAGGTTTCTCTAACCCAGCTTTGAGTGATACTCTGGTCCTGTGGTGAGATAGTCCATGTGCTTTCTCTTACCCAGCTCTGATGGGTCCTCCTGTCCCTTAGTGAGAAGCTGATGAGAGGGCTGTGAATCACCCTTAGGGTGGGTGAGTTTGCTGACTGGGGCTACTTCTCACTCTGCTGTAGTCCACTCTCTAGTCTGGGCTGGTACAGCCTCCATGTGTTCCTTGCTCCCTGTGCCACAACCCATGTGTGCACTTTCTTGGGCTAGATTCTGCCACGCTCTTTGTCCCAGTGGATTCTGAAATTACAAAATCCATTCAGATTCACTTTTTAAAGTTTGGTGACAAGATTCACAGAGGAGCTTAGAAAAGCTATTCCTTCTATTCCTCCATCTTGGCTCCACTCCCGAGTAGAATATATTATGCTTCAGCTAAAGTAAAAAAATAAAAAAAAAAACAGGGGTAGCAATAATTATCTCAGATGAAGCAAAAGCAGATCTAATTAAAAGAGATAAGGAAGAAAACTATATCCTACTAAAAGGCACCATCGAGAATGAAAAAATATCATTACTTAACTTATATACACCAAGTGGTATAGCATTCAATTTCCTAGAGGAGAAGTTAAGGAAATTAGAGGAAGAAATAGATAGCAAAACTGTGCTATGGGGGACCTTACTCTCCCTCTCTCTGAAATTGATAAATCTAACCTAAAAATAAACAAGAAAGAAGTGAAGGAGGTGAATAGAATTTTAGATAGGTTAAAAATGACAAATATCTGGAGAAAACTGAATGGAGATAAAAAAGAATATACTTTCTTCTCAGTGGTCCATGGCACATACTAAAAATTGACTATGTACTAGGGCATAAAACCTAACAATTCAGTGCAGAAAGGCAAGAATATTAAATTTATCCTTCTTGGATCATGATACAATGAAAATCATATGCAATAAAGGGCCATGGAAAGATAGACTAAAAACTAACTGGAAATTAAACAATTTAATCCAAAAGAATAAGTCGGTAAAACAAGAAATTATAGAAACAATCAGTACCTTCATTTGAGACAACTCAACAAAATCTGTTTGATGCAGCAAAGGCAGTTCTTACAGGAAGTTTTATATCCCTGAGTGCATACATGAATAAATTAGAGAAAATGGAGGTCAAAGAATTAGGAGGGCAGTACAAAAAGCTAGAAAAAAAGAACAAATTGAAACTCTACAATTAAATACTAAATTAGAAATACTGAAAAACAAAAGAGAAATTTATAAAATCCAAATTAATAAAACTAATGAATTAATAAGTAAAACTAAGAGCTGGTTTTATAAAAAAAAAAAAAAACAACTTTGATAGACCCTTAGTCAATATCATCAAAAAGAAGAAAATCAAAATATGAGTATCAGAAATGAAAAGGGGAATCTACCTCCAATGAAGAGGAAATTAAAACAATAATTAGGAATTATTTTGCCCAATCATATGCACATAAATATGACAATCTTAGTGAAATGGATGAAGATTTACAAAAATATAAATTGCCCAGATTAACCGAAGAGGAAGAAAATTACTTAAGTAACCACGTCTCAGAAAAATAAATCGAAAAACTCATCAGTGAACTCCCTAGGAAAATATCTCCAGGGCTAGATGGATTTACTAGTGAATTCTTTCAAACTATTAAATAACAATTGATTCCAATATTCTACAAACTATTAGGGAAAATTAGTGAAGGAGTCTTACCAAATTCTTTTTATGACTCAAAAATGGTACTGATACCTAAATCAGGAATATATATATATATATATATATATATACCAAAGAAAATTGTAGAACAATCTACCTCATTTACCAAAGAAAATTGTAGAACAATCTACCTCAAGAATATAGATACAAAAATGTTAAATAAAATATTAGTAAAAATATGACAGCAACTTATCACAAGAATAATACACTTTGATCAGGTAGGATTTATTCTAGGAATTCAAGTACGGTTTAATATTAGGAAAATTATCAGAATAATTGATCATATCAACAATAAAGCTAGCAAAAAACACATGATTATCTCAATGGATTCAGAAAAGGCTTTTGAGAAAATATAACATCCATTCTTATGAAAAACACTAGATAGTTTAGGAAAAGTGGAGCCTTCCTTAAAATGATAAGTAGTATCTACTTAAAGTCATCAGCAAGTATTATATGTAATATGGATAAACTAGAAGCATTTCTAATAAAATCAGAGGTGAAACAATGGTGCTCACTATCACCCCTCTTATTCAATCTGATACTAGAAATGGTAGCAGTAGCAATTAGAGAAGAAAAAGAAATGAAAGGAATAAAATTAGGCAAAGAATAGACCAAGCTATCATTCTTTGCAGATGATATGATGATATACTTAGAGAATCCTAGAGAATCAAGTAAAAAACTACTTGAGACAAATAAATTTGGCAAAATTGTAGAATATAAAATAAATCCACATAAATCCTCAGCAGTCCTGTATCTTTCTTTTCTTTTCTTTCTGTTTTTAAAGCAATTTGGGTTAAGTAACTTGCTCAAGGTTACACAGCCAGGTGTTTCTGGTTGGGTGCTAAGTGTCTGATCCCGGATTTGATCCCAGGTCATCCCGATTCTGGGTCTGGTGCTCTTACTCGCTGTGCTACCTGGCCGCCCCTATTCCTGTATATTTCTAATGAAATTCAACAGCAAGAGATAGAAAGAGAAATATAATTTATATGGAAGCATTGTAAAATATTTGGAAATCTACCTGCCAAAGCAAACCCAGGACCTATGTGAACACAACTACAAAACAATTTTAACACAAATAAAGTCACATCTAACCAATTGAAAAAAAAAAAAAACATCAATTGCTCATGGCTGGGTCATGCTAATATAATAAAAATGACTATTTTACCTGAATTAATTTATATATTTAGTGCCATACGAATCAACTAACCAAAAATCTGCTTTATAGAGCTAGAAAAAATAGTAACAAAATTCATTTGGAAGATCAATTTGTCCAGATATCAAGGGAATTAATGAAAAGAAATGCTAGGGAAGGTGTACTAGCTACATCAGATTTTAATCTGTATTATAATGCAGCAGTTCTCAAAACTACTTGGTACTGGCTCAGGAATTTAATAGTGGATTAATGGAATAGATTGGGTACATGAGACTCAGTATTAAGTGACTATAATAATCTAATCTTTGATAAACACAAGAAGCCCATTTGGGGGGATAAGTAGTAATATTTCCCAAAAACTACTGGGAAAACTGGAATATAGCATGGGAGAAAATGGAAATAGATAATTATCTAACACCATATACCAAAAAAAGTTTAAATGGGTGCATGGTCTAGATTTAAATGCTCATACTGCAAGAAATCTGGGAAAGCAAGGAATCATTTACCTGTCAGATTTATGGAGAGGGGAAGACTTTATAACAAAACAAGAATTAGAGAGCATTATTTAATGAAAAATGGATAATTTTGATTACATTAAACTGAAAAGCTTCTGTACAAACAAAGCCAATGTAACCAAGATAAGGAGGAAAGTGGAAAATTGGGAAATAATTTTTACACCCTATCTCTTTTATAAAGGACTCATTTCTAAAATATAGAGAGATTTGAATAAAATCTATAAGAATACAAATGATTCCTTAATTGATAAATGGTCAGAAGATTAAATTAATCTATAAGCATATGAAAAATGCTCCAAATGACTATTGATTAGAGAAATGCAAATCAAAATAACTCTGAGGTACCATATCTCACCAGTCAGATTGGATAAGATGAAAAAAAAACAGGAAAATGACAAATGCTAGAAAGGTTGTGGACAAATTGGAACACTAATGCCTTCCTGGTGGAGTTATGAATCCATCCAGACATTATGGAGAGTAATTTGGAATTATGCCCCAAGATCTATAAACAATTTCATACCCTTTGGCCCAGCAATGCCACTTCTTTGGTTGTATCCCAAAGGGATCATAGAAGTGGGAGGAAGACTCATATGTACAAAAATATTTATAGCAGCTCTTTTTTTAGTGGCAAAGAATGAGAAATTAAGGGGATGCCCATCAATTGTGGAATGGCTGCACAAGTTGTTGTATATACATGTTACGGAATATTATTTTACTATAAGAAACAAGGAACATATGGACTTCATATTTACCTGGAGAGGCTTATATGAGCTGATGATAAGTGAGAAGAGTAGAACCAGGAGAAATCTGTACAGAATTACAGACAAAATGTATGTGTGATGACCAACTTTGATAGACTGGTCACTTCTCAGCAATGCAGGGTTATAAGTCAACCTAAAAAGACTCATGATGGAGACAGCTGTCTACTTAAAGAGAAAGAATTGAGTTTGAAACCAGATTGAAGGAAACTACCTGATCTGTTACTTTTTCTTGCTTGGTTTTATTTCATCTTTTCCATTGTTCATTCTATCTGATACAATCCTTTATAATCTGAGTAATGTCTAATGTAAAAGTATTTCTAGATCCTATACTTGATTGTATGCCACAATGGGCATACAATTAGAAAATGTGAAACTCAAGGAATTGTGCAACTGAATCTTGTAAACTAATAGTAAACAAATGAATGAATAAAGACCAAAATATAAAAAAAGAATGCTTGAAAGTCTCTATTCCATTGAATGATCATATTTTCCCCTGAAACATAATACTCAGTTCTGCTGGGTAGGTGATCCTTGGTTCCTTTGACCTCCAGAACATCATATTACAAGCCCATTTTTTACATGAATTAGAGGAGGTGGAAGCGGGAGTCCCACAGAAGTCCTGTTCTACCCCATCATCTTGACTCTACCCCTAGATTTTCTCAGTAATAAAATGATACAAGTCAACTCTAAAGGACATATCATGAAAAATGCTATCTATCTTCAAAAGAAGAACTGATGGTATCTGAATACTGATTGACACTTACTTTTCTTTTTATTTTTATGGAAAAACTTGAGTGAAAGACTCCATCTTTAATATATTATGTAAACAACTCAAAATGTAAAGTCAGCAGTTGAAATGACCCTCTAGATTCTATTTTTTTTTTATCTGTAAAATAAAGGTGTTGGACTAAAAAACAAATGTAAAAAATGTAAACGACCTCAATTGAAAAGCAACTAACCTTGAAAATAGATCCAGTAAAGGCAATTTAAAAAATATTGGACTGTCTGAAAGCTTTTATTGAAAAAAAGATCCTGTACAGCAACTTTCAAGATATTCTCAAGGAAAACAGCTATGTTATCTTATAATGGAGGATAAAATAGTCATTGAAAGAACTCACTGATCATCTCTTGATAGAGATCCTAAAATAAAAACTCCAAGGTATATTCTAGCCAAATTCAAAAGAAAATTCAAAATAAAAATTCAAAAAAAATCTCCAAGGTATATTCTAGCCAAATGATAGTAGCCAGAAAGAAACAATTCAAATATCAAGGAGCCACTGTCTGGATTACATGAATTTAGCAACTTCTACATTCAAGGTCAGAGGACTTAGGAAAATATATTCCAGAATGCAAAGCAACTTGGATTAAAACCACTACGCAGCAAAATTGTGCATAAGTTTTTCAATTGGAAAGATGATTATTTAACAAAAGAGCCGCTTTACAAATTTTCATGGTAAAAATACCAGAGCTCAACAGAAAATTTTATTTTCAAATATAAGACTCAAGAGAACCATTAAAAAATGATAAGCAGGTGTATTTCAGAACAACCTTGAAAGACCTACATCAACTGATGCTGAGTGAGATGAACAGAAGCAAACAAACATTGTACACAGTAATTGCAACATTGTGTGATGATTAACTATGATATAGTTGGCTCTTCTCAGCAATAAAATGATCCATGATAATTCCAAGACTCATGCTGGAAAATGCTATACATATCCAGAGAAAGAAATTAAAATCTGAATGTGTATTGAAGAGTACTATTCACATTTTTTTTTCATTTTTCCCATTTATTAAGTTTCTTCTTTCAGAACAATCTACATGTGGAAATATGGTTGAATGACTGCAATGTATAAGCTACATTTGATTGTTTGCTGTGACGAGAAGGTGGGAGAATAAAATTGAGCTAAAAATTTATTAAAATGAATGTGGAGTACTATTTTTTATGCAATTGGAAAAATACTATTAAAAACTCCATATCTTACTCTCTATTTACCTGTCTGTCTATAGCTATCTCTCTATCCCTCTATTACTGTTATATATAATTTTTATATTCACTCAAATATTCAAAGTTGTATAGGTATCAATATATCTGGTCATGGATATATATATACATGTAGATATTTATGTTTGTATATGTCTAAATCTAAATATATAGATATCTATACAACTTTGAAGACTTAGCAGACAAATATTGATATATTAATTTGATTATTAATTAATAAAAATTTAAAATGCAAAAAGGAAATATTAAGATAAATTGATTTCTAAAATTGATTTTTAAGTATTATATATTATAATATTAGTTATTTATAATTAATAAGCTAATATATGATTAATTAATAAAACAATATTGATTAATAATATTATATAACAGATGTATCTACACACACTGATAAATAAACATAGATATAGATCAATATCTTATTTCCCTTATTCAAGTTATGAATTTTTTAAAGCTAGAAATATTTTTCTTCCTCCTTTGTATGTCTATTTTTTCAATAAGTCCAGAAAAAAACAGTATCTTGTAGACATTAAGCATTCAGCACCACCCTTCAATTAGCTCATGTATAGAAAAATTTACTGAATATAAAAAGTACTGCAGGAAATTCTGCTCTCTCCCAAAACATCTCCAAGTAGAACTTTCAGCTTTCTATAACCCTTCATAAAGATAGAATTAAATACCCATTGACCTTTGAACTCTGCTTATTCCATTTACTAAACATTGCTCGATGAGACATTCTGACAGGATTCAGATAATGCTTCATTTTTTTAATCTTTGTATCTTTTGTCACAGATACCTCTTTATGAATTTGTGTGATAAACTATTATTCCAAACATTTGTAATGAATTATTTTATTCTTTCTCAAAATCCTAAAATAAAAATAAAAACAATATAACAAATCAGATTTTTTTTTATTGATTTGAAATTCCTACCTGACAGGTGAACAGAATTAATTGATATGTCTATAGCAATTGGATAAGGAAATAAATTCTTCCAAAGTAGATGGATGGATTCATATACTAGCCTTGTGCATGAATAATAGCTGAAACAGCTTATTTTCTAAGTAGTGAGATAATAAGGGATATACTCATTAGGATTTAAGATATTGCATATCTTTCCCACCTTCAGGGGTTAGAAATCCACAGTAGGTTCGTTCTTCATCTGTAATAGATTTAGGTTACTGGAAATATTGCATGAAAAAAAGAAGCAAGAAAACATCATTATGGAAAGGTGCTTCCATTTTTAAGGGTGTAATGAATGGTAATGGAGGTTTGCAGAACTTATTAAATATCTCACTACTTGCCTTTCCACTTTCTCCTGGAATAAAATAGAAGATTTGCACTTGAGATTTGGTGTCTTTGAAAATTAGCAGGCTATAAGACATCCCTAGTGATAGATTGACAGTCTTGTTAGTAATTGCTGCAGAGACCATTTTCAAGCAAATTTAGCAACCTGGCTGTTAAATTAAAAATATCTATGACACAATTCCTTTCATTAAAAAAATACAAAAAATCCTAGACACAGCATGGTGACAGTGAAACCTATAAAACTTCCAATTATCCAAAGACTTTTGGTATAAAGTTCTAACAATATCAATGAACACACTTTCCTTCTCCAAAGTGCAAATAAGTAAAACATTAACAATAATGAAGATCATGGAATAGCATAGTAGATAGAAGACTGGCCTCCCAGTCAGGAAGAAATTAATTCAACTCTGACCTTACACAGAGAAGTTATGTGAAAATGTGAAAGTCATTTTGAAAAGTCCCATAAAACTCTCTAAGATAAATTACAGGCAAGTTGATGATTCACATCAGTAAACAGATTTATACCTTGAGATTTCTTTACACTTCTAAAATCAGAAGTCCAGACCAAAACCAAATCAAATCAATAATAGTCATTTTAATGAGTTGCTTTTCCTAGATTGTAGTATGTCTATTTCAAGAGTTAATTTTGATCATTTCCATTGTTTTTAGGTATAAAACTCTTAAGAAAAAATGCAAATAACATTTCAAAAATGATCTTAAAATTTTTAAATTCAGAGATATATTTTAAAATTCCATAGATAGTACAAAATATATGATTTATGTTGGAAGCATTAATCCCTGAATGTATCAAAGATTAATGACAGAGTCCTTGATTTCAAGAACCTTACAAAGCAGCAAAGAGAGATAATACATGACAACAAATAAATATATCAGCATAATATAAGATTTATAAAAAAGGTAGATAAAAAACAAATTGCTGCAAACATTCAGAAGAAAGCAACCACTTCTAAGCCACGGAAAAAGAGAAAGTTTCAGGAAAAGGTCACATTTGAGCTGTCTTGAAGAATGTTTAGGATTCCAATAGAGTTATGAAAGGGGAAGAAGATAAATGAAGAGGGAGACAAGAAACAAAGGCTAGGCATCTTATAGAAAGAGTGAAAGATCAAAAATCCAAGGGATAAGGATGCATGATTAATTAATGATCAAACAGATAAATAAATGAATGAATAAGCAAAAGGTAAATAAGTAATTAGCTCACAGGTATATAAAACAGCAGAAGGATTCATAAAAACAGTAGGAAAAATCAATTTAAAAAAGCTGAAACTGCAAATCAACTTTTGAAAACCATAATTCACAGTCTCAAATAGAGTGTTAACCATATCAGCAAATGCATATTTCAGAAATACATGCTCATATGAATATTCCAGCTGTCAAAATGTGCACCATTTTCTCCTTTTTTATTCTTCTTTTCCAAATGCTTCTTTCCAAACTGTGGTTTTGGTTATGCTTAGCATTCCTTGCCCACAAATACTTCAAAGATTCTCTCTGATTAATCTCTCTCTTCTTTCAAAGTACATACGCAGATACTTATAATCTGTGCAGCCCTTCCCAAGTGCATCACTTTGCTCTATGGTGCCAAGTTGCTCAGGGCAAAAGTGAATAAAACATCTTTGATCAAAAGAGTTATACCCATGAAACTGATATTTGCACATTGACTTTTAATAATCCTGCTACTGGTTTTGGATCTAGAGGTTTCTCTTCCCTGGTCTCACCCTTATATTTCCTCCAGTTCATATAGAAGAATAAATGAGACCATTTAGTGTTGCTATTATTATTATTATTATTTAAATTATCAAATTTGCAATGGCAGTAGCAGCAGACCTATGGCCTATATACCTTTGTTTTGAAAGGCACTTATGTTGCATAAGAGAACACATTTGAGAAAACATATTTCTAATGAAATTTTGTTACAAAGCAAAATAATAATTATACTTTTTTATGAAAAATATACTATCTTTAAGTAAACTCTTTATTTCTTAAATTAAAAAGTGAAGGAAATGATAAACTTAATTTTCCCCTAAATTTCATTTTGCATCCCAACTTCTTTTGCTAACTGTTTGCTTGAACTATCAAGCAATTATTCTTAATTTATCAGGTTGCACTGTAAAAACTAAGCAGATTTTGATCCCTTCATATACTTTTAAATAGTGTCCCTGCATTGTACCAACTGAAAAAAAAATCATCACTGGTGGTTAGTCTTTTCTATTTCCTATAGATTTGTAAATCACTATGCTAGACTTAGCAGACAAAGTCAGATTAAGCATTGGAGGGGGCCACTCGTGAATACCATGACAGTGAGCTTTTAAGTAAATCCAGAGTTTCCAAAAACCTGTGTAACATAGCATAGGTCTACCCATCTTAATAAAATATATTATAATAGGCTGGTTTTCACTTCAGCACAATAAAAGACCATACTTCCCTTTAGGTTATAGAAATTGAACTTCTTTTATATAAGCCAACATGATAGATCACCAGGTTTCTAAGTGTTTAAATAAACTTATGGACTTTAGTTTTAATTGTGGTAATCTGAGAAGAGAAAAAGAGGAGGAGAAGTAAAAAAAAAATGCCAGGAAGAAATCAGAATAGGAAGAGGAAGAAGAGGAGAAGGAAGAGAAGAACAAGAATGAGATGTGAAAAGTAGGAAAAAGAATAAGAACAAGAAGAGAAAAATATCACCTTTCATTAAGTACACTATCACTCATTAAGATGAATCAAGCAATAATGAGTAACATGAAGAGAGTTCATGAATTGTTGGTAATTTCACACATGTATTAGTATTCATGCAATTTTTTCTGTTTTTAAAGATAAATGTATGCGCTTTAATTAGCATAAAGCAACTATTTTTATAATTTATACCAATATAGCTTCTTAACACCCTCATGACATATTTTTTAAAGTATGCTAAATGTGACACATATACCTATAATGAGTCGCACTTGCTTGAATTTGCTAATGAAATCACAAATGCTGATATCATTACAAAAATATTTTTAAAACCACAATCTTAAAATTTAAAGGAGAATACGTTAGCTTTAGGAGGCCTAAAAAATTTGTGGGAATTTTAAAAATGTATATAAAATATTTTAATTTCCAATGAATGACAATTAACTGTAGAATACAGTTTTCTATATTCCTTTACCATAATGTGTAAGTGCTTTTGAAAATGTAAATATACAGCAAAATATTTTATTTTCAATGTGATGCTATTATTAAAATGACAATAGTGTCATTTTCAGTTATGTAAAATGTACCAGTATTAATCAATGACAATAATGGATCACCTGTATAAAAAGAAATGAGCATTTGTAAGCTACCTTTTGATTTAAACTTCTAGCATCAAAGATGGCACCTTGAATAAAATAGCCTCTTTTTCAAATGAAGTGAAGATTGTAACTGGGGCAAGGAAAAATCTCTTTTCTGTTAGCTTTCTAGCTAAATACAATTTTTTTTTTCAAAAGGCCAAGTCTTTCTGCTGACATCAAGAAAGCTTAAAAATTCTCAAGTATTCTAAATACCTCCATTATTGATATAGGATCCTTGCGTAATACCTACGAGAATCAATAGATGCTAAGAAAGTCACCCATAAATTTGAGGGACCTCACAATTCTTATTTAGGCATTATAACAGCTATTTTATGTTTAGCTTAATTTATTCACTCCAACTTATTTTTATGCTATCAGGTCTAGATTGGTAGAAGGGTAGAGGAGAAAACATAACCTAATTAAACTCAAATTTTCTCAGCATCCTAGTGTAAACCTCATTGAGGGGAAATGCATTGCAATTGGTTATGACTCTAGCTCACAAGTCCACACCAATGAATTTTAATTGCATAAAAAGCCTTTCACAATGTAACATCACAACATGGTGCTTTAAAAAGTGGTGTGCTAGGAAATATTTAATAATTGGTTTTCTGAAAGTGCAGGAAGCACATTTAAATCTAATCAGAGTCAGATAGTTGGAACAGTAGATAAAAAACTGGGCTTAGATTCAGGAAGACCCAACTTCAAATCCACCTACAGAGTGGTCATACTTACTCACTAAGTGACCCTGGGCAAGTCACTTAACTTCTGTTTGTCCCACTTTCTTCAACTACAAAAAGGGGTTAATAAGAAAACTTACCTCACATTAGTTATGAGCATAAAATGATACTATGGCAGTGTCTGGCATAAGTAGGTATTTTTTTAAGCAAACCAGAAAGTGGATTGGTTAGTTTATTGATTGAGCACCCAGCAGAATCACTTCTTCAGAGGTACCTCAGATTTGGCCCCTGGCAGTTGATCATCCCAGCAAAGTTATTTTTAAAGTTTAGTTTTATTTTTAGATCAATATTGTCTCCCTTTTTCCTTTGTACTTTTCCCTCCCAAAATCAACAAGAAAAAAGCAATGACCATTACAAACACATATGATTAAACAAAACAGATTCCTTAATGTATCAGTTATTTTTTGCTCTGAATCCACCAACTTTTTATCAAGAAATGGGTAGCATATTTCTTCATGAGTTCACAGGAACTATTATTATTCATTGTGTAGATCAGAATTTCTAAGTCTCTCAAAGTTGTGTATCTTTAAAATACTCCTGTTATTACATAAATTATTTTCTCCTGGTTCTCACTTCACTTTGTATCAGTACATATAAACCTTCCCAGTTTTCTCAGAAAGCAACATCATCCTCATTTCTTAGAACCCCAAAGAATTCCATAATATTCATATGCCATAATGTGTTCAGTCATTCCCCAATAGACGTGTATCCCCTGAGCTTCTGATTATCCGTCACCACAAAATGAGTTGCTATAAATATGTTTGTATCTATGCATCTTTTCCCCTCTTTCTCTGATTACTTGGGTGTACAAACATAGCTGTAATTCTGTCGAACAGCTTAATTGCTTTGCAGGGATTGTAATCATTTTCAATTGGAGGTGAATTAGCTGTTAGTCTCACTTTTGTTTACTTTTATTTGACATACTTTCATTGAAAAAAAAGATTTCATTTGCACAGGAGTTGAATTTAATGATATCCTATCATTTCAATTATTGCTTTGTAGTCACCTGTGTCTAAGGGGATTAATGTCCCATCTAGTGATTTATACCTCACTGTTTGGAAAGCAGTAAAGAAAACCTTAATGGTAGTCATGGAGGATGAAATCATGAAGGAAGTATGTTCTGAATTATTCTATATTTCCTAATGTAAACTGCTGATGTGATATGGATGCCATAGTGAACAAAGAGCTGACCTTGTATTTAGGAATACATGTGACATATGCTAGCTTGGTGATGTTGGACAAGTCACTTTACTCTCCTAGTGGACTACTAATTTCTATAATACTCTAAGTTACAGATGAATTAACAATATAATGTGGCTGAGGGAGGTTCCTCACAAGAAAATAAATTTGAATAATAAAAAAAATAAAAGTTTATTATACATTTTGTAAAACATATAATTCTAGTGGTACCAAAGATCAATATTAGAGTTTTAATATCTTCCCAGTCTTACACTAATTCATTATAGTTACAGTGAAACAAAACCAGAAATGATGATTTCATCCCTTATTAAAAACTTAATACAGAGTAGTAATAAACAGGGTAGAAAAATAACATGGTCTAACCCTTATTATTTTCTGAAGATACTCATAAGTTTTAAGTACTGATATTCCTTGTTTTCCTACCAAACAAAGAGTTGAGTAAACTCTTCAATTGCTTTGTGAAGGAAAAAAAAATTAAGCAAAGTACTCTACTGAACACTTTAAAGCAATTTTAGTTCAAATAAAGTTGAAGCAAAGACAAATCTGTTATATCATAAGAGACTCAGTATAATATAATGGAAAGAGTACTGTATCTGCATTGAGAATTAATTTAAATCCTAGCTTTACTGCTACCTGAATAATCTTGCTCACAAATAATTTTGTATATTGGTGAATTGAAATTTCTACATCTCTAAGGTTCCTCAACCAAAGACATTGTATGATCAATAAATTTTTCTTGCATGACACAATTTAGAGAATAATCAGACTTAGTATATGAGAGGTCAATATAGGTCAATATCTTCACCTAATTTCCATAATTGCTGAGGGCATTACTTGCTTTTTTTTTTACTAGATTCCTTCCTTCCTCCTTCCTTCTTTCCTTTCTTCTTTCCTTCCTTCTTTCCTTCCTTCCTTCCTCCCTTCCTTCCTTTCTTCCTTCCTTCCTTCCTTCCTTCCTTCCTTCCTTCCTTCCTTCCTT
>NW_027187351.1:18907835-18952290 GCF_028583685.1 Petaurus breviceps papuanus | reverse complement strand
CTTCCTTCCTTCCTTCCTTCCTTCCTTCCTTCCTTCCTTCCTTCCTTCCTTCCTTCCTTCCTTCCTTCTTTCATCTTCTTTCACAAAACCTTAAACCCAGTTTACTCTGAATCTCATAGATGGGACCACAATTGGTCCCTGCCCAAACTCCACTTAATGACTGCATTTTGGACCCTCCTGGATTACGGGGATGAAAGAGCAATGCTAAGGGTTTTATTCCCCAAATTTTATTATTATTTTTCTTTTTCCTAATTAAAGGGCCATCTCTTGACTTACTTCTTAAAGAGGCCTATTGGCTGAATGGGCAATACCTTACTCTAAGTGAGTACTTGAAAATGACTTACCCTAAAGGACCAGGGTCCCCTTTGTATCCTGAGTCATTTCTGGTCATCCTGATATCTGGTCACTGAATCCAGATTACTCTGGAGGATGAAGTGAGTCTGGTGACCTTGCACAGTGCTCACTCACTCAATTCAAAGTCAATTGAAAGACATTT
This sequence comes from Petaurus breviceps papuanus, assembly GCF_028583685.1. NCBI lineage: Eukaryota > Metazoa > Chordata > Mammalia > Diprotodontia > Petauridae > Petaurus > Petaurus breviceps. The sequence continues at coordinate 18,951,794 of NW_027187351.1, read as the reverse complement.
TCATTATGCTGATATCATGATCCTCTTTGAAAACAAAGAACAAAAAAAAAATCAACCCCAAATGTCCCAAGTGAACACTTAAATATTTCAAAATCAATGTATGGGTTTTCAAAACACATTTATTATGAATGATATTTTCATCTCTGTTGAAAACTGGTCTTCTGTCTATTTCATGTAAAAGGTACACCATCGTATGACTCTTGGCAATTTCACTGACTCTCCCCCATATCTAGATTTCTCTCCTTCTTTGTCTCTGTTACCTGGATTCCTTGGCTTCCTAGAAGTTCCAGCTAAATTATTGAACCCTAGAGGACACCTTTACTATTGCATCTTAGTTCTATCATGTTATGTCTTTTGATTATTAAAAAATTAGTTTTTATATAGCTTGTTTGTTTGCATGTTATATCCCCAATTAGACTGCAAATTATCCTATAGCAGGGAATGGCTTTTATAGTACTTTGTATCTATAGCACTTTGCAAAGCAACAAGCACACAGTAGGCACTAAATAATGTTTATTGACTGTGCCTAATTGCTGCATCTCTGTCACTTCTAATTATGACTTCAATAATTTTACCAAAGAAATGAAGAACTTCAGACATATTAAATTGAGAATTATTATTAATATTTGATCCCCCATGATTATAGTAAACAAATAAAGATTCATATATTTGAAAACCAAACAGTTGCTTTTCTTGACATAAATGACAGATCCTTGGAATTGGAAGGGATTGTGAATGTAATTTAATGCAATTTATACTGGAAGCATGCTTCTCTTCTATAGGTTCCCAAGTAATTGGTAATCCAACCTGACCACTTCTGGTTGCAAAGATCACTGTGTCTAGGGAAGCTACTCATTAATTTTCAAACATCTATAATTGGTAAGAATTGCTTCCTTTGTCCTAATTTTGTCCTCTGGGAAGAAATAAAACAATTTTAATCCCTTTCCAAAGGATAATCCTTCAAATATTTGAGGACAGCTCTCTAGTTATAAATTACTCCCCAAAGGCTTCTCTTCCTGTTCTTAGTTCCTCAAAATTACTTTATATGACATGCATTCAAGGAGTTCCATGAATATTCTGGATGGCCTCTTCTCTATTTTTCCAGCTTTACAATCTCCTTACAAAATTGTGGCATGCATATGTGCCAGATGGGATCTAACCAGCAGAGCTATATAACCTCCTTAATTCTAGGCAGTCTATATAAGTAGTCTAAGATTGTCTTGGTATTTTTGGCAGTCACAAACAATTCATATTGAACATGCAGTAAGTGAAACTCTTAGGACTTTTTAAAAAAAATTAACTATAGTTGAGCTTTATCTGCTCCATCTTTAACTTGTCAATAAGGAAATCAATCAAAGGGAAGGAAGACTAAGAAATCAACTTCCCTTGAAAAAGCTACCTGTAAGTCTGTATTTTAATGGACTTTATTGGCACTTATTTGTTTCCCTCAATATCTAGCCACTTGTTTAAAAATGCTTGTTTATTCCAGTGCCAAGATGGTGGGATAAGGTAAGAATTTCCTGAAGCCTTCCAAAATCCCCCTCCAAACAACTTGAAAACCACCTTAGAATTGATTTAGGAGCAGGGAAGCAGTTTACCTAAAAAAAAAACAGGAAAGATCATTGAGATGGGAGAGGAACAAAGTCCTAGAGCAAGAGCTACTGGCTTCACAGCAGAGGACCTGTTGTAACACCCTGAACTTCAGGGCAATGTACTTGTAATGCTCCAAATCACATGTAAGCCAGCAGACCCAACACAAGACTGTGCAGCACAACTAGCAGCACCACAGTGAGATAACCCCTAGCACAAGCCACTAGCTATTGGCATCACTATCATTGTTGACCAATAGTCAGATGTCATCCTCAAGGCCAGCCAATAGCAAAATTCCACACCAACATGAGGTCAATAGGGAGGTCCCATCCCCATTACAAGACAGCAAGGATCCCCCCCCCCCCCATCTCTTCTGTAAGCCAGCAGGTAAGCCTTAAGGAAAATTGTACACCAGCAGCAAGGGCCCCAGCCCCAATACAAGAAGCTTGGGACTGAGATGACATGGAACCCATCTCTCACATAAAATTACAAGGGAAAAAATATACAGGAAGAAAGGAGCAAAATAAAAACAATTAAGCTACCATGATATACCAGAAACAGAAGGCAAAATAGAAATGTAAAGAATCCATCAATCAACAGGTGAAAGAGATTCCAAAATGAAAACTCCCAAGAATATCATAATGAATTTCCAGAACTCTCAGGTCAAAGAGTAAATGCTGCAAACAGCCAGAAAGAAACAATTCAGATATAATGCAATTTAAGTCAGGATTACACAGGATTTAGCACTTTCCACATTAAAGAATCAGATATCTTACAATATGTTCTAGGGTGTGGGGAGAAAGGAGTTGGGATTGCAACCAAGAATAAACTACCCAGCAAAACTAAGCATAATCCTTTGGGGGAAATTGATATTTAGTGAAATAGAAGACTTTTAATCATTTGTGTATAAAAGACCAAATTTGAATAAAAAAAATAATAATTTTCAAATATAAAATTCAAGGGAAGCAAAAATATTTTTAAAAAGAAAGAAAATGAGAAAATATGAATTTCAATAAGGTTAAACTGTTTATACTTATATATAGCAAGATAATATTGTAACTTTTTACATCTTTATTACTGTAAGGGAATATATATATCCCACCCCCCCACCCCCGCCTCAGAAGTAATTAGCACCAACACAAAAATTGGCCATGTATTCAGACATAAAAATCTCAAAACCAAAGGCAGAAAATCAGAAATATTAAATGTTTTTTTCTGACCATAATGCAATAAATATTGCATTTAGTAATGTACAGTGGAAAGGTAAATTAATAATTAATTGGAAACTAAAAAATCTAGTCCTAAAATAAGTGTGTCAAAGAAGAAACAATAAAACAATTAACAATATCATTAAAGAGGATGGAAAAGAATGTGAAAACATACCAAAATTTATGGTATGAAGGTAAAGCAGTTCTTAGGGGAAATTTTATGTATTTAATTGTTTATACTAGTAAAATAGGAGAAGAGCAGATCAATTCATTGGGCATGTTATTAAAAAAAAAAGAACTAGAAAAATAAGAAATTAAAAAGAAAATCATCATTTAAAAACCAAATTGGAAATCCTGAAAATCAAAGGAGAGATTTATAAAATTGAAAATAAGAAAAGCATTGAATTAATAAATACAACTAGAAGATGGCTTTGTAGTGGGAAAACAATACAATAGAGAAACCTTTAATTAACTTGACTTAAAAAGGTAGAAAACCAAATTACCAGTATCAAAAAAGAAAGGGGTAAATTCACCACCAATAAAGAGAAAAATAAAGCAATAATTAAAACTTTTCCCCCCATCAGCTATATGCCACTAAATTTGAAGATCTAAGTGAAATGTTTGAATACATATAAAAATATGAATTGCCCAGATTAACAGAAGAGGAAATATAAAACTTTAATAGATAAATCTTAGAAAAAGAAATTAAATAAATCATAAAGAATTTCCTAAGAAAATATTTCCAGGACTAAATGGATTTACAAGCAAATTCTACCAAATATTTAAAGAATAAATAATCCCAATACTATATAAATTATTTGGAAAATTAGGCAGAATCCTACCAAAATTCTTTTCATGACCTAAATATGGTTCTGAAACTTAAACCAGGAAAAGCTAAAATAGAGAAAGAAAACCATACACTGATTTCTCTAAAAAAAATTGATACAAAATTTTTGAATAAAATATTATCAAGTAGATTACAACAATTTATCATGAGAATCATGCACTATGACCAGGTAGAGTTTTTTTTTTTTTAATCAGGAATGCTGTTTAAAATATTAGGAACATTATCTGCACAATTGACTATATCAATAACAAAGTGAACAGAAATCATAAGATTATCTCAATAAATGCATTAAAAGCCTTTGACAAAATGGAACTTCTGTTCTTATTAAAAAAAACACTAGAGAACACTGGAATGAATGGAGCTTACCTTCAAACAATGAGCAAAATGTATATAAAACCATCAGAAATGGTTTTAGATACAGAAAATGTTATTTGGAATGGGCGTAAGCTAGCAGGTTTCCCAATACAATCAGGAGTGAAGCAAGTATTCCTATTATCACTGCTATTATTCAATATTCTACTGGAAATTTTATTTATAGAAATAAAATTTAAAAATAAATGGAAGAAATCGGAAATGAGAAAATAAGACTACCAATCTTTGCAGATATGATTTTATGCTTATCCTAGACAATCCTGAAGAATCAAGAAATAGGGGTATAAGTAGATTCTGACAAACATTGGTAAAGGAGGAAAGCTTTGTTCTAGCAGGCAAAGTAGGCCATCTTTTGTCCTAATTTGTATTTTGTCTTCAATCACTGAATAGGTATTGCTGCAGACAATGTGAAACCTGGGAAAGACCTAAGCTTAAAACATTTCTTACTGTATCTGGGGCAATTGTTAGTCATTCTTACCTATGTCTTGCCATTGGACTCATGACTCTTTAGGAAAGAGTGAAGCTGATGTCTTTGTACAGCTATGCCTCACTTAAATTTCAAGTCAAAAAAATCACTCACCTGATATTACTAACCCTCTTTGGGGAAAATGGAGCTTATCACATTGGGGAAAAAAAAAGAAATAATGTCTGTTTACATGCCATTTTACAGATAGAAAGGCCTAAGGAGACCTTCTACTGTAACACTCTGGCTTGGCACATGACAGAACTGATAGCCAGAGAAAAATTGAGTGTATTCATTTGTGTTTATGCATTGTTGGGGCATGAGAGATAATGACCATGATCTCAAACATAATACTAGTCTATTAGGAATAATTCTATAGTGGCAGTATTACATAAAATGCCTAAAAAAATGCTTGTTCTTACTTGAAGCATAAATATATTAATGATTCTGAAAAGTGGTTTGCAAATTAAGATGGAAGACATAAGAGAAAGACATTCATGTAAGTGGGAAAAAAAACAAATTTCTAGATTAAATGTCAAATCATTTAAAATTTTCTTCTCTCTCACATACATGCATATCCCCACACATACATATATACACATATGTATGCACACATCACACATTTACACACATACATACATTCACATACACGTGTGTATATATATGTATACATAGAAGTGTGCTTGTGTGTATTAGTTTATTGACATTTCTACTCGAAGACTAGAAATAGAAGTGTATCTATCTACCTTCCAAATAGGTACTCCTCATTAAGACTTACATTTGAACTTCAGTTAAAATATGCCAAAATTTGAGCATTAATTCAAAATAGTTATTGCTTAAATTTAGAAAAGCTTCAGTTCCCTTGACCTCTGAGAGTTTGGGGGACTTAATTAAAGGCAATCGAATACAGACCAAAGTAAATTTTAAACAGAAATTAAGTAATACTTTCATATGTCCAAGGGCTTGTTCTCCCATTAATCTGGGTAATACTTGCACTGGTTAAGATTTCAGTGTTTATATAGATATTTCAAATTAAAGGTTTCTGCATTATTTCTTTTCAGAGATATTGCATAGAGTATCAAAACACTGGACATCTTACTCTAAATCATATTTCATTTTTTGTATATTACAATCTATTAGTTATTCATAATCCCAATTATCTGAATTGACCACAAGCTTTTTTGCAGTTTTACTGTATGTGTCACAAAAAATAAGATTTATATGCTTCTCATGCAGAACTCACTAGTGAATCTATGTTGCAGCTTTCTTAATTATTCCTTCTATGAGGTTATTTCTACATTCCAATATCATGGCTATTCATTTCCCATGTACATGGTATCTTGTTACAATGTTTTGCCATATATTTTAACTTATCAGTAAAACAATCCCCTCCAAATATTTTCTTTGCCTTTATGATATATCTAGAAAACTAATTTTAAAATTCTTGCATAATGACATGACATGCAGCAATGTTTTATCTCATGTGTATTTAAGTTGACATAACTATTTTATCTGAACATTTCTCAATTGCCTATTCATTTGTCCAAATTGGATGGTTCTTTTGTCAGTGAAGATTTTCTGATCAGGCAAGTTTCCACATGAAGACAAAGAGAATGATATACACAGTGCCACTTTCTCCTTGTCATATATCATTGTTGTGTTAGAGCAAAGGAAGCTTATTTTTCTTAATATTTAATGTTTTATGAGTGCCTTAATTTGTCCTAAAATAAAATCTGAACTAAATAGATATTCATGTTAGAATCATACCTCCAAAACTATGGATAATACTATCTCTATTTTTTACCAAAAAAAAGCTAAACTGAGACAGATAAATTAAGTGCCTTGCTTGAGGTCATATACTAGTAAATGTTGAAGGCAGAATTCAAACATCATTTTTTTTTTCTATTTGTAAACCCTATATCTGCCTGAGCCTACATCACCACATGTAAATGTAAACATTTCAACATAAAAATAGTATATACAATATATAGGAGATAGAATTAAATAAGAAAATATAAAACCCTTAGTTTACAAGAAATGATTTTTGTCATTTAAATATGGAAGCATACAGGCATTAGTCATCAGACCTTAAAGGGATGTGACTTTAACGGTAAATTATGAGTTTTGGAAAACTTTATATCACTTATATTAACTGAAAACTTTTTTAAAAGCTTGAAATAAATTAATGCAATTATCTTTAACAGATTGTTAAGCATGAAAGCTGCAACTCACTCCTCCAAGAACCAAAGTCAAGATTGACCACTGATGTGAATAATCTCTGCTACCAACTGCTCTGTGCCTAGCAAGAAAAATGTCTTAAAAATATATATACCTTATGTTGACTATATTGTTATTTTCAGAAGGAGCTAGTGCTCAGTTCTTTGCAAGCAATTCATAAGGAGACCCTAATGATTATAGTTGAAATTAATAAAAACAAAATAATTTATAACTATAGGCAGCAAAACATGATTTATACTTTAAAAAACATTATTTGTCTTAAAATAATTTTTGAAGTTTTGAGTGAAATTTCTGTTCACTAGTGTCATAAATGCAGATACTCAGTGTAGTTTATTATGTGAATGTTGTCACTAAGAAAAGAATTTTAAATACTATTTGCCAGAATAGATTATGACTCATCAGCAGTTCTCAGTTATTTATTTGTCATTTTTTAAAATCAAAGATACAACCGAATTCCTTCACCTGATTCAAAGAAAATCTTTCTTTTATTCTATTCTCCTTTAATGTATTTCACTATGTTCATGATCACTATCCAAAGCAGAATACAAATGTTCCACTTTTTGCAAGAAAATTTTATACTGGTAGAAAATAATTGGCTATTTGGATCTAAAATTTCTTTATCTAGAAGATATATTTTTTCATCTGTATTGTGATATTTAGAGCTATATATTAAATTAATTAAAAAATTATGATAGACAAATGCTTATCAAACAATTTCAACAATTCATTGAACATTTCCTTCTATCTGCTCTATGCTAAGCACTTGGATTAAAAGATTAAATGAGATTTCACCCCTCACTAAATGAAACTTTAAAACCAAGGAGTAGGGGTAGAGATAGTACATTTCTAAAAGCTATGATATACAATAAATGTTCAGCAAATAAAATAATTATGAATGCAACATATTACAAAGCCTGGGTAAGGCATGGGAGATAACATTTATTCATGATCTGATTTTTTGTGTGTTCATGTAAGAAAGCTCCAGTAAAATTTCACGGAGGAAATGGTATGTGACCTAGACATCAGAGGGGAAAGTGGGGGAAAAAAGGCAAAGTGTAGAAATAGGGAACAAAAGATTATGAAAAAGCAAAAAGGAAATTTGGACATGATATTGTGAGTAGGTCAGTTTGACTGGATTTATATTTTCATGAATGAGTACTATAACATGGAATGGCATGCTTGATTTGATTTAAATAACCAACAATATAAAGGAAAGCTTAGGGGTAGTGAGAGACTAGAGACAAGTTGAGAGGTTATCTGATCAACCCAAGCATGTGAAAAAGTGAAGCAAAATTAGTATGCTTTTAAAATACAACAGGTGGGTGGTAAGTGAATGTGAGGAACTGTACCAAGTCACTAATTCTGTAATTTAGAGAAGAAAGGAAGAATTGGAGACAATTTCTTTTTTAAAAACCACCAAGATGAGAACTACTGGAATGGGGGAAAATAAAAGAAAGGAAAACAACAAATGCTTCAAATATGAATATTAAGTAAATCAGTCAACAACCATTTTTAAGGACCTGCTATATGCATAAGACTAAATTAGGTAATAGGGAAACAAAAAAAAATCCCTTTGCATAACAGAATTTCAATCAGAAGAGATGTGACCATTTAAAATTATGTAAAAATAAATGCAAAGTTATTATTTTTAAGGAAGGAAGGATTTATATAACATGAAAATATGCCAGCAAATATGTTGAAGCCTTTAGATATATTATGTTAAGGGCAGAGCCAAGGTGGCAGAGTAGAAACAGGACCTCCATGCTGCTCCAGCTTCCAAATTCCCCAATCGATGAAAAAATGGGACTCTAAACAAACTTTGGAGCTGCAGAACCCACAAAATAACACAGAAGCTAGCCTCTTACTGATGACAGCCCATCAGGCCTGCAGGTATCAACCAGCAGAGCTCTCTGGGAGCACAGCCCCACACCAAGGTTTTAGCCCCAGGGTGGGCCTGAACAGACGCCAGATTGAGGGACCCCAGATCAGCAGCAGCTGTGTCTGTTTCCAGAATTATGAACACATTGATGCAAAGGACAAAGTGAGAGGTGCAGTCTGGACTTTGAGACCAGTAAGTGCGAGTGCATGGCTTTTGCCCCCAGGGCGAGAAGGCACTGAGAAGCCAGCACAGCCAGCCAGCTCCACGTGGGAGCTTCAGCGCTTGGCCTGTAGAGTGTAGCTGGACGAAGCAACACTCTGAGGGGAAGTTACACTTGTTTTAACCATCTTGGATCTGGATTTCAGTCTAGGGTGGAGGTCCTGGGGTGTGTGTCCACCTTGCAAGAACATGTGGAGGATTCAGAGAAGGCAACCATCTAATACATCCAGCAGCTGAGAAAACCTCAGCATTGGGGAGAAAAGCTACACTCTCTGGTGGCAGAGTCCTACTGTGGCAAAAACTCCAGGGGTCAAATGACTGAGGGGCAACATGACTAGGCAAAGGAAACAAAGGAGAAAGAAGATTACAAAATTAGAGTCCTATTTTGGGGACAAAAAGGAGCAAAGAATGGAACAGGAGGAAGACAGTGAAGTCAGAAATACTGCAACAAAAGCTTCAAAGGAAAATAGGAGATTCTTATAGGCCACAGAGGACCTTAAGAAGCAGATAAGAGAAGTGGAGGAAAAATTGGGAAGAGAAATGAGAACAATGCAAGAAAATTATGAAATGAGAGTCAACAGCCAGACTGAAGAAAATAACACCTGAAAAAATAGACTAACTCAAATGGCAAAAAAAGCTCAAAAAGGCAATGTGGAGAAGAATGCCTTAAAAAGCCAAATTTGTCAGATTAAAAAAGAATCTCAAAAGCTCAATGAGGAGAATCATTGCTTCAGAATTAGACTAGAGCAAATTGAATTTAATGACGATATAAGAAATCAAGATGCTGTTAAACATATCCAAACAAATGAAAGAATAGAAGGCAATGTGAAATATCTCATGGGAAAATCCACTGTGCTGGAAAATATATCCAGGAGAGAGAATTTAAAAATTATTGGACTACCTGAAAGCCATGATCAAAGTAAGAAACTAGAAATCATCGTCCAGGAAGATCTCAAAGAAAACTGTGCTGATGTTTTAGAACCAGAGGGCAAAATAGAGGTTGAAAGAATCCACAGATCACCTCCTGAAAAAGATCCACAAAAGAGAACTCCTAGGAATATTTTAGCCAGGTTCCAGAATTTCCAGATTAAGGAGAGAATATTACAAGCAGCCAGGAAGAAAAAAATGTGAATATTGTGGAAAAACAATCAGGATAACCCAGGATCTGTCAGTTTCTACACTGAGGGATAGAAGGGCTTGGAATATGATATTCTGGAGGTCAAAGGAACTGGGATTAAAACCAAGAGTAACCTACTCAGAAAAACTGAGCATTATCTTTCAGGGGAAAATATAGTCATTAAGTGGATTAGAGGACTTTCAAGCATTCTTGCTGAAAAAAACAGAGTTGAACATAAAATTTGACATTCAGATACAAGAAGCAAGAGGAAAATGAGAAGGTAAACATGGAAAAGAAATCATAAGGAACTTGTCAGAGTTAAACTATTAATATTCCTACATGGAAAACCAATAATTGTAACTTATGAAACTTTTTCTCAGTAGTTGAAGGGAATATATATTAGAGGGTATAGGGGCATATGAATACATATGTGAATGTGTTTTATATATGTACAGGTATACATAGAGGGCACAGTACCAATTTAACAGGAAGGGATAATAGTTAAAAGTTGAAATTAAGAGGTGGGAGAGGAATATAATGAGAGGAGATGGGGAGAGACCGAATGGGATAAACTATCTCATATAGAAGAGGCAAAAGAAAGTGGTTACAATGGATGGGAAGAATAGGAAGGCAAAATGGAATGGGTCAACCTTATTCCCATTGAATTTGGCTTGGGGAGGGAAATACTAAATAGTGTATCTCACCCTCCAAGAATGTTTGGGCAAAGGCGATGACAGCGGGCATGATGGAAGGGAGGGCAGGCTGGGGGGGGGGGGTAGAGAAGTTGGAAGAACCCATTTTTTAAAAGGGACAGGATCAAAGTAGAGAATAGACAAAGTGGGAGGTGATATAGGAGGGAGGGAAATGTAGTCAGTCTTTTACAATATATCTACTATGTTTTTGTTTTGCATTAGGCAAACATGTACAATCTATACTGAACTGCTTATCTTCATAGTAAGGGTGGGTTACAAGGAAGGAAGGGAATTAATTTGTAAATTAATGTTTTAAAATCAAATATTAATATATATATATATAATATATATACAATATATACATATATAACATATATATGTGTGTATATATAAAAAGAGTATTTTACTTGTAATTTGGAAATAAGACATACAGGCACTGGGGCATAGAGATCCACTGGAAAACTCAAAAGGGGTATGGGAGAAAATATGTGAGAGAGCAGATTGGAGGAGGGGATAACCTGTGGGACTGCTATTTTGGGGTGGTGGGTAGGGGAAAATGGGAAGAAAATTTGTAACTCAAAATCTGGCCGAAATGAATGATGTAAATCAGAATTTAATAAAGCATTTAAAAATAAATATTTTGTTAAAAATCTTTATAATAACCATGGAAGATTGGTCCTATTATTATCATCATCTTACACTTGAGGAATGTGAGGAATGTGCAATTCAAGTGACTTGCTCAAGATTACAGCTACTTAAGTATCTGTGGTAGCATTTGCACTCAAGTCTGAATGACTCTTGGGCAAGTGCTCTATATATTGTGCTATATAGCTATCTTTTAGAATGATATTAGTGGTAATGAAGGTATACGGGAAAGAGGATCAAGCTATGGCTCATGGAAAATTTGGTTCTTAAGCAAAACTTTGAAAGAAACCAATTATTTTTTAATTCATAGGAGAAGAGAAAATAAATTACAGGAATCAAGGATAGACAAAGTTTAAGAAGAGCAACACTGAGTAGTTGCAAAAGCATTGGCTCAAGAGTTTGAGGGCCATGGTTTAAACCTGCTTCTGGGACTCACTATTTATTTAAACTTGAGCTAGTCAAAACCCTTCAACTTGTACATCTGCTTTCACATTTATAAAATAAAGGAGTTTGAATAAAGACCTCTAAGGACCTCTCTAGCTGTAAACTATAGAAATGACACTTTCGAACAACAACAAATCTTGGGAGAAAGGTCAAGTTAGAGACGTCGAATTGTTTGTTTTATTGTTAGTAGAAGCTGTAAAAGTGAAGAAAATTGCAAAGGGAGAAAAATCACAAATGAAAAATAAGAAAATCAAGCACAGAATTTGAAATCACACAAATAAGAATAGAGTTTCACAAGGAAACTAATCCATGGTATACGTGTACCATTTTTTGAAAGAATGATTAATTCCATTACTGAATCAAAGGGAAAAGAGATCTAGAAGAATATTGAGGCCCACATTATGGAGTATTTTAGGGAGGACAAGCTTTGATTTTTTAAAAAAATGACTTTGTCAATGAATTGAACAAAAGTAACTCTAAAAATAAAATATTTAATAGATCAGTGCACCTGGAAGTCAGAAGTTAAGAGAATGAGGACCATGTCAATAATAAGGGAGCTGAAGTTTAAGTCACATAGTAATTTTTTTTCTTTTTTAGTTCTGTTGATGAAAGATAGGAGAAAGCTTGGATGCATTGGAAGCATTGTGGAACATTTCCTTTTTTGTTGATTGGTTTTGGTTTTCTTTTCTCTCATTTTTTCTCATCTTGTTTTCTATTTTTACTGTTAGAATTGAGGAGAAGAGAGTATTTGTAGACAGTCAACTAGAAAAAAGCAGAAATCAAAGATTCATTTGAGGTAAGTGATGTATCTAGACGAGTTCTGTAAGATGATAGAGAATAGTATCAACACACATAGCTAGACATTATCAACTTTTCAAAACAAGAGTAGTAGCATAAAAGGATACAGTATTTTGACCCTGAAGGAGCCTAAGAAACAACTTAGTCCAATCTCTATCTATGTATCTATGTATCTATGTATCTATGTATCTATCTATCTATCTATCTATCTATCTGTCTGTCTGTCTATCTATTATCATATAGTACTATGGTGTTATAATATATACTAATATAAATTAACACATATATCTCCTCAATCAATATACAGTGTTCAAGTAAAGTCCTCTCTCATATTGACTGAAGTTTGACTTCCAAACCACATGACTCTTCCGATGTGGGCTAACCATTCCCAACTCTCACCTGGACTGCTCTATATCTCTGCTCACAAGACTATTCCACTCTAAGCTTCTGCCAGACAGGAGGCTCCAGGAGGCCTTGTCTGAACTTCTTTTTCTATGAAAACAAAGCTTAACAGGGCTAAAACAATATTTATACACATTACCAGCACCATCATTTCAATTCCCTTGAACAGCTCTTAAGGGTGGATTAAGCTAAACCTTCTTCCTGGGAGCAAATCTCCACTTTTTAGTTCAATTCACTCATGAAGAGGAATGGATAGTGCTTCTCTCTATGAAATTATCAGAGACCAACAGACAGGACTTCCGTCTGAGAAATAAACATATACGAAAAGACAGGGCTTCTCTCTGAGGAATAAACTCAGACCAATGGGCCAGGCCTATCTCTGAGAAATTAACAAAGATCAACAGACAGAGTCAACAACACAAATATTCTTTCTATTAGGCTTTCTCACAAGCAAGTTTTGCTAACACTCTCAAGTATGATTCTCACTCTCAGGTCTACTCCTCTTTTTACTCTGTCCAAACAATACAATAATAGACTTTTTCCAATCAAAGTCTTTTAATTCAAGCAAAGATTCTTGGGCTTCCACCGTGTCCAATTTCTGTAAAAGGTGACTCTGAACAAACTTTGGAGCTACAGAATCCACAAAATGACACATAGAAGCTAACCTCCCATTGAGGACAGCCCAGCAGGTTGGCAGCCAGTGGCCAGCTCATTGCTCTGTGAACTTACCCCAGTCCTGTGCCATGGGGAGGTTTTGGCCTCAGGGCAGGCCTGAACAGCTGCCTGCTGTAGGGAATTCAGATCACCAGCAGCTATGGCAGTTCCAGAATTATAAATCCATAAATGCTTAGGACAAAATGAGAGGTCAGTGCAGTGTGGACTTTGAAATCTGGTAGTTTGGGAGAATGGTCATCCTTTATCACCTGAAGGGAGAAGCTACTGAAGCGCCACAACCAGGAACATGCCACCACATGGCAGCTTCAACTCCTGGCCTGCAAAATGTAGGAGGACCAAGTGACCAGTCTAAGTGGTAATAGTGCTTGCTTTAACATGCTTGGATCTGGATTGCAGTCTCAGGTGGAGGTCCTGGGGTATGTGATCGACTTGCTAGAGTGTGTGAATGCTTAAGAGAGGGCATCCAACTAATACCTTTAGCATCTGAGAAAACCCCAGTGTATGGTCCAAAGCTCCCCTGTCTGGTGACAGAGTCCTACTGTGGCAAAAAGCCCAAAAGTCAAGTAATTGAGTGGCATCATAAGAAGGCAAAGGAAGCAGAGCAAACAGCGCAACGAGACTTCACACTTCTATTTTGAGGAGAAGAAGGATAAAAACATGGAACAGGATGAAGACAGTGAAGTCAGAACTCATGCACCAAAAGCCTCCAAGAAAAATACAAGTTGTCTAGAGGACACAGAGGAGGTTAAAAAGGATTTTGAAAATCAAATAAGAGAAGTGGAGAAAAAAATGGAAGATAAATGAGAATGACAGAAGAAAACTGTGAAATGGGAATCAACAAAATGACTGAAGAAAATAACACCTTACAAAAAGAAAAAGACTTACTCAAATGGCAAATGAGGCTCAAAAAGACAATGGGGAGAAGAATGCCTTAAAAAGCTTAATTTGTCAAAGGGAAAAAGAATCTTGAAAGCTCCCGGAAGAGAATCAATACTTCAGAATTAGATTGGAGCAAATGGAAGCTAGTGACTTTATAAGAAATTAAGATATTATTATCCAAATCCAAACAAATGAAAAAAATTGAAGGCAATGTGAAACATCTCATTGGGAAAACCACTGATGTGTAAAATAGATCCAGAAGAGATTTTAAGAATTATTGGACTACCTGAAAGCCATGATCAAAAAAAAGAACCTAGAAATTATCCTTCAAGAAATTCTCAAGGAAAATGGTTCTTATGATTTAGAAAAAAAAGGAAAAATAGCGGTTGAAGGAATCCACAGATCGACTAATGAAAAAGATTGCAAAAAGAACAATTCCAGGAATATTATAAAAAGGTTTCGGAATTTCCAGATTAAGGAGAAAATATTACAAGGAGCTAGGAAGAAACAATTTGAATACTTTGTAAACACAATCAGGGTAACACAGGATCTGGTGTCTTCTACACTGAGGGATCCAAGGGCTTGGAATATGATATTCTGGATGGCAAAGGAGCTGTGATTAAAACCAAGAATCACCTACCCAGCAAAACTGAGTATCATGTTTAAGGGGAAATATTGTTCATTCAGTGTAATAGAGGACTTTTAAACATTCTTAATGAAAGAAGCAGAGATGAATATTAAAGTTGAAATTCAGATACAAGAAGCAAGACAAGCATGAGAAGGCAAACAGGAAAATGAAATCATAAGGATCTTATCAAAGTTGAACTATTTACATTCCTGCACAGAAAAATTATAATTGTAACTTATGACGCTTTTCTCAGTAAAAGAATATTTGAAAGGAATAGAAATGTGTCTATATATATATATATGTATATATATATGTACATGCACACACACACACACACACACACATATATATATAGGTCTATATAGGAGGGTATATGGGTATATGAATACCTATGTGAATTTGTGTATATATGGGTACAGGTATACAGAGATAGAGAGTTCAGGACCATTTTAATTGGAAGAGATGATACTTAAAAGGTGAAATTAAGATGTGAGAGAGGAATATAATGAGAGGTGATGGGGAGAGATAGAATGGGGTAAATTATCTCATATAGAAGAGACAATGGAAAATTGTTACAATGGAGGGGAATAACAGGAAGACAAAAGGAAAGGGGTCGACATTATTCTCATTAAATTTGTCTTAGGGAGGGAATGATATCCACATGTAATAGGGTATCTCACCCTACAGGAGAGTAGGGAGAAAGAGGAAGAGAAGGGGGATGATGGAAGGAAGGGCAGGCTGGGGGAGAGGGAAGTTGGAAACTTCCACTTTAGAAAAGCAAGAGTATCAAAGTAGAGAGTAGAACAAGTGGGAGGTGGGGTAGGAAGGAGGGAAATATAGTCAATCTTTTACAATATATCTACTATGGAAGTGTTTTGCATAGCTATACGTGCACAACCTATATTGAATTGTTTATCTTCCCAGTACCTGTGGGTGAAAAGTGAGGAAGGGAAAGAATATGGAATTCAAAGTTTTAAAATCAAATGTATAAATACATATTCACACTATTATCAATATTATTTTACATTTAACTGGTATATAAGACATACAGGCACTGGATCATAAAGATCAACCATGCCATACTTTAAAGTTGGAGGGGAAATGGGAGAAGATAAGGGAGAGAGCAGAGGAGGGGATATCCTGTACGATTGCTATTTTGGGGAGGTGGGTAGGGGAAAATGAGGAGATAATTTGTAACTCAAAATCTTGCAGAAATGAATGATATAAATTTGAATTTAATAAAGCTTTTCATCCTAAAAAAAAACCATCAAAGCAAGATGAAATCAGAGGCAGCTGATTGACTAAATTCAATCAAGGAAAAAAAAAACAGCAAAAAATCTTACTTTGTTTGCCATTGCATAAATCCTAGTTGTAACTATTTTGAGTGATAAAAACTGCAAACCAAAAAACAAACAAATAATGAAGAAATAAATAAACAAATAGAGAGATAGATAGATAGATAGATAGATAGATAGATAGATAGATAGACAGACAGACAGATACATAAAAAGCAAAAGAACCACATTCTCATACTAGTCTTTAGGTAGGACTTTATGACTTAAAAATTTCTTCACACAATCTTTTTCTATGTTGCCAATAGCATTATACACATCAGGAATGTTCAGATTTGCCAAAAAAAATTCAAAACTAGGTAAACTAATTGTTATGCTCCTCCAAAAACATGACAATCTCCAGTGATTGGATTTATTTAAACTGGTATTGATAAATTAACTAAATGCTATAGAGTTTACAGATCTATCTTTGCTTTCTATGAAGAGAGATTGGTACTGTGGTAGAAGGTCATGAGGTACCTTAGGGAACAATCACAATGTGGGCAAAAAATACTACAATGGATCATTAGGGCAGCAAATTTAAATTAATATTTTGAGGCTTGTTTGGAGGAACAAACATTAATTTTTTAATATATTAAAACCCTGAGACCTATAGTGACTAGAGAAGCAATATTGGAACTTTTAACCCCAAATGACATTTTTTAACATATAGCACTTTTAGCATTATAGATATGTTTAAACAAAGAGAAGTTTTAAGTAATACTGATTAAATTAAATCTCATTATTAAGTATTAAACTCAATACCATTTATCATGATAGATGAACTTATTTCAGTTTTGCTTCCATACCATGCAGCATAATTTGACATAACTATTTGTAAAAGTTATGAAATTTGTAGATCCTTTTGTATTGTTAAACTGAAAGACACTTAGCACCTAGTTTCAGGTTAAGCCTCTATTAGAGAAACAGAAGGTATGAACCCCTCTTGCTGATGTAACACGAAGGGACAGAAGAAGGAGGAGCTGATAGTTATAGAAGGAGAATGCCTAGCTGGAATTTCATATCTTCTTGGAGCCAGGTCCTGGAGGCTGAGGAAGAGAATGACTTTTATTTTGAGAACCTGCAGGAAGTTATTTATTTATTTATTTTTTATTCATGTATTTATTTTTTTTTTGTTTAGCGCCTTATGACAGTTTATTCATGTTTACCTTTTTATGACTCTCTTTTTTATCAAATGCTTTATTAACTTCTAGTTTATATCATTCATTCCCATAATATTTTAAGTTACAAGTTTTCTCCCCAATTTCCCCATACCCACTACCCCAAAATAGAGGTTCCACTGGATATCTCCTCCACAAATCTGCTCTCTCCCATACCTTCTCCCATTCCTCCTACAACTTCACAGAAGGAAAAAGTGGATCTCTATGCCCTATTGCCTGTAAATCTTAATTCCCATTTACATGTAAAATACTATGGGTAATATCATATATATATATATATGCATATATATATATATGTGTGTGTGTGTGTGTGTGTGTGTGTGTGTGTATTTATATTCCAAACATTTGATTTTGAAACTTTGAATTCTAGATTCATTCCCTTCCTTACTTATCACCCACCCTTACTGGGAACATAAGCAATTCAATATAAGTTTCACATGTGTAGTTAGGCAAAATATTTTCATAGAAAATATATAATAAAAAACTTACTATATTTCCCTCCCTCCTATCCCACCTCCCATTTGTTCTATTCTCTACTTTGATAGCATCCTTTTTCAAAAGTGGGTGCTTCCAACTTCCCTCCTGCCAAGCCTGTCTTCCCTTCCATCATCCACCCTCTCATCCCCTTACCCCCTAGCCTCCTGTAGGGTGAAATACCCTATTTACTGTGTATGTAATTCCCTACCTAAGACAAATTTAATGAGAATAATGTTGACCCATTCCATTTTGTCTTCTTATTCTTTCCCTCCATTGTAACCATTTTTGCTTGCCTCTTCTATATGAGATAGTTTACCCCATTCTGTCTCTCCCCATCTCCTCTCATTATATTCCTCTCTCACCTCTTAATTTCCCCTTCTAAGTATCATTCCTTCCCATAAAACTGGTCCTGTGACCTCTATATCTGTATACATTTTTACATATATACACAATTAACATATTTATTAATACACCCATATACCTTCCCATATAGACAAATATATGTATGCATATATGTGTGTGTATATGTATGTATACATATACATATACATATATATGTATATATGTGTATATATATATATACACACAAACACGCACATTTCTGTTCCCTTCAGTTATTCTCATGCTGAGAAAAGTTTCAAAAGTTAAAATTATCGTTTTTATTTCCATGGGGTAAAGGAAATAGTTCAACTTTGATAAGTTCCTTATGATTGCTTTTTCCTGTTTACGTTCTCATGCTTCTCTTGCTTCTTGTAGCTGAATCTGAAATTTTCTATTCAATTCTGTTTTTCTTTCCACCAAAAATGCTTAAAAGTCCTTTATTGCACTGAATGACCATATATTTTCCCTGAAATATGATACCCAGTTTTCTGGGTTCATGATTGTTGGTTTTAATCCCAGATCTTTGACCTCTAGAATATCATATTCCAAGCCCTTGGATACCTGAGTGTGGAAGCTGCTAGATCCTGTGTTATCCTAATTGTGTTTCCACAGTATTCAAATTGTTTCTTCCTGGATGCTTGTATGATTTTCTCCTTTAGCTAGGAATTCCAGATCCTGGTTATAATATGCTTAGTAGTGTTCTTTTTGGGATCTTTTACAGGAGGTGATCTGTGGATTCTTTCAACCTCTATTTTGTCCTCTGGCTCTAAAACATAAGGGCAATTTTCCTTGAGAATTTCTTGAAGGTCGATTTCTAGGTTCTTTTTTTTTTGATCATGGCTTTCAGGTACTTCAATAATTATTAATTTATCTCTCCTGGATCTATTTCTATGTCAGTGGTTATCCCAATGAGATATTTCACATTGTCTTCTATTTTTTTTCATTTTTTTCAATCTGTTTAATAGTATTTTCATTTCTCAAAAAGTCACTAGCTTACATTTGCTCCAATCGAATTCTGAAGGAACGATTCTCTTCAGTGAGCTTTGAAAATTCTTTTTTCCATCTGTCAGATTCAGCTTTTTAAGGCATTCTTCTCTCCATTGTCTTTTTGAGGCTCTTTTACATTTGAGTTAGTCTATTTATTAATGTATAATTATCTTCAGTCACGTTGTGTACTCTCATTTCATAATTTTCTTAGATTGTTCTCATTTCTCTTCCCAATTTTTTTCTCCATTTCTCTTATTTGCTTTTCAAAATCCTTTTTAAGCTACTCTATTTCCTGTAAATAACTCCTTATTTTTCTTGGAGGCTTTTGGTGTAGGAATTCAGACTTCACTGTCTTCCTCCTGTTCCATGCTTTGATCCTTTTTGTACCAAAAATAGAAGTCTAATGCTGGATTCCTCTTTTTACTTTGCTTCCCTCATTTACTCTTGTTGCCACTCAATTCCTTGACTTTTGGGCTTTTTTGCCATAGTAGAACACTGCTACTAGACAGTGCACCTTCGTACCAAATGCTGTGTTTTTCTCAGCTGCCAAAGGTATTACTTGGGTGCCCTCTCTGAAACCTCTACATGATCTGGAAAGCTGGTCGCACACCCCAGGAGCTCCAACCTAGACAGCAATCCAGATCCAAGTAGATTATAGCAAGAGCAGTTACACCTCAGACTGGTAGTTTGGTCCCCCTACAGTCTTCGGGCCAGGAGATGAAGCTGCCAAGTGGTGACATCTTCTCGGCTGTGGTGCCTCAGCAGCTTCTCCCTCCAGGATATAAACACTGACACACTCCCAAACTACTGGATCCCAAAGTCCACACTGCACTGATCTCTAACTTGGTCCTTAGCATCTATGGGTTGATAATTCTGGAAACTGTCACAGCTGTTGGTCATTTGAAATCCCTCCAGGCGGCACCTGGTCAGGCCCAGCCTGGGGCTAAAATCTGTAGCTTGTGAGGAGGCTGGGGTTGGCTCCCAAAGCACTGTGCTTGCTGGTCCCTGCCGGCTTACCAGGTTGTCCTCAGTGAGAGGTTATCTTCTCTGTATCATTTTGTGGGTTTTGTAGATGCAAATTTTAATCAAAGTTTCCTTTTACATGAATTGGAGTTGGTGGGAACAGGAGCACAGTGGAGGTCCTTTTTCTTCTCTGCCATCTTGACTCTTCACCCCTGGATAAAGTGATATTGATTCTGGGAACTAGCTGAAACTTCTGCTGAAGACATATGAGGGCCAGCAAGAAATGCTGAGGAGTTTCTGAGTACATACCAGAGGAAACATGACTGTGGAGTGGGAACTTCCTCTGTTCATGGCTGTGTTAAGCCTTGACTTCCCAGGAGTAGAGACTATGAAGGACTTAAGGTGGGTGGGACTCTGTGAGCTTCAGTGTGGAATAGGAACTGCATGGAGAATTGGACAAGGAAGTGGGAGCTGTCTTCCTTTTAACCCAGGTGACAGTTTGGTGAATTCAGATAGGAGATGGGATCATGGATGTGAAGCCATGAAAGCTGAAAGTCTGCCCAGAGTCAAGATGAAATATATATTTAAATATATATATATATAAATATATTTATAAATATATATTTACTATACATGAATAGTAAATAGTGACTAACGCTAATGTAACGTTTTGCTTTGGGACTCACTTTGAGAAGAGTTGTGTAATTTGGCCACATGAGACTCTGGGCAGCTGTTGAGCCCCCTGGTTTTGAACAGCCAGATATTGGTGCTTCTTTCTCTGTTAATTAACTAGGTATGAATGTAATGGTCAGACAGCTAGCAGCCCTGTCTGCTGAAATGTGTTATTTTCTGTTCTGTAGTAACTGATGGAATTTTAATTTATTTGTGAATGTACTTTGTGATTGATTTAAGGACTATAGGATTGAATAAATGAATGTACTTCATGACCTGTGACCTCCACTAGGCTAGCCTTCTTAATTATGATTGAGTGATTGAGTTACTAAATGATTGTACTTTGTTCAAAACTATGTGACCACTGTGGTGAAAACTATGTGGCCATTTTAGTGATAAGTTGTTCTGAATGTTGTATTTTCATATTCTGTGAAAGTTTTATTCTGATTTGTTATTGAATAGAGAGTTCACTATAGAATATAATCAGATCCTTGAAAAATTGTTCAAAGTAGCATTCTTCTGGAAAGTTGCTAGTGTGTGGCTTTACATTGTTTAGTAATTATATGTTGAATAATATCTATAAGCCATAATAACTGAAAATTTTGTTTAATTCGATAACCTATGAGCATAAAAATGGTTCTTAATAATTGCATGACACTTGATTGCATATGTTTGCTCATCTTTCTCTAATAGTTGTGTGTGGGATAATAGACCCTTACCCAAAATATAATAATCAGAAATATATCCAACTAGGAAGGTTTATATTTGACAATCCTGCACGAAGGGGGAGTATCACCACCAGAAATGGCCTAGTGAATGAGGTCGAAGTACAAAGGGCAGAGCTCACTTATATACCCCCAAACTGCCTCTGAATTCCTTCCTTCATTCCCATTAATCAGGAGCTTAAGCTCATAATCTAACCACAAACTTCACTTAAAATATCAGCAGTCTCAATACAGTCTCAATATGGATGTAAAAGTAGACAGAAAATGACAGCATTATATCAATATAGCAGAAAATATTTTATGAATCATGGGGATTTAAGAACATGGTGACCTGTCCAGAGTTTTGTAAGAGGACTTCCAATTTTTATTGGTACAGGTCAGATGGTGGTCAGTGGAAACTATCTGGGATTGTAGAGAGCCAAAACATCTGATCCAGGATCCAGGCCATTCCTTTAGGCCAGCTCTGGCTTTTCCAAGTGACGAATGACAGAATGTGCCTGATAGCCTGATATCCAGTGCTAAGCCCTGTTCTGGGATATTAGCCAGAGGATGTTAGCTCACTACAATATCACTAATACAGTTAGATAACTGACATGTCCTTTAAGGAAACACTAGATAAAGGAAGGACATGATAGCTTTCAAGGTTTGCCTGATGTCAAGGAACTAAACAGAAACATTTTCTGATATTCTAGTGACCAATATTCTACTGAACAATTCTAGTCACCTTCTTTGACTTCTTGTTCTATAAAAACCTTGTTCATTGTCTTAATACACAGACTGCTCTGACAGCTCTCACCCTGCTTGTGTCTCATCATTTCACATTCTCCTGACCATGCTTGTGTCATGCTAAATACAGGCATCATGGGACATCTGGGCCTGTGGTGAAATTTTAAAGATCTTTAGTTTCTGCTCCTATTCATTAGTTTAGCTTAGCAACAAGTTCAAATTATGGCCAGGGAAGTAAGGAAAGGGTCCCAGGCTGCTCATCCAGGCTGCTAAGTGTTTGGTACAAATCTGTGTAGATTTTAGAATAGTACCTGAGAAGTTTCCACCTGTTTCACTCAATCCCTCCTCTTTTCTTCCACAATCTGGAAACTACTCACACTATTATATTATAATCTTCCTCAATCCCCCCCCCACACACACACACACTGTCTCTCTCTCTAACTTCCATCTCCCTCATAAATAAGGTCACCGCATTGACAACATACAAGTGAACAGTCCCCTTTATGAGTACAAATATGGATATTCAATAAAAAACAATTATCCCTCCAAAGTCCAAGAGTCTCTTTTCACACCACTACCTGACTTGAGGTTTCAGGGAAGTATATCATCTGGCAGAAATCCTCTTATCACTTCTTCCTAGCCATCCACCCATAATTTTTTTCTATGATTTTATTAGTTTTATTTATTATTTCAATATCTTTCTTGAATTCAGTTTTATTAATCTCCTACTTAGTTTACAGAATTTCTAATTTAATATTTAATTGGGGATTTTCAATTTGGTCTTTTTCTAGATTTTTCCATTGCATGGCCTGTTTATTGACCTACATTTTCTCTATTTTACTTATATATGCATTCAGAGATATAAAACTTCCCCTAAGTCCTGTTTTTGCTGCATCCCACAAGTTTCACTATGTATTCTCATTATTGCCATTCTTTTGAATGAAGTTAAAGATGATTTAAATAATTTCTTGTTGACTTATTCATTCTTTAGGATTAAGTTTTTTAATTTCCAATTAGATTTTAGTCCATCTTTCCATAGCTCTTTATTACATATAATTTTTATTGCATCGTGATCTGAGGAGGATGCATTTAATATTTCTGCCTTTCTGCACTGAATTCTTTGGTTTTCATGTCCTAGTACATGCTCAGTTCCTGTGTATGTGCCAGGTACTGCTGAAAAGAAAGTATATTCCTTTTGATCCCTATTCACTTTTATCTAGAGGTCTAACATATCTATCTTATCTAAGGTTCTATTTATCTCCTTAACTTCTTTCTTGTTTATTTTGAGGTCAGATTTATCAAATTCAGAGAGGGGGAGGTTGAGGGTCCCACTAGTATAGTTTTGCTATCTATTTCTTCCTCTAACTCCCTTAACTTATCCTCTAGGAATATGGATGCTTTACTTCTGTGTGCATAAATGTTTAGTAATGATATTGCTTCATTGTTGATGGTGCCTTTTAACAGGATATTCTTTCCTTCGTTATCTCTTTTAATTAGATTTATTTTTGATTTTTGCTTTATCTAAGGTAAGGATTCCTACCACTGCTTTTTTTTTTACTTTAGCTGAAGAATATATTTAACTCCAGCCTTTTACCTTTACCCTTTATTTCCCCCTGTTTCAAATGTGTTTCTTGTAAATAGCATTTTGTAGGATTATGGCTTATAATCCATTCTGCTATCTGTCTCCATTTTATGGGAGAGGTCCTCCCACTCATATTCACAATTATGATTGCTATCTGTATTTTTCTCTCCATCTTATTGTTATAGGATGAGGGAAAGACGAGGGAAGACCAAAGACCTTAAGATCAAGGAAGTAAGGCAAGGGTACCAGGCTGCTAGCCTAGGCTTCTAAGTCTTTGGGATAAATCTATATACATTTTAAAATATTACATCTAAATGTAGATATATGTACATATACTAAATCTAGTATAGATGTAATTAAATCTAAATCTAGTAAAAATTATCTACACCAGAAATTTCCATCTGTTCCAATCAGTTTGTACACATTTGCATTATTTTTTGTCACTTCACTTTTCTAGATGTTCTTACACAAATCTTTTATATTCCTAGGAGTATTCATTCCCAAATATTGGATAATTTCCATTATTAGGAAAATGAAACTTCTTGACTTCAATTTTTTAATTATAAACATTATTAAATAATAATATATATGGGTGCAGTGAATCATTATTTTTATGATGCTACTTGACTGAATTCATGTAATGAAACTCTTAATGTTTATAGTTGAGGGTGTTTTATTTACTACATAGATTATCATGCTATCTTCAAATAATACTTTCACTAAAATTTCCATCATTACTACTAAAAAATTCATACTATCATTATGATTATTTTTCAAATAATAAAAGAAATAATGGAGGATAACAATTTTAGTGGGAATGATTCTTATATTAATCCACTCTATCTTATGCTGCATTGTGATTTAGTGTAGATATTACTTGCTATGATGAGGAAAAATCCCTCAGATCGCTATTCTTTTTAGTGTTTTTGTTTTTAAATGATGAATGAATTATGGATTTTTTGAAGACTATATGTTGTGATATACTAATACAGTTTATGATATGTAATGAATATATTTCATTATATAAATAAATTGTGTATGTATATAAAGACACACACATTTATACATGCATACATACACACATATAGTGTGTTCCAGCTTTCTTTACTATTAATCTTTCAGGAAATTGACTGCTGAATTATTTTGTACACATATAAGGAACTTTTAGTTATACTTTCTCTAACATGAAATTATTTTGCTTCATCCTTCCTTTTTTTAATTGGATTTTTATTTAATATCATTTCCCCCTACTGTACTTTAGGGTGAGATACCCTATTTAGTGTGTATTTCATTCCTTCCCTGAGACAAATGCAATGAGAGTAAGGTTTTGCTTCATTGCCTTCCTGTTCTTCCCCTCCATTGTAACTATTTGCCATTGCCTCTTCTATATGAGATAGTTTACCCCATTCTGTCTCTCCCCATCCCCTCTCATTATACTTGTCTATTATCTCTTAATTTAACCTTTTAAGTATCATCCCTACCTATTATTTTTCCCTGTATCCTCTATCTATGTATACCTGTAAACATATATACACACATTCACATATGTATTCATATGCCCATATACGCTCTTGTAAAGACATATATATTTCTATTCCCATCAACTATTTTCATAAGAAGAAAAGTTTCATCAGTTATAAATATCATTTTCCTAGCAGGAATGTAAATAGTGCAACTCTGATAAGTTCCTTTTGATTTCTTTTCCCTGTTTACCTTCTCATGCATCTCTTGTTTCTTGTATCTGAATGTCAAATTTTCTATTCAACTCTGCTTTTTCATCAACAATACTTGAAATTCCTCTATTCCAGTGAATGATCATATTTTCCCCTGAAATATGATACTCAGTTTTGCTGGCTAAGTGATTCTTGGTTGTAATCCCAGCTCCTTTGACATTCAGAGTATCATATTCCAAGCCCTTTGATCCCTCAGTGTAGAAGCTGGCAGATCCTGTGTTATCCTGAATGTGTTTCCACAATATTCAAATTGTATATTGCTGGCTGCTTGTTATATTCACTCCTGGATTGGGTAATTCCAGACCGTGGTAATAATTTTCATAGGGGTTTCACTTTGGGGATCTTTTTAAGGAGGTGATCAGTGGATTCTTTCAAAATCTATTTTGCTCTCTGGTTCTAAAACATCAGCACAGTTTTCTTTGAGACCTTCCTGGAGGATGATTTCTTGGTTCTTACTTTGATCATGGCTTTCAGGTAGTCCAGTAATTTTTAAATTCTCTCTTCTGCATCTATTTTCCAGCACAGTGGTTTTTCCCATGAAATATTTCACATTGCCTTCTATTATTTCATTTGTTTGGATATGTTTAACAGCATCTTGATTTCTAATATAGTTATTAAATTCAATTTGCTCTAGTCTATTTCTGAAGAAATGATTCTCCTCATTGAACTTTTGAGATTCATTTTCTATCTGGCAAATTCAACTTTTTAAGGTATTCTTCTCCTAATTGCCTTTTTGAGTCTCTTTTGCCATTTGAGTTAGTCTATTTTTCAAGCTGTTATTTTCCTCAATCAGGATGTTGATTCTCATTTTGTAATTTTCTTTTATTGTTCTCATTTCTCTTTCCAGTTTTTCCTCCTCTTCTCTTATCTGCTTCTTAAGGTACTCTATGGCCTGTAACCAGCTCGTATTTTCCTTTGAAGCTTTTGGTGCAGGAGTTCTGACTTCACTGTCTTCCTCCTGTTCCATGCTTTGCTCCTTTTTGTCCCCAAAATAAGAGTCTAATGTTGTAATCTTCTTTCTGCTCTGTTTCCTTTGCCTGGTCATGTTGCCCCTCAGTCACCTGACCCCATGGCTTTTTGCCACTCTAGGACTGCCATCAGACAGGGGAGCTTTTGTCCCAAATGCTGGGGTTTTCTCAGCTGCTGCAGGTATTACATAGATTCCTTCCCTGAGGTGTCCACACACTCTGGAAGGCTGGACATACACCCTAGGACCTCCACCATACACTGCAATCCAGATCTAAGAAGGTTAAAGCAAGAGCAATTACCCCTCAGAGTGGTGTTTCATCCCCCTCAAAGGTCAAAGTGAGGTCCCCTTGGATTGGGGAAGGTTTTAACCTGAGCTGTGGGGAGGTCGTGTTTCTACTTCCCACTTGACTCCACCCCCACTTTCAAGCATCTTGTTGGTCAGACCAGAGCAGAATGGAAAATTTGTCTTTCAAAAACAAGTATCAAGAGAAGCATAAAATGGTAATTAGGAAAAAGAAATCATATTTTTTTTTTCTTTTGGAAGGAGGCAGTGCAATTGGAGTTAAGTGACTTGATCAATGACACAGGCTGAGAAGTGTTAAATGCCTAAGGGAAGATTTGAATTCAGGTCCTCCTGGCTCTAGGGATGTGCTCTACTCACTGAGCCACCTAGCTGCCCACATATAGAAATTAAAAAAAAAAACTGGCATATTAACATTCCTACATGGAAAGATGATAATTGTGACTCATGAGACTTTTCTCAGTTTGATGATAGGTGAAAGTAAAATGTATGTATGTACATACATATATATATATATATATGTATGTATGTATTTGACTTAATTAGGTAATAATATACACACTCAAGTGTGTATCTTACTCCAAAGGAAAGTACGGGGGAAGGGAATAAGAGGGTGGATAACAGAAGGGAGGGAAGATTGGGGGTGAGGGTAATTAGAAGGAAACAATTTTCAAAAGGGACAGATTTGGAAAAAATAATATGATATGATATGATATAATATGATATGATATGATATGATGTGATATGATGTGATATGATAAGATAAGATAGGATATGACATGACATGACATGATATGGGATGACATAGTATACCCTAATATATTATGATATATTAAATAGTGTATGGGACATTGGATAGGATGGAGGAATACATAGCTTGTTTTTCACAACATTACTACTACATATGGTTGAGGAGGGAAGAAGGGAGAGTATCAGGAAATCTAAATTTCATAAACAAATGTTAAAAAATTTTTCCACATGCAACTGGAAAATTAGATATATAGGCAATTGCGGATAGAAATGCATCTTGCCATACAAGGAAGTAAGAAGTATATGGGTGGTAAAAGAGAGTGCAGATCAGGGGAAGAGGTATTCATCATGCTTGCCATCTTGGGGTCAAGGTTATGGGAGAGATGGGGAGAAATTACTAGATCAATATCTTGTGGGAATGAAAGTTTAAACAAAAAGAATAAATTATGTAAAAAATTAAACCTGCTAAGGCTAGGTCACTTTCCCTAGAATTTCTTTTCATTAATTCACTTGATATTGTGGACCTTTTGTTTTTCCAGATTAATTCTGTTATTTTTTCCAGCTGTACAAGAAAAAATTTGTTGCTAGTTTTTTTTCTTTAATGGCACTAAATTGTTAAATTAATTTAGGGGAAATAGTCATTTTTCTTTTGTTATCTCAGCCTAACCATGCACCATTGATGTATTTTCAGTTCTTTAGATGTTTCTTTATATGTGTGAAAAGGGTTTTGTAGTTATTTCCATATAGTTCCTGGGTTGGTTTAAGTAGGTTCACTCACAAAGTTTTATAATGTCTACAGCAACTTTAAATGAAATTTCTCTTTCTATTTTTTGCTGTTGGACTTCATTAGAAATTCATAGTAATGCCAAGGATCTATTTGGGCTTATTTCATATCCTGCAACTTTGCTAAAATTATTATCTCAAGGAGTTTATTTTTTTACTAGATTCTCAAATTATATCCTCATATCATCTGCAAAGTGTGATAGCTTGGTGTTTTCTTCACCTAATTTGAATCCTTCAATTTCATTTTCTGCTCTTATTGCTACTGATGATATTTCTAGTACCAAACTGAATAAGAAGGGTGATAGTGGTCATCCTTGTTTCTCCCTAGATCTCATTCAAAATGTTTCTTACTTATCCCCATAACATATAATAGTTGCTGACAGTTCTAAGTACATATGACTTTTTAATTTAACTAAAAGTTCATTTATTCCTATGCATTATAGGGTTTTTATAGGAATCAGTGTTATATTTTGTGAAAAGCTTTTTCTGAACCTATTTAAATAATCATATGTTTTCAGCAAGTTTTGATTGATTTGATTGATTATAACAAGAGTTTTCCTAATATTGAATTATTCTTGCATTCCTGGAATAAATTCCACATGATCAAAGTGTATTATTCTTGTACTGAGTTGTACGTTTGCTAACAGTTTTCTCAAAATTTTGGCATCTATATTCATTAGGAAAAAAATCTATAATTTCCTTTTTCTGTTTTGGCTCTTCCTAATTTATGTATCAGTATTTGTATCACAAAAAGAATTTTATAGGTCTCTTCCTTCTCCAGATTATCCAAATAGTCTACAAAGTATTGGAATTAATTGTTATTTAAATGTTTCATAGAAGTTACTTTTGAATCCATCTGGGGCTGGAGATTTTTTCCTAGGTTTTTCCTTGATGGCTTTTTCAATTTTTTATTCTTAACATGGGGTTATTCAATTACTTTATTTCCTCTTCATGTAATCTGGGCAGCTTAGATATTTGTAAATATTTATTTACTTCACTATGATTTCCAAATTTATGGCCATACAATTGGGCAAAATAATTCTTAATTATTGTACTAATTTTCTATTCTTTGGAGGTAAATTCACCCTTTTCCTTTTTGATCTTGGTAATTTTTTTTTTTGCTTTTTAAAAATCAAATTGAATAAAGGTTTATCAATCTAATTGTTTTTTTTTTTCCTGAAACCAGCTCTCTGTATTATTTATTAGGTCAATAGTTTTCTTAGTTTCTTTTTATTAATCTCTTCTTCGGTTTTCAGGATTTCTAATTGAATATTTAATTGGTAATTTTCAACTGCTTATTTTCTATCTCTTTCAGTTGCATGCTCAATTCATTGATCTCCTTTTCCTCTATTTTATTCATGTAAGCATTCAGATATATGAAACTTCGCCTAATAATTGCTTTCACTGCATCCCATAAATTTTGGTATATTGTCTCATTGTGATTCTCTTAAATGAAGTTACTAATTGCTACTAGGATTTGTGTTTCACTCACTCATTCTTTAGGATTAGATTATTTTGTTTCCAATTAGTTTTTGTTCTATTTTTTCCATGACCATTATATATATTTTTATTGCATCATGATTTGAAAAGGATGCATTGAATATTTATGCCTTTCTGAACTGAATTGTGAGGTTTTTATGCTCTAGCACATTGTCAGTTTTTGTGTATATTCCATGTATCAGTGAGAAAAAGGTATATTCCTTTTAATCCCCATTCAGTTTTCCCCAGAGGTCTATCATATCTACATCTCTAAAATTCTATTCACCTCCTTAACTTCTTTCTTGTTTATTTTGAGGTTAGATTTATCAAGTTCAGATATGGGAAGGTTGAGGTCCCCAACTAGTATTTTGTCCTTGATTTTTAACTCTAACTCCCTTAACTTCTCCTGTAAGTATATGTATGCTATAACTCTCAGTGCATGCATATTTAGTAACGATGTTGCTTCATTTTCGATGGTGCCTTTTAGCAGGATATAGTTTCATTCCTTATCTCTTTTAATTAGATCTATTTTTGCTTCTGCTTTGTCTGAGATTAGGATTGCTACCACCTTCCTATTTTTCCTTTAGCTGAAGCATAATATATTCTTCTCCAGCATTTTACTTTTACCCTTTTGGGTATCCCTGTGTTTCAAATGTTTTTTTTCTTATAAACAGCATATTGTAGGATTATGATTTTAATTTTTTTATTTTTCAATTTATTTTTTAAATTTTCAACATTGTTTTCCATGAGATTTTGATTAACAAAATTTCTCCTCATCTCTCCCCTACCCCCACCCCAAGATGGCAAACATACTGAATACCACTTCCCCCAATCTGTCCTCTCATATATCCCCACTCTACCCCATACCCCTTACTTTCTCATGGGGCAAGATGGATTTGTACACCCCATTGCCTGTATATCTTAGTTGCCAGTTGAAAATAAAAAAAACATTTTTAACATTTGCTTTTAAAATTTTGAGTTCCAGAGTGTCTCCCTTTCCCCCTCCTCACCACTGCCACTGAGAAGACAAGCAATTCAAAATAGGTTATAGATGTGTAGTTATGCAAAACATTTCTACAGTAATCATATTGTGAGAGATTAACTGTATTTGCTTACATTTCTATCCTGTTCACCATTTATTCTATTTTCTCCTTTTACAATATCCCTTTTTAAAAGTATATACTTCTAACTACCCTCTTCCCCAATCTTACATCCCTTCGATAATTGTGCCTTTTATCCCCTTCCTACTTTCCAATAGGGTAAGATATGCAAATGATTGTGTATATTTTTCCCTCCTTAAGCTAAATCCAAAGCCAGTATCATTGATTCATTTCCTTTCACCTTCCTCTTCTTCCCCTCCATTGTAACAGCTTTCTCTTGCCTCATTTATGTGAGATAATTTACCCTATTCTATCTTTATCTTTATCCTTCTTCCCATATATTGCTCTCTCACCTCTTCATTTAATTTTTTACATATCATCCCTTCATATTGAACTCTTCTTTTGTCCTCTGTCTATATAAACATGTACACACAAGCACACATATAGATATAGATACAGGTAAACACCCAT
Source organism: Petaurus breviceps papuanus (assembly GCF_028583685.1). NCBI lineage: Eukaryota > Metazoa > Chordata > Mammalia > Diprotodontia > Petauridae > Petaurus > Petaurus breviceps. The sequence continues at coordinate 18,920,087 of NW_027187351.1, read as the reverse complement.
ACACCCATCTATTCATACATAAATGTGTGTGTGTGTATATATGTGTGTGTATGTTTGTATGTGTGTATATATACATACATATGTATATATACAGAAATACATACACACACACATACACACACATATATATATATATATATATATATATACACACACTCTTCAACTATCCTCATACTGAGAAAAGTCTCATGAGCTACAAATATCTCCTTTGGGGCACACAAAAGTTAGAGCAACCACATTATCTGCTCTGTCTTAGCTTCTGTGGGATGTTGTTGTTCTAGCAATAATTACCACATGGACAATAGAATGACAATACTGTCTATGAACTTTTATTGGCAAAGGTACTGGAGTGGTTTGCTTTTTCCTTCTTCAGTCAATTGAGGCAAGCAAAGGTTTAGACTTGTTCAGGGTCACGTAGATAATAAGTGTGTGAGGCAAGATTTTAACTTAGGTCTACTTGATCCCAGTCTCATTGAGCTACATAGATAGTATCAAACAGTTTGGAGAGTCATAGGATGGAGTTGGAATTGTAGAGTTTTAGAGTTATACATGAGCTCAGAAGTCATCTCTTCCTACTCTTATACACCAGAGAAGACAGATTCTCATATAACCTATGAATAAGATTTTCCATGAGGGAAAATCTAATACCTCTCAAGGGAGCCTAGTCCATATTCAGATAGTTCTAGTTGGTAGAAAGTTTTGTTTTATAGCTGTTTTTGTTGTTTCTTGATAGCAAGACAGGTTTTATTTCTTTGATAATTCCATCCATTGCTTATGAATCACTCAGGCTGGATGTTGGGTCAGGAAATCAGGGGTTCCAGGTATGATTATGTTGGGTGAATTCTGCTCACAGGCCAGAGCTTGACATAGCAGAGGGGATGGGAAGATTAAAGAATGTCAGCATTCCTCATTTTCCCAATATGATTCATCATAGTGATAGGAGAAAATATATGGAGATGCCAAGGAGGGAAGAATACTAGGCCAAAGTTGGTGCTACCCATGAGCCCCTACTACTACTGAATAGCTCCCAAGGAAGTAACTTCCCTTTCAATTTCTACTTTCTTAGGTTAGTCTCACTTTTATGATTTTTTTTTTCTAATCTTTATTCTTCCAAGATATTCTTGGATGATGGAGAATGGGTTGAGTAATTTTTTTGTTTCTGTTGTTTTATAAAGGAGTTTAAGGAAGAGTTAATTCTTTCATTTTCTTACTCCTCAGTTATCATCCTTAGAAATCTTCCATTCTAGGTCCAAATTTATTTGAGGGTAAGGGCAATGTTGTGTTTCATCATAGTATATCTTTTTTCCTAAAGCAGAGTCTTTTGTATAATAGCTGACATTTACGTAGTGGATATTTCTTAATCTTGTTTTGTCCATGTAAAGAGCAGAAGGGGCCACGGACTTCACACAAAGGAAATGAATTGGTGTGACTGCAAAGCATATTGAAATCTGTGGAGGTATCTCAATTTTCAGATTCATGATTTTCTTTGTCTTTAACCTTAAGAAAAATTTTCCTCCAATATTCAGGACACAGGGATCAGTGGTAGATATGTATTAATTAGATCATTACTCCTGGTCTGTTATGAAGCCAAGTAGCTGTGCACTTTGGGAGCGTGATACCAGATTTGCTGTTAGCTGCAACTGGATGTGCTATCAAAATTAGCATATAGTATATAGTCAATAGGGTAGTAAGTGCTTATTAATTGCTTTCTATGCTTCAGGCACTACTAAGTACAGGGAATACAAAGCAGAGTAGAAAACAAAACAAAATAAAACAATCCCTGCCTTCACAGAACTTATGTAAGGGAGTAAGAAAAAACATAAAAGGAAATTGTAAAGGGGCTGAAGGGGATCCACAAGTAATGCTCTCATATATGTGAGTTTTGTAGAAGAAGTTAAAGATGTAGCCTGAAGACCAATTGTTGGCTTGAGTGCCCTCCATAAATTCACATTCTGTTTTGTGTCCAAATGTTTGTTTTTCTTAGTGAGAAAATAAAAGTTAAAATAGAAATGTGATCTGGGAACAATTGAATTATGCATGTCTTCCCATAGAAAATCCCTGGACCAGTTCATCAGAAGGAGAGGACATCTTAATTAGATAAAAAAGCTTTTCTAAAGCTTCTTACAACTGTTCTGATAATAAATTGTATCATAGCAGGGTAATTTCTTTTCTTTTTAAATTATTTTTTCATTCATTTTAGTTTTCAATATTCATTTACCAAATGGCAGAGTAGAAGCAAGACCTTCCCGTAGGTCCTTCTTCCACCTTCCCCAATCCCATGTAAAAAGGGGAATCTTAACAAACTTTGGAGCTGCAGAACCCACAAAAGGCCAGAGAAGCTAACCTCCCACTGAAAACAGCCCCATGCTGAGGCTTTAGCCCCAGGGTGGGCCTGACCAGCCTCTGGCCAGAGGGACCCCAAATCAGCAGCAGCTGTGGCCATTTCCAGATTTATCTACACACAGATGCGAAAGACAAAGTGAGAGTTCAGTGCAGTCTGGACTTTGGGACCAGTAAGTGGGAGTGCATGGCTTTTACCCCTAGGGCAAGAAGCCGCTGACTCTCTAGCACAGCCAGCCAGCATCATTTGGCAGCTTCAGCTCCTGGCCTGCAGAGTGTAGGGGGAACAAGTATCAGTCTGATGGGTAGTCACTCTTGCTTTAACCTGCTTGGATCTGGATTGCAGTCTAGGGTGGAGGTCCTGGGGTGTATGTCAACTTTTCCATAGCATGTGGAGAACACAAAGAGGGCACCCTTCTAATACTTACAGCATCTGAGAAAACCCCAGAGTTTGGGATGAAAGCTCCCCTGTCTGGTGGCAGAGTCCTACTGTGGCAAAAAGCCCAGGGGTCAAGTGACATGACCAGGGAAAGGAAACAAAGCAGAAAGAAGATTCCAACATTACATTCCTATTTTGGGGACAAAAGGGGGCAAAGCATGGAACAGGAGGAAGACAATGAAGTCAGAACTCCTGCACCAAAAGCTTCAAAGGAAAATACGAGCTGGTTAAAGGCCATAGAGGACCTTAAGAAGCAGATAAGAGAAGTGGAAGAAAAATTGGGAAGAGAAATGAGAATGATGCAAGAAAATTATGAAATGAGAGTCAACAGCCTTACTGAGGAAAATAACACTTTAAATAACAGACTGACTCAAATGGCAAAAGAGGATCAAAAATGCAATGAGGAGAAGAATGCCTTAAAACGTCGAATTTTCCAGAAGGAAAAAGAATCTCAAAAGTCAGTGAGGAGAATCATTGCTTCAGAATTAGACTGGAGCCAATGGAAGCTAATGATTTTATGAGAAATCAAGATGCTGTTAAACAGATCCAAACAAATGAAAGAATAGAAGGCAATGTGAAATATCTCATGTGAAAAACCACTGACGTGGAAAAAAGATCGAGGAGAGATAATTTAAAAATTATTGTTTAACCTGAAAGCCATGATTAAAGTAAGAAACTAGAAATCATCCTCCAGGAAGTTCTCAAAGAAAACAGCCCTGATGTTTTAGAATCAGTGGGCAAAATAGAGGTTGAAAGAATCCACCGATCACCTGCTGAAAAAGATCCCAAAAAGAAAACTCCTTGGAATATTCTAGCCAGGTTCTGGAATTCCCAGATTAAGCAGAGAATATTACAAGCAGCCAGGAAGAAACAATTTGAATATTGTGGAAATGCAATCAGGATAACTCAGGATCTGGCACCTTCTACACTGAGGGATCGAAGGGCTTGGAATATGATATTCCTGAGCGCAATGGAGCTGGCATTAAAACCAAGAGTTACCTACCCAGCAAAACTGAGTATCATGTTTCAGGGGGAAATATGGTCATACAGTGAAATAGAGGGCTTTCGATCATTCTTTCTAAAAAAAACCAGAGTTGAATAGAAAATTTGACATTCAGATACAAGAATCAAATGAAGCATGAGAGGGTAAACAGAAAATAAATCATAAGGAACTTAACAAAGTTGAACTATTAACATTCCTACATGGAAAAACAATCATTGTAACTTATGAAACTTTTCTAAGTGGTTGAAAGGAATAGTAATATGTAATATATATATATATATATATATATATATATATATATATATATGAGTGTATATGGGCATATGAATACATATGTAAATTTGTGTATATATGTTTTCAAGTATACATAGATAGAGGGCACAGGACCAATTTAAGAGGAAGGGATGATACTTAAAAGGTGAAATTAAGAGGTGAGAGGGGAATGTAATGAGAGGAGATGGGGAGAGACAGAATGGGGTTATACACATCAGGAATGTCCAGATTTGCCAAAAAAAATTCTAAACTAGGTAAACTAATTGCTATGCTCCTCCAAAAACATGACAATCTCCAGTGATTGGATTTATTTAAACTGGTGTTGATAAATTAACTAAATGCTATAGAGTTTATAGATCTATTTTGCTTTCTATGAAGAGAGATTAGTACTGTGGTAGAAGGTCATGAGGTACCTTAGGGAACAATTACAATGTGGGCAAAAAATACTACAATGGATCATTAGGGCAGCAAATTTAAATTAATATTTTGAGGCTTGTTTGGGCAGACAAACAATATTTTTTTTATATATTAAAACCCTGAGACCCCAAATGACTAGAGAATCAATATTGGAACTTTTAACCCCAAATGACATTTTTAAATATATAGCACTTTTAGCATTATAGATATGTTTAAACAAAGATAAGTTTTAAGTAATTCTGATTAAATCTCATTATTAAGTATTAAACTCAATAAAAATATATAAATAAAGAAAATTAAGTAAAGTATAAATGAAAATGTTGAACATCATTAAGAAATAAAGTTCCATTGTTGTTCTATCATTTAAATGTTGTTCCATTCTACGTTACCTCATTTGAGGTTTTTTTGGAAAAGATCCTAAAATAATTTGCCATTCCCTTCTCTATTGCCATAACATTCTCCAGATTAGGAAACTGAGGCAAATAGTTCTAAGTGACTTGCCCAGGGTCACAGAAATGGGACATGTCTGAGGCCAGATTTGAATTTAGATCTTTGAATCCAGGTCCAGTGCTGTATCTACTTTACTACTTAGTTAAAATTAACTTTATTTTAAGTTAATGAAGACTTGTTAAATGCTTACTCTTCCCTTTGTCCTCAGCTAAGCACTAGAAATAAAAAAAAAAATGATGCAAAGAAAGCCTTGCCCTCAAAGAGTCTACATTATAATGGGTAATTCATTGGTGATAATCTTCTTTTATTTTAACCTGAAAAGCTTGGATAAGGATAGAGAAGGTGAGAGAATGGGAGGAAATGTTGTAGAAAGAAGTCCAGAAAGTAGAAATAGAATATGGAGAAGAATAAAGGAATGAAATGGATGGTCTGTTTACTTCCTTAAAAATTGTGTTTCTGAGAGGAATTGATCACTTTGGAGAAGGGACCTTAAATATGCAGAATGATCTTCCAGTATGAGAAGGCTGGTGGAACTTGATAGAAAAATACAATCTGGAGGGCCAATATGGAGAAAAATAAATGATTGAATGACATAGTTAGAAATTAACATAAAAGTAAAATAAAACAGCACCTACCATGTACATAACAAAATGCTAAGTGATAAGGGTAATAAAGACATAAATATCACAGTCACCTATACTCATGGATCTTATAATCTACATGGGGAAATAATGCATATAAACAAATATTCACATATGTGTGTGTTTGCATTTGTACATTTCCAAAAGATTTTCAGTTACAAATTTTCTTCCCATCCCTCTCCCACACCCATCCCAATATAGCAAGCTTATGGATACCCTTTCCCCCAGTCTGTTCTCTCTTATATTCATTCTAACCCATGCCTGCCCTAAAATTTTTAGGAGGGTAACATGGATTTCTATACCCCAGTGTCTACATGTATTGTTTCACAGTTTTATTAAAAGTATTTTTAAAAATTTATTTTTAAAACTTCTATTTCCAAATTTCTTCCTTTCTTCCCTTTTCACCCACTCCCACTGGGAAGACAAGCAATTCAATATAGGTTGTACATGTGTAGTTACAGTAAACCTTTCCAAAGTAGTTATATTGTGAAAGACTAAATCTATTTCCCTCCATCCAAACTCCTCCATTTATTCTGTTTTCTCCTTTGACTCTGTCACTTTTCAAAAGTGTTTGTTTCTAACTATCCTTCCTCCCAATCTGCCCTCCCTTTCTGTCATCCCCCTCTTATCTCATCCCCCCTACTTTCCTGTAGGGTAAGATACCCAATTGAGTGTATATGTTATTCCCTGCTTAACACATTCAATGAGAGTTAAGTTAAGTCATTCCCTTTCACCTTCCTGCTCTTCCCCTCCATTGTAATAGTTTTCTCTTGCCTCCTTTATATGAGATTAAGTACCCTATTCTATCTCTTCTTTTCTCCTCCAAATAAATTCCTCTCTCAGTTCTTAATTTTATATTTTAGTTATCACCCCTTCATATTCAATTCATCCTGTGTCTTCTATCTATGTATACATGTACACACATATTAATACACAAATACACCTTCCTATACATACATATATATTCCTTTCAACTGTCCTCATATTGAGAAAAGTCTCATGCATTACAATTATCATTTTTCCATGTAGAAATATAAATAGTTAAATTTTAATAAGTTACTTATGATTCCTTTTTCCTGCTTTCCTTCTCATGCTTCTCTTGCTTCTTGTATTTGAAACTCTCAATTTATGGTCAGCTCTGGTTTTTTTCATCAAGAATGCCTGAAAGTCCTCTATTTCATTGAATATTCATATTTTCTCCTGAAGCATTATACCAAGTTACGCTGGGTATGTGAATCTTGGTTTTGATCCTAGCTTCTTTGACTTCCATAATATCCTATTCCAAGCATTTAATTCCCTCAATGTAGATGCTGCTATATTTTGCGTTATCAAGTTGTTTCTTCTTGACTGTAATATTTTCACCTTCAACTGGGAACTGAGGAATTTGGCTATAATATACTTAGGAGTTTCCTTTTTGAGATATTTTAGAAGTGGCAATACTTGAATTCTTTACATTTTTATTTTTCCCTCTGATGCTAGAATATCAGGGTGATATTCCTTAATAGTTTCTTGAAGGATGATGTCTAGGTTGTTTTTTTGATCATGGCTTTCAGGCAGTACAACAATTTTTAAATGATGTCTCCTGGATCAGTTTTCCAGGTCACTTGTTTTCCTGATGAGATATTTCATATTGCCTTCTATTTTTTCATTTGTTTGGATCTGTTTTGTATTGTCTTGATTTCTCATAAAGTCATTAGCTTCATTTGCTCCAATGTAATTTTGAAGGAATTATTCTCTTCAATAAGTTTTTGAAATTTCTTTTCCATCTGGCAAATTTAGATTTTTAAGGCATTCTACTCATTTGTTTTGGGAGCCTCTTTTGCCATTTGATTTAGTCTATTTTTAAGGTTTTATTGTCTTAAGTATTTTTTTGTGGTCTCTTTTAACAGTCTGTTGAATTGTTTTTCATGATTTTTTTTCTATTATTCCCATTTCCCTTCCCGATTTTTCCTCCAATTTTTCTGACTTGATTTTCCAAATCCTTCTTAAGCTCCTTTACAGCCTGCAGCCAGTTCATTTTTTCTTGGAGGCCTTTCTTCAGGAGCTTTGACATGGTTGTCTTCTTCTGGTTCCATGTTTTGATCCTCTTTCTCTTTAAAAAAAGGTTCCATGATCTGATAGCACTTCCTCTATTTGCTGATCTTTTCAAAAAATTACTTCACTGTATAGCTCTTTGCCACAGTAGAACTCTGCTTCCTGAGGGGAGAGAGCTATGTCCTAAATTTATTGTGTTTTGTGCCAGCATTATGAGAGCAGTTGTTGGAAATATGAGGACTGTACCCTCTCTACAATCACCACAAACTCTGTCATGCTAGCATTCTTCACCCCAGGATCATGACCCAAAACTGGTACCTAGATTCAAGCAGGTCAAAGCAAGAGTCATTACACCCCTGAATGGTCACTTGGTCCTCCTACAATCTGCAGACCAGTAGCTCTGGAGGAAGTCATGTGGCAGCAGCAGCAACCACTGCACCACCACGACCTCTGTTACTCTAGGGGCAGGGCCTTTTCCCTCAACCAGTTCCAACAGAGTTCCCTGTGGACATTCTACTTTCTCTTTGCCTTTTATGGGTTGAGAAGTCTGGAAACCACCACAGTGGCTGATGATTCACTATCCTGAAGTCTGCTCCAGCTGGTCTGGTCCATGAGTCCTGGCCATTGTGTCTTATGTGGGACTGTCGTCAGCTTTCAGCCCGGTGTGATAGATGATTCCTATTGGCCTTCCAGACTGCCTTTAGTGGGAGATGTGTTTCTCTCTGTCACTTTGTGGGTTCTGTAGCTGTAAAATTTGTTTATAATCATGTCCTTACAATTATTGGAGGTGGTTGGAGCAAAAGCCCAAGCAAGTTCCTGCTTTTATTCCATCTTGGCTCTGCTGGGAATTTCTTTTCTTTCTACTTAAAACAATTGACTTGTAAAATCACTTCAAATTGTTTATAAGTCCTTATCTCTAAACAGTTTTTATGTAATCAAATATGTGTATGTCAATCTGTTAAAATAATCATTTTCTAATTTAGAAAATCAATTAATATAATATGAATGTCAATATAGCAGTCTTTTAGGATCAAAGGAAAGAACTGTTTCAGTAATGGAAAAATACTGTCTCCCTTTTTTTTATGAAATGAAAATTCATGGAATTTCCAGGCTGTTAAAGTACCTGAGGAGAGAATGTCAGTACTGAAGTGGGAATATATAAGAGCCCACCTGCAATAACTGGATGACCTGGATATGTAAGTAATATCAATCAAGGTCATGTCACCAACACTCACATTCTTTAAGCTCCTTTTGATAATCATGGAAATGTCATTTATGAAATGTCAGGGTAATCCAATCTCATTCTGCCCATCTGTTAACATAGTTTGGGGGCAGAAAGTATTCTCATAATCATGATAAAACAGAAAATTCTCTATTGTCATTCCATTAAGATTAGAATAAGCTTTTTTATATATGCAAAAAGGGGCTTCCACTTTATATTTTTATTTAATATTAGCCTCTGATTTGAAAATGGGAGAAATGAGTATGAAGAAAAATGATACCTGTTAAAAAAAAGTGGGGGAAGCATATGTTTAATCCCTCATTTATGAGGGACATTTGATTTTTTAAGAACTGTTTAGAAATGATGAGTTAAAAATTTAAATATAATTTAAAGCTTCAAATTTCCAGATTAAAACAATTTGTAAAGTTTTGTTACTTTGACTCATTTGGTGGATAATGAAAGTATTATTTTCATTTTTTTCAGAAGAGGAAATTGGGATTTGAGAGGTAATATCACTTTTTTACTATCATAAAGGTGAGAATTTCAGACAGGATATGGAATGTTTTTTTCCTGAATTCAAGTCCAATATTATATTTATTGTACTATAAAGCATTTGCTTAATTTTTGGCAAGTCAGTGTGGCAGGTTTTTGATATATCTATATGTTGGCTCTGTTAGATTCATCCAGGGACCAATGAAAGAATTTCTTTTATGTTTGACATTTCCCCTTGCAAAAAAATATTTGACAAAAAATACCTTCAGCAAATGGGTATTTGTCTGCTTATTTTTGAAGAGAACTTTATTGTAGGCACTGAGAAATGAAGGAAAAGGAAAGATTCAGGTTTGTAGTATGAGAAAAGTTTTTTTTTTTCAAATTTAGTGAGATTATCATGTTTCTTATAGGATGAGCATAGTTTCTTAACTAGGAGTCTTTGAAGTACACAAAAACACACACACATCACACACAGGCACACACACACATACAGCTCAATATGAAGTAGAGGGAGTTTTGTCCTACTCATAATCATGTTATTGAGCCTGTGAAGAGAATATCTACAATTATCAATTCAGTGATGGTCCACAGTTGTGATTTAGAAATTTTTTTTTGAATGATGTGCCATTTTCCTCCAATATTTTTGTGTTGTATGCTTTTTGCTTTGCATCAAAACTTAAAATTTTTTTTAACTTCAAGGTCCAGTGCATCACTTTCTTTATAATATCTTTTTCCAATTTTAATTGTTTCAATAACAACGCCAGCACAAGTCTGTGTGTTATAGCTATTATCCACCTGAATGCTACCGCTTTCATAAGGAATGGCATTGCTTTCTGAAAGAGGTGAAATGCATACATGAGTTTTCAGTACTGAAAACGATATCTATATACAGTAATTGGTAAATTCCCATTACCAACTGTATCATCAACCAAATATTCTCATCTGTTATCTTTATAGGATCAACCTTATCTATAAAGTTATTCTCCTTTTCATCTTCAATATCTTGCAATAATGCCAATTCTTTCTCACAAATACTGGATTGATCTTTTGTAATAGAAATGGGAACCAAAATTAAATGTGTGCCATGAACAAAAGCTAGTTGTATCAGATATACTCCAGCAAAGAGGCATTTACAGCAGTATCTATTCATGGTAAAGAGGCATCTATGGTAGGAACATTTTCTTTTTCTTCTTCATTATGATGCCCAAGAGAAAAAGTTATTTGAATGAGTTATGTATGGCAACTAGTGCATCTTTTGCCCATCTCAAGTCTCATAGAATACCAATTTTTAAATAGAGAGAAGCCATTTATATAAGAACTTGGAGTACAGGAGTTGTTAAAGACATTAGAATTTGGAGCAGATTTACACATCAGGAGAATGAAAGGCAAACTTTCTTGGTTCAGAGAATGGTGTTTTCCTACATGAAAATAGGTGGAGAGAATGTTGGTGAAGCAATAGCTGTAGGGGTGTGCTGTAGAAATGTTTCCACAGGGCTCCTATACACACATATGCATACACACATGCATATAAATACATGTGTCTGTGTGTATATATGTATATGCAAATGTCTATGCACATGTATATATATATATATATATATATATATATATGCATGTGGGTATAGTGTGTATGCACAACACTTAAAATAACTTTCACTTGTAATCATATTTTTATATTAATCAAATAAAATAATATGGTATTTATAAAATAATATAAAAGAAAAGCAACACTAAAAACAGTATTGATTAGTGTAGTGACTAGGTTTTATTCCAGATAACTAATGTTGAAATATATCTCCTTTTGACAGAATTTGGTAGACAATTGACACAGAAAGATGCATATGTTTTAATATCTTACTGATGTGTCAGCTTGTTTTGATGGCCTGTTTCTTTGTCAAAATAGAGTATTATTTGGGAGAGGGCATTCTTTGAAAAGTGAAAGTCATAAAAGCATGCATACCATAAAACATTAAGAATATAAATATATCTGTTGGTATAAATGTATAATTGTAAAATGTATAAGAAAAATGAATCAATATTTCTGTATATGTATATATGTGTGTTTATATACACATCCACCAATATATACACATACACACACACACTCACACACTCACACACACACACACACATGAACATACATACACAAATCATTCCTTTGAGTTAAACATTATAATCTGATAAAAATGTTATATCATAGGAGAATACAACGCTATGATCTGCCAAAGATCTTCTGGGTAGAACTAGTTTTTTGACTCCTTATAAAATGATAACTGAGCAGGTTGATGAGAGAAAGGAAGGAAAAGGCACAAATAGGATTGAGTGCATACAACATAGCTCAGGGGGTTGGAAGTCTATAAGATTTTGAACAAACAAAACCAATGTAGCCAAATTAAGAAGGAAAGCAGAAAACTGGGGCAACAATCTTTATAGCAGGTGTCACAGATAAAGACTCATTTCTCAAATATATAGAGAATAGAGTCAAATTTACAAGAATACAAGTCATCCCTCAATTGATAAATCATCAAAAATATATGAACATGTAGTTTTCAGATGAAGTAATGAAAGCTATCTATAGTGATTGAAAATAAATGCCCTGAATGACTATTGATTAAAGAAATGCAGATTAAAACAACTCTGAGGTAAAACCTCAAACTTTGAAGATTTGTTAATATGACAGAAAAGAAAAATTGCAAATGTTGGCAGGGATTGGGAAAATTGAGACACTAATAGAATGATACATTTTTGGTGGAGTTGTGAACTGATCCAAATCATTCTGGAGAGTACTTTGGAAATATTCCCATAGGGCAATCCAACTGCTCATATGATTTGACCCTGGAATATAACTACTAGGGTGACATTTGAAAGAGATTAAGAAAAAAAGGTAGGGGGAGGACCTATATGTAATATATATATATATATATATATATATATATATATA
>NW_027187351.1:18833276-18907735 GCF_028583685.1 Petaurus breviceps papuanus | reverse complement strand
AGAGAGAGACAGAGAGACAGAGAGACAGAGAGACAGAGACAGAGACAGAGAGACAGAGACAGAGAGAGAGAGACAGAGAGAGACACAGAGAGAGAGAGAGACAAAGAGAGACAGAGAGAGAGAGAGAGACAGAGAGACAGAGAGAGAGAGAGTTCTGTTTTGTGGTGGCAAAGAATTGGAAATTGAGGGGATGTCTATCACTTGGGGAATGAATGAACAAATTGTAATATATCATTGTAATAATTGTGATGCAATACTATTTTGCTATAAAAAATCAGAAGCAGGATTATATCTGAATATAATGAATGACGTACATGAACTAATATAAAGTGAAGTGAGCAGAATGAGGAGAGCATTGTGCACAGTAACAGCAAAACTATACATCAATCAATCTTAGTTAACTTAGACACTCTCAAGAATACAATGATGCACATTACACATAATAGTTGCTGATGGCTTTAAATAGATGCTACCTATTATTTTAAAGAAGTCTCTATTTATTCCTATAATTTAACATATTTTTAATAGGAATAGATGTATTTTGTCAAAAGCTTTTTCTGTATTTGTTGATATAATCATGTGGCTTTTGCTAGTTTTATTGTTGATATGATACTTATGGTTTTTCTAATACTCAGCCATCCTTGCATTACTAGAATAAATCCTACCTGATCAATAGGTATTATTCTTGTGATAAGTTGCTATAGACTTTTCGATAATATTTTATTTAAAATTTTTTGCATCTATATTTATGAGGGAAATGTCTATAATTTCCTTTTTCTTTTTTATCTCTTCCTGATTTAGGTATCAGTACCATATTTGTATCATAAAACAATTTAGTAGGACTCCACTAATTTTACCAAATAGTTTGTAGAGCATTGGAATTAATTTTTCTTTAAATGTTTGATAGAATTTACTGTTAAATTCATCTGGCCCTGGAGATTTTTGTCCCAGGGAGTTCACTGATGACTTGTTCGATTTCTTTTTTTCTGAGATGTGGTTATTTAAGTAACTTACTTCCTCTTCAGTTAATCTTTTCAACTTATATTTTTGCAAATAATCATCCATTTCACTATCAAATTTGCATGGTTACAATTGGGCAAAATAATTCCTCATTAGTGTTTTAATTTCCTCTTCCTTTGAGGTAGAGTAACCCTTTTCATTTTTGATACTCATATTTTGGTTTTCTTCTTTCTTTTTTTATCATATTGACTAAGGGTCTATCAGATGTGTAGGTTTATTCATGAAACCAACTCTTAGTTTTATTTATTATTTTTTACCTGGAAAGTTTTGTAGGAACTGATGCTGAGTGAGAAGATTAGAACCAGGAGAAATTTGTACCAATTACAGACACAAAGTATGTGTGACTACCAATTTTGATAGACTGGACTTTTCTCAGCAATGCAGGGTTATAAGTAAATCCCATAAGACTCATGATGGAGAGAAATGTCTACATCCAGAGAATGAACTGAGTTTGAATACAGATTTAAAAACTACCTGCTCTTTTTCTTTTTCTTGTTTGGTTTTGTTTCCTCTTTTCCATTGTTCATTCCATCTGATACAATCCTTCTTTATAACCTCATTAATGTCTAATCTGAAAATATTTGCAGATCCTATACCTGATTACACTCAGTCATGTTGGGGGAAAATAGAGGGCAGAAGTGAAAATTTTAAACGCAAGTAATTGTGGAACTGAATCTTGTAATCTAAAAGTAAACAAACAATTAATAAAGACAAAGAAAAATATTATGTTAAAAAGAATACAATGATGCAAGACAATTCTAAAGGACTCATGATTAAAAATACTATTGACCTTTCAATTAAATGTTGATGAAATTTCAATGTAAATCAAAGTATAATATTTTTCATTTTTTTTTGGTATGTGATTTCTTTCACCATACAAATAATATGGAAATATGTTTTGCATGGTTGCACATGTATATCCTATATCAATTTTCTTACCATCTCAGGAAGAAGGAGATATTTATATTAACATTTGGATCTGACCTAGTTCCCCAATTGTTTAGCACAACCCTTGTACGTATTTTTCCTTTTTTTTTTTCTTTTTGGAGGGCAATTAGAGTTAAGGGATTTGCCCACTGTCACACAGCAAGTTTTGTGTTAAGTGTCTGAGTCAGGATTTGAACTCAGGTCATCCTGACTCCAGGGCCAGTCCTCTATTCACTGTGACACCTAGCTTCACCCTTGTATATACCTGTGTTCCCTTGATAATAAGACCTATCCCGAAAATAAGCCCTCCCCTTACTGTGTAAGATTCCTCTAAAATAAGCCCTCCCCCGAAAATAAGCCCTATTGAGATTGCTACTGTAGTGAAGGTGATCCCCTGCGCTACACGCTACATTACGGTACTCTCTGTATGCACCGTCCCCCCCCCCGGGGTGAAATGCATGCCGCCCCCTGAGCTGCATCCAATCAGAGCTGCAGCAGTGAGCGCGTCATCCTGTTCTTCCCCAGTGATTTGCTTATTGGATAAAGGTACATTTTTTTTGTTCACATTTACCTGTTTATTAAAATTGCTGTCAATGTTCATTAAAATAAGCCCTCCCCTGAAAATAATCCCTCTGGTATTTTTCTGTCCAAAAAAATAATAAGACAGTGTCTTATTATCGGGGAAACACGGTAAGTTTTGATGGTGACAGGACAAAAGAAAATGTATTTTCTGCTCCTAGAGATGTCATTCACTGAAATTTCTTGCTCCACTCAAGAATCTACTCAAATCCTGCCTGCAACATAAGGGCATTCTTATCACTTCCAGTTGTTAGCAAACAACTATGGAATTACTTTGTAATTCTTTTGCTTAGACTTAGCACTTATTTGTCTCTGTACATAATGTTTTCCCCTTGGGGAAACTCCTTGAGGGGAGGGAAGGCCTTGATTTTTGTCTTTGTATCCTCAGCTCCTAGCACACTGTCTCATGAGCAATGGGTACTTAATGCTTTTTGAATTAAGCTGAATAGTAAGAAGAGGCTTCTTTTTTTCCTCTTTTCCTTTTCTTAACCAAATTAAGACATGATGATTTATGTTTAGAATACCAGGTACCTTTCTTACGCTGAATGATTTTATTATTGCACTGAACAAAGTCCAAGAGCTACAACTTCTTTGAGATATACTCTTAGATTAAATATATTGTTTTTTAAAGTTGATGTTAAAGTACTGCTTTAAGAAATGTTAATATAACAGGATTGTTTACTCAACTACATTGTTGAAAGTGGTAGCTACATAAAATCTAAGCTGCTTCTATTACACAAGAACAGATGGAAAGCTTAGGGCAAAATTCAGTGCCAGGAATAGGCAACCTAGTAAATGCTAAAATTCAATGCCAAGAATAGGAAAACTCTTTTTTTTTTAATAAAGGAGTGCATATTCTATGTTGATGAAGATAGGTGAAAACTGAACTCATTCTCAGATTCCAATAATGAATTTAATATTACAAATAGAAAAGAAAGATTTACCTCCTCCCTTAATCTTTGGAAGATGCCATAACAACGAATTTAGAGTGACTGAATGAATAACTAAAAAAAAAAATAATGCTTGCTATGTGAGTAGCATCATGGTGTAGTGAAGAGGAGAAAAAGCTTTTGACAAAATCAGGGAGAACTGGATTCAAGTCTAGCCTCTGATGCAGACCATTCATGTGGTCTTGGATATCCACTTTAATTTCTCTTTGCCTCAGTTTCCTCAATTTTAAGAAAGGAGTATTGATAAGACATACACCCCCCTCCCCCAAGGTTCTTATGAGAACCATATGAAGTGATAAATTTGTTGTGCTTAGTACAAGTCCTATCATATAATAAGAGTTTAATAAACATTTACATTATTTCCTGTTCTTTTTTACTCAGAGTGCTATAGGCAAACATCAAAAATAAGTTACACAAAAGGTTAAAGATGGTGAAAGGGAATTTTTCTCTATATAATTTCCCTAAACGTAATGAGTTAGTAGAGTTTATGGAACTCTTTAAATGTTAAGTCAATGATATGTCCATCATATCTGCTATTCTGAAATATAGAATTAAAAACAAATTTTACCTAGAGTTTTTCCTGAAAGATCGATTTTTAATTTCTTATTTTATTATCCAAACAATCATTTTAAAACAATAACACTTTTCATATCTTTCTTTTTATTTTAAGAAATGATTTCAATGAGTTTTATATCTTCAAAGCAAAAGAACACCATACATTTTCCAAATTCTCAGGTAGCCCTGGTCCTTGGTATGAAAAAAAATAAAACAAAACAGAAATCAATGGACACAAAATAGACTGAGAATTGTGACTTCTTGTAGAACACTTTATTTGTTACTATTAATTTTCTAGAATTTAGAGAGCAAAAAAATATATATATATATATATATATATATATATATATATATATATATATATGCTTTTTGCTTTTGTGAGGGAGAAGGGCACAGCAAATGGGGTTAAGTGACTTGCCCAAGGTCACGTGGCTAGTAAGTGTTAAGTGTCTGAAATCAGATTTGAACTCAGGTCTTTCTGACTTCAGAGCCAGCGCTATATTTACTGTGCCACCTAGCAACACCTGAAATCATTCAATCATTTTAAAAGGGAAATCTTAGAGGTCAAATCATTGCTCAAAAAAGAATAAGAAAGTTGCTGCAAAGATTATGTGATTTGTCACTATTCTAGCTTATTAAGCAAACACTTTTTCAAATTCATAAATAGTATTAGAAATGTATAACTATAAAGATTTTTGTCATAAGTATTGTGGGCAGAGTTGGGATATAAATACAGGTTTTCTGCCTCTAAATTCAGAGCTTTTTGTCATCTCAATCTCATTTCTATCTCAAATAATATTTACCATACCCTTAATTCTATAATTCTATTCCAGAGCAAATGTATGGATTAATCACATATAATTCCTTTGCAATTGTATTATATATATCGTGTTTCCCTGATAATAAGACACTGTCTTATTATTCTTTTTGGACAGAAAAACACCAGAGGGCTTATTTTCAGGGGAGGGTTTATTTTAATGAACATTGACAGCAATTTTAATAAACAGGTAAATGTGAATAAAAAATGTACCTTTATTCAATAAGCAAAGCACTGGGGAAGAACAGGATGACGCCCTCACTGCTGCAGCTCTGATTGGATGCAGCTCAGAGCACGCGTGCGTTTCACGGGGGGGAGGACGGTGCATACAGAGGGTACTGTAATGTACTGTGTAGCGCAGGGGATCACCTTCTCTACAGTAGCAACCTCAATAGGGCTTATTTTTGGGGGAGGGCTTATTTTAGGGGAATTTTACACAGTAAGGGGAGGGCTTATTTTCAGGATAGGTCTTATTATCGGGGAAACACGGTGTATGTATATATATATACACCTGATACAATGAAAAGTTTCAGAAAAAAATCCATCAATATGTTTGAATTTTGAAATATTTAAAATTGTGAAAAAGTGCCATAATGTTTTCCTCCAAGTCAAAATTACTGACATGAATAAAGTAAACATGAAAGCTAAAGAAGACTGCAATCTTAAAGCTGAACAATTTGCCCCCTGGTAACCAAATATTATTATTTCTAACTAAAGATGGAGAATCATTTTTCACCTTCCAATACTGGAAGTTAACATTGGTATACTACTTGGTCACATATCCTGGGGCTCTATGTTTCTCCTTCAGTGAACACTTTAAAAGGAAATAGAGCTGGTAGATTTCAGGAGTCAGATGTATAATTTGATATTTTTGTTTCCTTTTATTTATATGCTGTATCATGGCCAACTTTATTCATTATTTATATTTGCATCCATCCACGCATCCATCCATCCATCCATCCATCCATCCATCCATCCATCCATCCATCCATCTATCCAACTATCTATTATAGCAGCAACCACCAGAGCATCCCCAAGACGGTTGCTGACAGACGTTCTTAGATCTACTTTTCTAAACGAAAGCAACTCAAAATGGCTTAACAATCTTTCTTTAAAGACAAAAATTTTTCAAGCAGACAGGCCTCCAACTGTCCAACCATTGAATCCATACCAAATCACAGTTACCAGAGAGGGAAGCATCAAGATCTGCGTTTTCAAAGCTGGGAGGCTCTCAACAGCTATCCAGAGGCTCATCTGCTCAAATAACACAACACTTCTCAAAGTGAGCCCTAAAGCAAAGCCTCCCATCAGGGCTTATATAGACTTCTCCTGGGTCAGATAATTTAACAACCCTCCTGGCCTCCTGACCAATCACAAAATATCTCTTTAAAAACAAGCCTCCCACCATAGGCTCCAGGTGCACTTAACCTAGGAAAAGGGAAGATCTTAAAAATTTACATTCCTATATCTATCTATCTATCTATCTATCTATCTATCTATCTATCTATCTATCTATCTATCTATCTATCTGTCTGTCTGTCTATCTATCTACCAAGGTTTAATACTGAGTGAGTTACAATTTACATTAGTCACTCCAATCTTTACTAATGCTTGAACATCAGGTAGCAGTCTGTATTTTCTATAAAAATAAATATTATAAAAATGCTTCTCTCTGTATAGTAATATTTTTAAAACTTTAAATTAAGGATGGATGGTTATTAATCCACACTCAATAATGGATTGTTCAACTGAAAAAGGGCTGATGTTGCAGTTACTTGAAATAAAATTCTGAAAAGGGCTTTTTGATATTCTTCTCTGTAGCAGAATATGAAAATTGACTCATATTTATTACAAAATTTGAAAAAAATCCTCAATACCCATCATAATTTTTTGTAATGTAGTCAAGAATGAAAGATACCATAAACAGAATTTATACATTTGTCCCCCTGTAATAGTAATGTCATTGAAAGATCCCCCTGAATTGGCTTGGTTTTTTGTTTGATTGTGTAAAAACCCAGAGGTTGTGAATCCCACTTGTGGGATGGACTTGTTAATGTGAAAAGAGAGTTATGACCTGGGAGGATGTAATGTAGTGCCAAGGAAAGGCAACTTCCCAAGGTTCAAAATACCAGCATAGGTGCTCTCCATTTTATTCAGTGACCAACCAAGAACAGAGAAGATCAAAACATGACATCATTCAAAATACAGCATTTACTAAGTGTGATTAAATAATCTCCAAGTACTACCCCACCCCAGGGCCTTCCATTCATTCAATCAATTACAAAGTCCCTGTTCTAAATACTACTCCACCCCTAGGCTGTACCTTCATTTAGTCCACCACAAAGCCCCTCTTCTCAAATGGAGATTAGTTTCCAAACATAAGTAAAGTACATTCACTTGTTCAACCATAGAACACAAAAAGGTCAAAATGTTCCCCACCCCTGGATCAGAATTGAATCTACCCCAGAATTACATCAAGTTTAAGCACAGCACTTAATACCCAAATGGAGGTCTTTTCTTCATTTTGACAGGAGGCAAGTCCTCAGCAATCTTAGTTCCTGGGGAGACAAGGCTTAGCAAGGCCACAAGATACATTGCCAGTCCCTTCATTAATTCATCCTCTGTCTGTAGAACAGTCATACAACCCCTGAAAACATTAGCAAAACCCTCTCCCAGGATTTCTGCAAACATACAACAAGAAAATCCTTCTTCAGGGCTTCTGAAGCAACAGAAAGGTTCCCAGACCCCTGCAACAACAGCACTGTCCTTCACCAGTGGACAGTATTCACTCTGTCTACAGGACAGTCTCCAGACCCCTGCAACAACAACACTGTCCTTCACCAGTGGACAGTATTCACTCTCTGTCTGCAGGACAGTCTCAGTAGCTCTGAACCAACAGAAAGATTCTCAGACCCCTGCAACAACAGCACTGTCCTTCACCAGTGAACAGTATTCACTCTCTGTCTGCAGGACAGTCTCAGGAGCTCTTAGCCAACAGCCAGGTTCCAGGACTTCTTCAACAAAAGGACTGTCTTTCACCAGTGGACAAATCTGGCAAAACAACATCAAAACAGACAGACAAAGTACCAGCAAAACAGCCACGTCTCCTCAGTCCTTGGCAGCTCAGGGGCCAGGTCTCAAAAGTCCAGGGCGATTCAAAGTGGCCCCCAGCAATTCTCTCAGTCTCTCTCTGCCTCCACGAGGTGCTGCTTCCAAAAAATTCTTCTGCCTCTCTCCTGTGTCTCTCCAAATCTACGTCACCAGCTCCTGCCAGTTCGGGATTTTCTTTTCACATCAACAAGTCCATCCCACAGGTGGGATTAACAAGCTCTGGGTTTTAACACAATCAATTTGAAAACCAAGCCAATATAGGAGAATCTTTATATTCCATTACTATCACAGAGGAGCTGGTGAAATAGATTTGGAGAGACAAAAGAGAGAGGCAGAAGAGGTTTTTGGAAGCAGCATCTTGGAGGCCAAGAGAGACTGAGAGGATTGCTGAGGGCCAATTTGAATTGCCCAGGACTTTTGAGAGCTGCCACCCAGAGCTGCCAAGGACCGAGGAGACATGGCTCTTATGCTGGTACTTTGTTTGTCTGTTTTGATATTGTTTTGCCAGATTTGTCCACTGGTGAAAGTCAGTTTTGTTGTTGCACAGGACTTGGAACCTTGCTATTGGTTCAGAGCTACTGAGACTGTTCTGCAGACAGAGAGTGAATTCTTGAAGACACTGGCAATGTATCTTATGGCCTTGCTAGTATTTGTCTTCCCAGGAACAAAGATTGCAGAGAACTTGCCTGTGTCATGATGAAGAAAAGACCTCTCTTTAGGTATAAAATGCTGTGATTAAGCTTGTTTTAACTCTGGGGTAAATTCAATTGTAATGAAAGGGCAGGGAACTTTTGACTTTTTTGTGTTCTGGATTAAACAAATGAATGTAATTTACTTATCATTGGAAACTAATCTCCATTTGAGAAGAGGGACTTTGTGATGGACTAAATGAATGTACAGCCTAAGGTTGGAGTAGTATTTAGAAGTGGGATTTTGGGATTGATTAAATGAATGTAATGTCCAGGGGTGAGGTAGCACTTGGAGATTATTGAATCACACTTTGTAAATGCTGTATTTTAAATCATGCTATATGTTGATTCTCTCTGTTATTAATTTGTCACTGAATAAAATGGAGAGCACCTATGCTGGTATTTTGAACCTTGGGAAGTTGCCTTTGCTTGGCATTACACTCCCTTGATTCACCTCACTGACCACGCCAATAATTGTCACTTTGTCTTTGCTTCCTTAAATTTAAATCTTAATTTGAGAAATATGTAATTGATTTTATTTTACAGTAATTTTGGTGGTGGTGGTAGTAGTTAATATTTACAGAAGTAGTAGTAGTAGTCATATTCATTATCATAGTAGTAGTTATTTCTGTTATTTTTTTTTTTTGCTTTTTGGAGGGCAATTGGGGTTAAGTGACTTGCCCAAGGTCACATGGTTAGTTTTTATGTTAAGTGTTTGAGGCCAGATTTGAACTCCGGTCCTCCTGACTCCAGGGTCTGGTTCTATTCACTGCACCCCCTAGCCTCCCCTTATAGTAGTAGTTATTGAACAATATAATATTTGTTATATGATTTTTTATTTCAAATTTTTTCATGGAGTTAAGGTAGAAAATAACTTTGTGACATTTGGGTATCTGTAATGGCAAACACAGAAGCAGTTCACACCTTAATTCACCTATTGAATTAAACCTTGTTTCTTTTCAAGATTCCTTTGAGCCTTTTATCAAGTCTGTTAAGAAAAATAACTTGTGAAACCCACAAATTGTGAAGCCTAGAACTCATGGACTCCTGCAGGAAAAAAAGCAGGAGCTAATGACCATATGTAAGTAGAGGTCTTGCCTACAGACAGCAGAAATGAGAAGAGGACTCTTGTGGTGGCAGAGTCAAGAAGGAGAAAACTTGTGGTATCCTGGCACTCTGTTTGTCTGCTCTGTCTGTGCTGATGTTTGTGATACTTTGTACAGAAGCTCTGGGACCTTACTGGAAACTCTGAAAGATGATTTTCTGATTGTATGTTTACAGAAGTCCAGCAGGAGGGTTTTGGAGGTCCTGGGCCTTTATTGATGATTTGTGCTGACCTCTTGGACCTTGTTTGTGGGTCTGTGTAGATTTCTATGTTGATGATTTGTGTTGATTTCTCAGAGCTTGTTGGTGGGTCTGAGTTGATTTCACAGTCAGATAGTGAGCAATGTGCGAGCAATGTGTATTAATATTATTGTGGCTTTGTCAAGATTAGTCTTCCCAGAAACAGGAACTGTGAAAGACTTGAGGTGGACTGAAAACTGTGAGCTTGACATGGAACAAGAACTAGATGAAGAACTGGACAAGAGCTGAACAAAGAACTGGGAACTGCCTGCCTTTGAAACCTGGTTACAATTGGAGCTGGGACCATGGAAGACGAACAATGTAAGCTGAGAGCCAGACTCAAGTCAAGCTAAAAGAAGATTTTACTTGGATACTGTGATGTTACTTGGATACTGTGTACTGACTGAAAAGATTATGATTTAATATGATCTAGGGGTGGAGAACTTTGAATTTTTGACTTTGGGATAGAATTAAGGATTTTGTGATTGATTAAATGAATGTACTTTTTTTGAAAACTATGTGACCACTTTGGTGAAAACTAGTGATAAGTTGTTGAGTTGTGACATGGTCAATACAGTATTTTGATTTTCTGTGATAAGCTGTATCACTGTGAATGGTGTATTTTGATTTTCTATGAATGGTTTGTTCTGATTTGTTAATGAATAAAGAGAGGTCACTATGCTATGTAATCAGAACCTTGAAAGCTGTTCATAGAACAAATCCTCAGGAAAGCTGTTCGTGCGTGGCTTTATACTATCCTATTATTATTCCTTTATATCTAGTCTTTTATGGACAATTTATAGAGGTGGATAAAGTAATTATTTTGATGAATAAAAGTAATGAATATCAGCTTACTTTCAATAGGATCATTGAAAGCATCATTTGTACAACTCTAATAGGAAAAAAGATAATATGGATATCTACCTCACCCTGTTTTGATGACATTTTTATCTTTTCTATAGATCTATATTTTGAAAGTTTTTCATTGCATTTACCTTGAATATTGTAAGGGTTTGTTATGGTGATATCAATTAAAACATCACTTTTAAATGTTTATATATTAACGTAAGATCCTGGTGTTGATGTGTTAGTTATATAATAATGGCCTAATTCCATTAAAGTTCATTGGTTTACTTTATAAGTTACCTTGAAATCTGTGAATATAATACTAAGATTAGTCATATCCTGGTGTAGGAAATATAGTAAGCCTCTAGTAGCAAGTTATGTCTTCCTCAGTATTCCATAGACTCTATGTGTCTTTGTTTTTGTTGTTGTTGTTGTTGTTTTCCTGCAACCTGAGGTGATGTGTTGATCGATTTCTACCATTCCATTGTGAAGTCTTCACAAATCAAGATGTCTGGACTTAAAAATAAGATATTTTAAATTCCTAATGGACATGAACCGCTCCTAAATTGCCTTCAGAAGGCCTTCCAATTACATAAATAAATCTCTATCACTTAGCCATTTGTTTAATGATACTTCTTTTACATATTATTGGTGAAGCTCATGTTTCTGTCCCAAGCAAGGTCTTTCGAGTTCCCTATTGCATCTCTTCTTTTGTGTATGCACCATGTGAAGGTAGACCACTTTCACTGACATTTGATATATATGTTTTTTTTTTAAACCTATTTTCATCTTTTTATATTGTTGCCTCTAACTTCCTATGTGGGTTGATGGGCAAGTTATTCAATCTATCTTGGGTTCATTTTTCTCTTCTATTGGTGTAATAGAAATGTAAATTTTTAAGATCTTCCCTACCCCTAGGCTAAAGTGGACGTGGAGCCTGGGATGGAAGGTTTGTTTTTCAGTAGATGCTTTTTCATTGAGCAGTGGGTCCAGAAGGTTGTTACATTCTCTGAGCCAGGAGAAGGCTATATAAACCCTGATTTGAGGCTTTGTTTTGGGGCTCAATTTGAGAATTGTTGTGTGATTTGATCAGATGATACTCTGGGAAGCTGTTGTTGATACCCCCCACCCCCCGGCTTTGAAAAACCCAGATGTTGATTTGTTATGGATGTAATGGTTGGACAGTTTGAAAATGGCTACTTGATCTGTTTCTCTGTCTTGATAATTCTGTCTATATATTCTGAAGTTCAGGGTGCTGACCTTTTTCCCCTGAACTAGGTAAATGATACATATTTGACTGATTAAAGTAAGCTTGTTAACACATTTTGAGTTGCTTTCCTTTATCAAAGCAGATGCAGTAATTTGTGTTGGCAGCCACCCTGAGGATGCTTGGGGTGCTTGCTGCTACAATTGGTTGTTTTAATTCATTCTCAATGAGGACCAAATTGATATCACTATGTTGGAATCAAGGTACAGTGTGTTCAACTTTGGCTGATTAGGTGATTATGAGCTTGGAATGCTCTACCACAAGTTGGGCACAAATAGTGTATATGAACATTTTAAGAGGAGATGTGTCTAAATTTGAGCTAGTGCAATTCTGTTTTACTCATAGAGCACAATAACTACTTTGATGCAGTCATGGCATGCTGGGCATTCTTTTGCCACTCTCTTTCATATCTCACAATTGATTCCAAAGTTCTTTGGAGAGAAATTGAGAGTGTCCTTGTATCACTTCTTCTGATCACCATGTGATTGCCTTTCTTGAATGTGTTCTCTATAAAATAGTCTTTTAGGAAAAAGTACATTTGGCATTCAAACAATGTGGCCTGCTCCAAGAGAGTTCACTCTCCACAGTACAGTTTGAATGGTTGAATGAAACTAACATTACTTTTGGGACTTACCTCACAAGAATCTTGAGAGTATTGATTACAATCACACACACACACACACACACACACATACACAAACACATGCACATAAAGAGAGAGAGAGAAATATATATGTATATATGTGTGAAATGTTCTTCCAATTTTTAATGAATTATAAAAGGTAAATTATGTTTGTTTATTCCAAAAGCAGTTCTCTGAATTTTTGACCCAATTTACTATGTAAAGTGAGAAAAATCTGTTCATCACATTTCTTTCTTTTGAGCAGGGAACCTTCATCTTATTATATCTACTTTATAGTATCACTTTGGTAAATATTTAATGTTTTGTATTTGAGGTATTTTCTAAATCTCATACTGTCCTTTTTAGAGTTGACTAATATTTGCTTAGATGCTAATTGCTTTAAACATGCTTTTGTCTTTAAATTTTGACTTTACAATGCTAGTATGCCTCATGCCCTATCCATTAAAATACCTAGGTCAGCTTACCATCTATTTGCACCCTCACCAACTAAAGACATTTTCTGCCTCAACCAATGAAAGCATTCTTTACTTGAGACTACTGCATTATATAGCTTATTTCCCCTTGTTAGAAATTAATATTTTTGAAAAAAAGGATTTCTTGATAGAGAGAAATGTGTACATCCAGAGAAAAAACTAGAAAGAACTGAGTTTATATCCAGATGGAAGCAAAATACCTGATCTTTTTTCCTTTTCTTGGTCTTTACCATTTTTCATTACATCTGATACAATCCACCTTTATAACCTGACTAATGTATAATGTGAATGTATTTACAGATCCTATACTTGATTGTATGCCTTCATGGGGGGGGGAGTGGTACAAAATGTGAAACTCAAGGAATAGTGGAATTGAATCTTGTAAACTAAAAGTAAACAAATTAATAAAAAATCTATGTAAAAAATGAAACAGGATTTCTTTCCCTTCCTATCTCTCTCTCTCTCTCTCTCTCTCTCTCTCTCTCTCTCTCTCTCTCTCCCTCTCCCTCTCTCTTTCTCTGATTCACTGATTTATTCAGGAAATGACATACACAGCCATGACTTTCATCTTTATAGCTTAATGATTTGACATTTCTTGCCTGGGATACAACAAAAGTTCTCTAAGCATCATATTTAGCCAGTGGTTTATCCAGTGGTCCTCTGTATTTAAATAAATCCAATAAATCTATTACTTTTCCTGACAAATATTGAGAATTTTATTTACTAAATCCAAATTACATTTATGATTCCCTAGGATAAAGATTTCATGAGATGAAGAAGTTATTTAATGCATATTTATGGGTTCAACATAATAATACATTTTATGTGCATATATATGTGTGTACATGTATAAATAGAGGGCACAAGATGAGTTGAAAATGATGGGGTGATATCTAAAAAATAAAATTAAGAGCTGACAGAGGAATATATTGGGAGAAGGAGAAAGGGAGAGATAGAATAGGGTAAATTATATCATATAATACAAGTAAAAAAAGTTATAATGAAGGGGAAGAGAAAGGAAGGTGATAGGGAATGGGTCAAACTTACTCTCATTGGATTTGGCTTAAGGAAGGAATAACTCAATTGGGTATCTTTCCCTACAGAAAAGTAGTGGGAAGGGGATAAGAGGGGGGATGACAGAAGGGAGGGCAGATTTGGGGAGAGGGTAGTTAGAAACAAACATTTTTGAAAAGGTACAGGGTCAAAGTTGAAAATAGAATAAGTGGGGGGTGGGATAGGAGGCAATGAAATATAGTTAGTCTTTCACAATACAACTACTAAGGAAATATTTTGTATAACTACACATGTACAACCTATATTGAATTACTTGTCTTTCCAGTGGGGGTGGGTGAGGAAAGAAGAGGGAAAAGAATCTGGAAATCGAAGTTTTAAAAATATATATATTTAAAAAAGTATTTTATTTCTCCTACCTCTAACACTCACCCCATAAAGTGGATATTTTTTGGTAGCTCTGACAGATTCCTTCTGTCTCTACTCATAATGACAAATAAAATTTAATATCATCTCTTCTAAATGGTACTGAGTATGACTTTCAAATAAAAACCATGATGGTACCAAAATATTATATTAATTACTTAACACACATGAATATTTTTATCTGGAGCTCCTAAGTATAAATTAAATTAAATTAATTAAAAACAGTTTTTTGGAAAAAGATTTTCATATATTTTTCTACTTTCTAATTAGGCACTGAGTCAGGAGAGGTGTGATGGCTTCTAGCTCTGAAAAGTGTATGTCTACTCTGAGTTGGTATTTTGGTTTGTGCTAGCTCACTCATGAGAAGGATCTTGTGATTCCCTGGTTGAGGTTCTGAGTAGCTTTATGTTCAGAATTCCTTAACTTCTCAGATATAAAGTCTCTCTGTATTCAATCTAGTGATATATGTAAAGGGTATAGAGATTATTTTCATTCAGGCAGTCATAGCCCTTTCTGTCTTTATTTCTCTTCTTGTATACTGTCTGTATTTTCTCTACTTATATTTTCTCTGAAGTCCAGGGTCCTGATTTTTCCCCTGACCTAGTGAATGTAATTTAACAATAAAGATTGTTGACCTTAAACAACCATCTTTATTAGTAAAGCAGATCTAAAAACCTGTGCTAGCAGTCATACTGGGTATTCCAGTGTGGATGCTGCTACACTGGCTAAAGTCAAAAGGAAGCTCAACTGCAGATGTGTCTGGTACAGAAAGGAAATTCCAATGCTATAAAGATCAATATTGTGTGGGAAACTGGAATTTAAGATCTTTAACCAAAGTAAGCTAAATGTGGTGAAACAGAAGATAGAAATTGACATCTTGAGTGTCAGTGAAGTTAATTGCACAAGAATAGATAAATGTAATTAAGTTCCTCATTACATACACTATTGAGGGCAAGAATTCCTAAAAAAAAATCCTTAGAAAAAGATTTATTAGCACTCATAGTCAACAAAAGAGTGAGAAAGTGGCAATGGGGTATAATCTCAAAAATAACAGAACGATATTTGAATGCAAGGCAAATATTTCTTTTTTCTTTCTTTCTTTTTTTTAAGAAATTGGGATTATGTAACTTGCTCAAGGTTACACGGCCAGTTATTTCTGGTGTGGTGCTAAGTATCTGAGCCTGGATTTGATCCCCAAGCCATCGCGATACTGGGGCTGGTGCTCTTAATCGCTGAGCCACCTAGATGCATCTATGCAATTGGGGTTAAGTAACTTGCTCAAGGTTACATGGCTGGGTGTTTCTGGGTGGTTGCTAAGTGTCTGAGGCCAGATTCAATCCCCAGGTCATCCCTACACTGGAGCCGGTACTCTTACTTGCTGTGCTACCTGGCCGCCCCAAGGCAAATATTTCAATATCACAGTAATACAAATCTATTATTCATACACTGATGCTTAAGAGACTGAAACTGATCAATTTTGTAAAGACCTACATTTTCTAGAAATAACACAAGAAAAACATCTTATATTGTAATAGTAATGGAATTTAAAGATCCCCCTGTATTGGCTTGGTTTTCAGATTGATTGGGTTAAAAACCTGAGCTTGTGCATCTCACTTGTGGGATGGACTGGTTGATGTTAAGAGAGTTCTGACCTGATAGGAGCTGGTGATGTAAATTTAGAAAGACACAAGCAAAGAGAGAGGCAGAAGAATTTTTTGGAAACAGCATCTTCAAGGCAGAGAGAGACTGAGAAGTTTGCTGAGGGCCACTTTGAGTTGCCCAGAACTTTTGAGAACTGCCACCCAGAGCTGCCAAGGACTGAGGAGACATGGCTGTTATACTGGTATTTTGTGTGTCTGTTTTCATGTTATTTTGCCAGATTTGTCCACTGGTGAAAGACAGTCTTGTTGTTGCAGAGGACTTAGAACCTGGCTGTTGGTTAAGAGGTCCTGAGACTGTTCTGTAGACAGAGATTGAATTCTATCCACTGGTGAAGGAAAGTGCTGTTTTTGCAGAGTTTCTGGAACCTTGCTGTTTCAGAGCTCCTGAGACTGTTCTGCAGACAGAGAGTGAATTCTGTTCACTGGGGAAGGACAGTGCTGTTGTTGCAGAGGCTGAAACCAAGCTGTTGATTCAGAAGACCTGAAGAAGGATTTTGTTATTGTATGTTTACAGAAATCCTGGAAAAGAGTTTTGCTAATGTTTTCAGGGGTCTTAGGATTGTTCTGCAAACAGAGAATTAATTAATAAAGACACTGGCAATGTATCTTGTGACCTTGCTAAGCTTTGTCTCCCCAGGAATAAATATTGCTGAGAACTTGCCACATGTCAAGATGAAGAAAAGATCTCTCTTTGGGTATTAAATGCTCTGCTTAAGCTTGTTTTAACTATGGGGTAGATTCAAATGTGATCCCAGGGTGGGGAACTTTTGACCTTTTTGTCTTCTGTAATTGAACAAATGAATGTACTTTACTAATGTTTGGAAACTTATGTCCATTTGAGAAGAGAGGCTTTGTGATTGACTAAATGAATGTACTGGTTAGAGGTGGCGTGATATTTAGGAGAGGGACTTTGTGATTGATTAAAAGGATGTCATGTCCAGGGGTGGAGTAGTACTTGATTGAATTACACTTGGTGAATGCTGTATTTTGAATTATGCTATATTTTGATTTTCTCTGTTCTTAATTTGTCACTGAATAAAATGGAGATCAGCTATGCTGATATTTTGATCCTTGATAAGTTGCCTTTGCTTTGCATTACATATATGCATCACAGGGGATTGAATGCTAAATTAAGAAATCTAAAGAAAAATTAAAATAGCAGGCAAGTTTTGCCTTAGAGTAAAAATGTAGCAGGACATAGGCTAATAGTGTTTTGTCAATATAACTCAATGATCTTAGCAAACACATTTTCAACAATCGAAAAAGTGACTCTATACATGTATATCATTAGATGGTAAACATCTATACCAGATTTTTGTCAAAGGTGGAGAAGCTCTATACAGTCAGTTAAAGAAAGAACTGTAGTTGACTGTGCCTCAAGTCATGAGTTTCTTCTTGTAAAATTCAGACTTAAATAGAAGAAAGTAGGGAAAATAAAAACATCAGACTCTATAGGTATGATCTAAATAACATCCCTTAGGAATAAGAATTGGAAATGACAAAAATTTTTAAGGGATTTGATCTGGTATATAGAATGTCTCAAAAAACTATGGACCAAGGTTTGCAATATTGTACAGGAAGTAGTGATAAAAATCATTCCAAAGAAAATTAAGAGAAAGAAAGGAAAATGACTTTCTGGTGATGCCTTACAAATAGCTGAAGAAAAGAAGGAGAGAAAAAGATAACAACAAAGAGAAAAATATACACAGTTGAATTCTAGATAACAGTATTCTAGATAACAGTAAGGAGAGGTAAGGATTTCTTAAATAAAAAATGCAGAGAAATAAAATAAAATATAATGAGAAAGACAAGAGATCTTTTCAAGAAAATTATAGCTATCAATGGAACATTTCTTCCAAAAAATGTGCATTATAAAAGACAAAATGGTAGAAACTAAATAGAATTAGAAGAGATTAAGCGAAAATGATTACAGTTTTCATAGTATCCCTCTGGAGTTTCAAAATTCGATTTCCTCTGGCAATTTAGATTCAACTTTGAAACTATTTGAGACATTCATGTTATTCAATAATTAAACAAGTAGATATTTATTTAGCCACAGCAGGAGGGTATTAATAGAAGATAGATATTCAGGATACTTCGGGTTGATAAATCTTAGCAAAACCCCTTCAGCTCCTTGTGGTTTCTTTATTTCAGGCTATGAGAATGAGATCTCAAGAATCTGATCTTGAGTCCCCTGAAACAACCAAATTTCTAAAAAGTCTGAATCTTTTAAGGAAAAAAAAAGAGCCTAATTTCAAAGTGTGTAGGGTTAAGAGATCACTCATTTGACAGATATGTAGCCTACTGAGTTACTTCAATAAATATATTATGGAGTACAGATGGATAATAAGTTGGGCCTATAGAAGTAAAGAGGAGAAAAGGGGAAAACCATATTATATTTGGAAAAATACAAAGTACTTTCAATGTTCCAAGGCTGTTCCCTGACACAAACCCCTATTGTTTCTAATCCAATATTGTAACAGTATCTCTGATTAACTTTAAATCATATATCAGCAAAGTTCATGAGAAATTTTATTATAAGTGATCTAAAAATTATGAGAGAGATGAATATTGGGTACTGGTAATTTGTAGAATATCTGCAAATATAGGTAGAATTCAAAAACAAACAAAAAAAAGACAACACAAACTAAAATTCTCAGTCATGACAAGTACAATAATGAGAAGAAGTGGAACAGTCATATGGTGACTGGGCAACAACTATTTTGATACAAGGCTACAGATAGACATTACTTGAAGTTTTATGTCAAGAAAGCCTCAGTATAGCACTTCTATCTATTAAATACGAAAATACTTAGCAGAAGGTCTCTAAAATACCAAATGTGTATTTTATATAATCTCTATACAAAATAAATATAGTGGCATGGAATAAATTCACAAAGAATAAGAAAGTGTGGATAATTTAAAATCTTTAAAACTGAATGATATTTTTTACTCCCTACAAATTTTAGGAAAATCTCAGTATATAAAGTTATTTGATTGACATAGGATACATTGGGTATATGATAGAAAAATAATTACATTGGAGGGTGAGGTGAAAGTGACTTTAAATGTAGAAAATAATTTTTCCATCAGTATATTATTCAACTAGTAGCCAATAGTAAATTTTGATCAGCAATGACAGGTTTTATCCTCATTTTAAAAAATCCATTGAAGATGTTGAATCAGATTTTTCATCTATAGTTAAGCCTGGAAAAGTCCATTAATTTGTGGTGGGAGTGAATCCTTTGGGCACAGCTTTCCTAAATTAAAATTCACTTGCAAGTGAATTGGATTTAAGTGAGACAGATTTGTGCAAAGTCACTAGCCTTGCTCTTTTCTCTGGAACCATCTGAGTGCAGTGACAAGATATAGATCAGGATAACTGGAGATATCTCTGGATGCAGTGGGATACCATGGCTTTTTTAACTTAAGGTATTTCCCTGGTCTCAGTTTGACTGAGGTGATATCTATTCAATGATTAAGGCTAGGCAAAAAAAAATGCAGAGAGAACATCCTCATTTACCTACTTACAATATCAATTTGGGAGAGCAAGACCCTCAGAATTTCTGGGCAAAACAGAAACAATTGCTATTTACATTCACTCTGACCCTCAAACTATGACCAAATGAGGCTTGACCTGTGACCTAATATTTGACAATCACTGAGAGCCAGAGTGATTTGAGATTAAGGCATAGTACTCAAGGAAAAAAAAAAACTAGTAAACCTCAAGATATCTTGGGAGGTTTCAGTGATCCAACATTTATGTTCCTTTGGGCAGAGCACCCACAGATAAGGGTATGATACCCTATGTGGAGAGAGGGAAAGAGAGTGAGGAAAGAAGAAGCTGCACTGCCCAATTGGAACTGGCCCATTGAATGTCTAGTAAGCCAGCTTCTACTGTGAAAAGCCAAGAACTTAAAAAAAAGAACAAAAACCACAACCAAAACAATACTAAAACTAAAAGATACCTTTTTGCTTAAAATTTTGTGATATTAGAATACTGTCCCTAACTTTGAATTCCCAACCTCACAGAATCCATGAAATGGAAAACTCCAGGTATCAATTTGTTTAAATAATTTGTCTTCCAAACTTTATCTATGATACTCTGGCTCTTACTCTAGCCAGATATATTAAAATTGAGTTTTAATTTAGGAGGTGAAAGGATGCCTTCTATCTTAAACACTAAATACAAGCAGATTAATTAAAAAACATTAGTAGTCTTCATGCTGGATGAGGCAGATCTGTTGATTTCCTTCATTGTTTTCTTAGAAGGTGAAATATACCTCAAGGATAGCTTAATGCCTCAAGAGATGCAAGAGGTACTTGGTGTCATTTGAAGACTGACAGCTAGGACTCCTATACTTATACTAACATGACTGAAATTCCACTTTCTGAATTTCATTTCTTTGGCCAGGCATTATCATTCTGAAGGGTCCTGTCATATTTTTAAATGTACCTTCAAGATGTAAGTTCAGGAAGATATGAATAGCATGGTCGGGATTTTAGGCATTATTTCCATGGTTCAGAATAGCAAAGTGAGGAATTAAATGAGAAAAAAAGTGAGGTAGGCATAACATCAGAATTTGGAGGTCTGCCCTCAGTAGGATAATTGTGAATAGTGTGGAATAGGCTAGATTCATGGTGAAAGATAGAATGCATGAGAGGAAAGAGAAATGGAAATATTCACAATGGTATGCATAAACAGACATTAAATGTGCATATATATATACACATCTGTATATACATATATGTATGCATTATATAATATCTGTACACACACACACACACACATAGACACACACTGCCCCTCTTACTTCCTGAGAGAAAAGTTTTCTTTGAATTTTTATTTGTTGTACAGCAAGAATTTAGGACAGTATGGCACACAATAAAATTTTTTTCCTTCATTAATTCCAAAGGAATTGAAAGAAGTGTCTTCAAGACTTTGTCATATTTTATAATTTACCCAAGGTTTTTCCCTTAACTCTACTGATTTAGTCATCTTTGATCACGTGGAAAATTAATATTCAGAAGCATAAAGAAGTATATGAAATGGCTGAATGGAGCATTTTAATTTTATTGTCTTAATTCTTTGGATGATTCATAAAACTATAAATGTAGAAATGGACAGTAAACTATATATAATTAAAAAGGATTGTTTGAATGAAAAGATAACTAAAAGGGTTGTAAAGTCATTAACTAAAAAAAAAAGAACGGGCATAGAGAATAGAGAATAAAACATGGCAGAAAGATAAGAGCATAAGATCAACCTGGTATATACATTATCTGATATCATAACTATATTAGTTGTTTTAGACATGATAGCTTTTCTTTTCTTTTTTATTTCTTTTAGAAAATAATTTTGATTGTTGTATAAAGAAAGAAGAGCCTTGATGGTAAGTATCCATTATAATGTGATTATAAACTACATCAATAATTAGATAATTATGTGCATTTTCTATCCAAGCCTATTGTTTATTACTATTAATATAAGAAACCTGTCAGGTTCTGTAGGTAGGTAGTTAAATGGATAGATAGATAGATGGATAAATAGATAGATAGATAGATAGATAGATAGATAGATAGATAGATAGATAGATAGATAGACAGACAGATCTATAAAAAAATTGATGGATATTTGTCTTGTTGACATATATCTCTATCTAGATAGATGTATATCTATCTACATGTGGATAGATATATGTCTCTCTCTCTCTCTCTATATATATATATAGGTCTATTTTGTCTAAACGTCTGTTTGTATATGTATGTGTGTATGTATGCATATATGTATATACAAACACGTGTATATTTGTGCTCTTACACACATATTACTAACTTAGAAAAAATGAGTTAAGAGAGGCACACAAACCAGTTGACCACAGGGTGATTAACCTTTTGGCCACAACCACCGTCAGAGATAGGCTGCAAACTAAAGCTCCATGGCCTAGGTTTTGTCTCTTTCTAGAAAAAGAGGAAAGAAAGCAACAAGCATTAATGAATTATTTACTATGTGCCAGGAACTCTTAAAGTCCTTTATAAATATGTCATTTGATCTTCACATAAACTTAAGGAGGTAGTTGCTTTTACTATGCTCTTAAAAAGTTGAAGAAAGTAGGGCAAAAATAGGTTAAGTGACGTGGGCAGAGTCACACAACTAATAAATGTTTGAGGCCAGATTTCAACTCAGATATTCCTTACTTTATGCCCAGTGATCTATTTACTGTGACACCTTGCTGTCTCTAGTTGGTCAAGCAGTTGGTATCTGCATTTTTGAAAATAGACACACCAAGGAAATCAATGTGACACAATGGAAAGGACATTGGATTTAGAGTCAGAGGACATAGATATCATCCCTACCTTAAGTTTATTACTTGTGTAACGTTAAGCAAATTTCTTTGGCCTGTCTGGGACTTGGTTCACTTAATGGTAAAAAAGGAAGGGAGATTATTTCTAAGCTCCCTTCTTTCACTAAACTTGTGAATGATAATCCTTAAAGGAAAGGGAAACAAGCATTTATCAAGTCTACTGTGGACCAGGCACTGTACGAAGAACTTAACAATTATTATCACCTTTGATCCTCACAAAAATCCTTTGAGATAGGTGCTATTATTTTCCTCATTTAAGAGTTAAGGAAACTGAGACAAACAAAGGCTAAGTGACCTGTCCAGGGTTCTATACAGATAGTAAATGTCGGATATGAGACTTGAATTCAAGTCTTTCTGGCTTCTGGCCCAGAATTTTTTCTACTGTGCCACCTAGTTACATGTAAATATGGAAATACACACTAGTATAGTTAAAATATGAATAGTCTCCCCTCATATTGCAGAAGTATGAACCTTCTACATCCTACCAAGACATTTTCTTATACATTTTGTAGGACACGTTTTCCAGTCTGCCTTATTTTTAATGCCTTCCTTCTGCCATAACCATTCACTTAAAGTATATGAACAATTTCTCAAGTTTTGTCCTGTATAAGAATGTGACCTCCTAAAGGGCAAGGTATGTTTTTACCTTTTTTCTTAGTATGCCAGTGCTTAGCACAGAGCCTAACATCTACTGAGAGATTAATAAGTGACTGTTGTCATAATTTTGTCATTCCAAAAATGACCTGAATTTAATAGTTATTTGTGATCCCCACTTGTAATGGCAATGCACTTCTATCTTCAATCCTCACTATGATTCTACAATGAGGTATTAAGAGCAGATGCAAATGACTCAAGAAAGATTGTTGTCATGGTGAGTGCTATGTTCTTTGAGATTATAATTCCTCTTCTTCCTGACCCTGTCTCTATTATTTCCTTGTACTATGGTAGTAAGAAGTAAAATAATGTGTTATTTTCCCCTAAACAACCTGTGTGGTCATCTATCCCCCATTCATAGCATTGTAGTACAACTCTCTGCTTCTCTGACAGACCTGTCAGTGCTGATCTTGAAGCAGGCTGCATTGACCTCTGATCTCCTCACCCATTTAACCCTCTCTTTGGGAAAACCTGGTACATCACATTGTTCCTCTTCCTAGGAATCTTGTCCTGAACCCTTGTATTTAATTTGATTGACCTGCAGCAGCACTTGTTTTGCCTCAGTGACCTATCTGTGAGGCAGCTGAGACAGCTTATTCTCATCAAAAATCTCTCCTTGCTCATTGGTCTTTCCTCAAAGGATTCTTTTCTGTAACAATTCACTGTGTCCAGTCAGGTATCTATTCCAATCAAGTATACCTAGATTCCCAGATAGATGCCTCTCACCTACCAACCCTTGCTCTTTTGGGGTAGTCTGACTCCATCCTTATGCTCTGCATGAATTGACCTTTTGACCACTAGTGGCTGAAGAATACTTTATACATACACGAAAAGTTTGTAAGGCTCTGCTCCTTCATATTGAAAGGAATTGATTAATTACACATAAACTTATACGGGCTCTCCTTTACCCAACTTTTTGTTCAGTCTCTAAGTGCTCAAATACTGTCACCTAAATATTCAAAATTTTCCTGAGTTTCCCTAAGACTTGCTTGCCACTAGCTTCTTCTAATCCCTTATATTAGTCTACTACTTCTGCTGTATTATATCAGTAAGTCTTATTTAGTTTATTATTCAATAAACACTTATTAATCTCCTCATATATTCTGGAACTGTGCTAAGCACTGGGGACAAAAAAGTAAAGGTTCTGCTCTCTTGGAATTCATGATCACATGGGGAAGACAAGATGTCAAACAACTATTGACAACTTGTGGAGTGAAAATAGAACGTCTTTTCCATTGTATCACATTGACTTCCTTGGTCTGTCTATTTTTACTCCATTAGCTATGCAGAGGATGAATTGGAAATAATCACAAAAGGAAGGCATCATATTAACAGGTTAGGCTTCATGTAGAAGGTATCAAGAGATGAAGAAGTGGAGGAAGAGCAATCTAGATATGGAAGACATATTCCAAGAGGTTATTTCTTTTTGTAAGAACTGTAAAAAGTCTGATGCCATTGGATTGCACAGTATAAATGCCCGGAAAGGAAGAGAAGCAGGTATGAAGGGCTTTGAATAGCCTAGTATTCATGTTTGGTCCTAGAAGTGATGGGGAACCAGTGGAGTGCACTGAGTAAGGGTTTCAGCTGATCATGGCTGTGTTTAAGAATGTCACTTTAACAACAGAGTGGAAGATGGACAACAGTGGGGGGCTAATTAATGGAAGTATAAAAGGTGATAAAAAAGATGCGTGTGAGAAATATTATGAAGGTAAAATTGCCAAACTTTGGCAATCGATTGGATATAGGAGATATAAATCATTTTGATCTCACTCATATAGTCCCCACTCTGTTTCTAGTTTGCATGATCTAATGCCTGGATTATTGAAAGAATCTTTTGGTTAGTCTCCTGGATCACATCTCTCCCTATTTTTTTTCCTTGCTCCACTTAACTCTGAAATTTATCTTCCTAAAGCAGAGGTCTGAAAATTACACCCTTTACCCCGAAGCCCCTCTAATAATTCAATGTTGTCCTATCTCCTACAGGATCAAATGCAAAAAAAACCTATTTTGGGATATTGAGAGTCCTACATAATTTGTCGTCCCACCTTTCAAATCTTCCGCTACCTTAACTCACCCAGAATACTCTATTATCTCGTGACACTTGCTTCCTTGTTCTTCCTGAAAGACACTTCATATCCTAACTCCAGACATGTTCACTGTTTGCTCCCTATACCTGGAATACTATTTCTACTGAAGCTTGTCTCATGGCTTGCTTGGCTTTCATCATTTCCCAGTTAACAGCTTATCTTCAAAAGGAAGACTGTTCCAATACCATCCCCCTCCCTTTTATCATAGTACTTTCCCTGTATTGATTATACAATTTATCCTGCACACATCTTCATTGTACACAGCTGATTTCATACCCCCCCTCCCCATTAGACTGAAAATTCCTTGAAATCAAGGACTAATTTTTGCCTTTCTCTTTATCTCCCATGCTTAGAACAGTACCTGATACATAATAAGTCCTTGATACATGCTAGTTCAATAACAGAAATTTCAGCTTACCTTATCTTCCAAATAACAAAACAGACCTCAATAGGTTTCTTCTTATCTATGTCACATTATCTGAAACAGAATATTATCTCCTTGATTTCAGGTATCATTTTAGGGCTTTAGATAATCTGGCATATTTTCCAAACAATTCTGTTTCTACCATGTATATTACTAATACTTTAAAAGGCTTGTGAAGTCTGCTTGCTCATGGGGCATTTGTGACATGTCTTTTTTAAGTTATTTTAGACAAATACTAAAGTACATAATAAAAAAATATTAAAGTTTAATATAAAATATTAAAAGAAAAAATAACATCATATGAACAGTAGAACATAACAAGCAATTCAGAATATATAGTAATAGCTTTCCATTTCAAGGAAGCTTATATATTAAATACAGCATGTTGTATTGAAAGTTGTCCATCTTTTCTTTGCTTCCTTGTAGGTTTTAATTTGTTCTCTGCTATACACTTTTTACTTTGATTTTTTTTTCCCCTCCATAACTCCACAGGCTACAAAAAAGCACAGGTACATTTAGATATTGATATATACCAACATGTATACATACACACACACACATATGAAAACATATACATTCCCTAAGAGATTCTACTCCTTATATTTGTTTTTTGTATACATCTATTTTTTTCCTTTCTCTCCTTACCCCTCTACTTTACTTCTACCTGCTACCTTGCCCTCCTATTATTTAATCTACCCCCCTTCCAGTGATTCCCTTCCTTATATTCCCATTTACCTAAATGTAAACACCCTTTGGTATGCCCATTTGACCAATTCCCTCACCTTCACCTCTCAAGATCCCTCCTTTATCCTCCCAAGAATCCCTCCCTTATCCTTCCATCTCTGTTGCTCTTAACACCCTTCTATATCCCCTTTTAAACTATTCCCTCACCTTCACCTCTAAAAATCACTCCTTTATTCTCTCCCCACTCCCTATCCCCTTAGAGCTTTATTCTTTTCTAAATTTAGAAGACTTTTATTCTCTTCTAGATGCATATGTGTTTTTCCATTTTGAACCCATTTCCCAAGAAAGTAGGTTTCCAGAATAGCCCCTTCCCCATCTAATTTCTCAATCAGTTCTTCCTTTTGCATGTCATTTGTATAAAATACTCTCTTAGATGTTCTTAAACGTTTTTAGTTTTTGAAGTAATATCATACCCAATTCTACCCCAATCTTTCTTATAACCTACCTAATTATTAATAACAATCTTAGATACAGGTTTTACATTTTACATATATAGAAGGAAACCATTCTATCCTTATTGAATCCCTTGTAATTAATCTTTACTATGCACTTTATATTTTTCTTGGCTCTTTTATGTCAAATTTTCTATTGAGTTCAGGGTGTTTTTTTTTCCTTTTAGCAAAGTCCTGGAAGTCTGACAATGCATTAAATGAGGAATGGGGCCTCTTGTCTCATATCCTATTCAGTTCTGACTTCTACATCAAACCAAGACCTCCGGCCTCCTTTAAGTGGCCACAGTCAACGATCTGAGTCCTGCCACGCTATTTCCTCACTCACCTACTAGTGTGCTGGTTCCTTCCTGCCCCCACTGCCTCATCACAGCTCAGCTGTGTCTAGTATTCCTTCTCAGAAGAAATTCTCTAGATCTTCCTCAATGGCCCTC
Organism: Petaurus breviceps papuanus; assembly: GCF_028583685.1. NCBI lineage: Eukaryota > Metazoa > Chordata > Mammalia > Diprotodontia > Petauridae > Petaurus > Petaurus breviceps. The sequence continues at coordinate 18,880,259 of NW_027187351.1, read as the reverse complement.
ACTGCCATAGGGGTAAAAGTTCCTGTGGCTAGCGCCAAGGTAGCCTCCTAATCCAGCTAACCCCAGGCCTTGAAGCTTGTTGTTTAAGTGGTCCCTAGCCTGGAGGTGTTTACTCTTCACTGGGGCTAAATCTCATCTTGGAATTTTTCTTGAGATCCTCACATTCTCCCTGGAGCACTGGTGTTCTGCCCCCACTCTTGTTTATTTTGACCATCATGTGTTATCTGTTTTGTGGTGGAAAATATTGATAGCCTGAAATTTTCTGCCCTAATCCACCATCTTCCTAGAATGCTCTTCTGTACCTTTAAACAAAAAGAGATTAACAAAGCCTAAAAGATGCCCTTAACTTGCAGTACTATTTAATAGATAAGGACAAAAAAATGTATAGGCGAGTGAAGAAAACCTTGTTCCAAGATGGATATTAATATTGATACACTTTTAAAAATTTCTATGCACTAATGTTTATCCAAGGTCAATCATGATTCCAGGACTAACTCTTTAGTAAAGATTACAATTCTAAAATAAAGTTAAATAACTTTTCCAAAGTCATCCTAATAGCAAGTCTTATGAAATCCATTATAAATATTCAAAGCCCTTGAGGGTATACTCCACTGCATTTCTCAGTCAGCTTTCCCAGGCTTCTCTGAAAGTTGAACTATTTAAAAAATAATTTTATCAATTGGTTTTAATATGAATTGAGCTTCTTAAATCTTCATAATGAAAAATCTCATATGTAAACCTGTATTGTATATTGTAGGGGATTGGCTATGTACTTTTTTCTGATAATTTCTATAGGTAAACATTTGATATACACTTTCAAAATAGAAAATAGAAATAGCCATAAATTTAACTTTTGCTTTTACAGAAAAAAGGAACTTCAAAAGTTCAATCAGAATTCACATACCACATGAGTGAGACAATGTAAACTTCTTAGGTAATATTCTAATATCTACTCAGATTTGTACCAAAGACAGCAGCCTGAGCTAGCAGCCTGGGACCCTTGCCTTACTTCCCTGGTCATAAATTGAAGTTTTTGCTAAGCTAAGTTTTGTTGGAGGGGAAATTACAGACCCTTCATATCTAACCACAGACCCAGATGTCCCAGACTTTTTTCCAGTGACCAGCATCTGATCTGTACAAATATAAAATTGGAAATCCTGCTGCAAAAACTCCAGACAGGTCACCATGTCCTAAAACCACCATGATTCATAAAATATTGTCTGCTTTCATATCTATTTAGATATTGCTGACATTTTATTTGCTGACTAAGTGGATTTTTGTGGTCAGAATTATACTACAGGGAGGGGGGAAATGGGTGGTCTTTTAGGTTTATAACCATGCTTTACATAATGTATTTCAGGCCTCTCTCATCAGACTGCTTCTGGTGATGATGACTTCCCCCTTCCTGCAGAGATAATAAAGATCTTTTGGTTTCTCTGGAGAAACCTATGAGTTATTGATTTTAAATTGAGCAAGGGTGTTTTGTCCCACCACAGGAGCATAAAATTCTGAATTTTAAAAATACACTTTTATTTATGACTTTTATTAATAATGTGTCTCTACAATAATATAAGCAATATTTTTAAATATTCCCTGGTGATTCAAGTACATTATGTGTGTTGTTTTTTAATGTGAACTAAAATGCCTTTCCATAAAAATATTTAAATTATCAATACTAATCATTTTAAGACAGCTAAGAGGTGCACTGGATAGAATGGTTTGCCTCCAGTCAGTAAGACATGGGTCAAACTCTTGCCTCATACACTTTTGGCCCTGATCAGGTCACTTAAGCTTGTTTGCCTCAGTTTCCTTATCTCTAAAATGAGTTGGAGAAAGAAATGTCATACCACTCTAGTATCTCCATCCAGAAAATCACAAATTGAATCATGAGGAGTTGGACATGACTGAAACAAGTCATTTTAAGGATCTGGTTCTTCTTAAACATTTCACACAGTTTATTTTCCTGGAATCATAGATACTACTAAATACTTTTTGATGGTTTATTGTAAATACATCCACAAATTCTTATTTGAAATGCAAAAACATTGTATATTTTTTCCATAAGCAAAGACTGTGTTAGAATTAGGGGAGGGAGGGAGATTTGGATGTAAAGTTAAGATGTCAACTAAAACTAGTTAAGGCCATCCAAATTCTCTATACGCATTGAGTTTGTCTAACATTAAGTACTACCACAATTTTGACTGGGATAATTACATTCTTATTCCATTATCAAAACTAGTCTCCAATTTCTGTCAGGCATGCTGTTCTTCAAAGCCTGTATTAAATTGCCAAACACAATTTATTGCCATTATAAGCCTTTAATTTTGAGTTAAACCAAGTCTTTTCCTTTGCAAACTTAAAGATTTAATTATAGTAAGATAATGTACAGTGTGCCATTTATTTTCTCTCCAAGGTTATTGAGGTTATCAAGTCAATGTAATCTCTTTAGATGAAACAAGGTAGATGATCACCAGATTTCATTCCAAAAATAGAGATAATTTTGTTTATTAAGATGTCTTATATATGTGTTCCTACACATGCAAGAATACTGATAATGAAATTTCTTTTTTTTAAGTAGCTTTCATTTCATGGGTTATTGATTTCCAACTAAATTCCATTTTCTGTTGAACAATTACATAGATCAGTGTATTGTAACTTCTGAAAGTCATTTGGGTCATCTAGAGGCTTCTAGAAAGGAGTAATTTAATTGTAGGGCACATGAATATGACACATGATTATAAAAGTCACTTTCCATTATAAGTAAACATAAGTAAAAAATAAGGGAATAAAAGTTGAATGAATTTATGTGGAACTTCAAATCTTTGTCAACTACCATTGACTGTTTTCCAGAATAAAATATATTTACCTCAACTACCATAAATTCAGGGTTTTATGATTACCTGACTGGAACCTTTTGATTTCTCTCTTTATTAAATTCAAAGAAACACAAAAACTATTCTCTAAGTTAATTAGAAAAGATCCATCCTTTGAATTGTGTGATTTTTGTATTGAAAAATCTACCTTACTGAAAGTAATGAAGAAGTAATTCTTTATGTTAGAATCAACATGAAGGTAGTTGAATTAGTTTTGGACTTGGAATCTAGAGAACTAAGTTTGATTCCAGGTTCTTTCCCTTACTAGCTCTATGACAGCAAATAAGTAACTTGATCATTCTAAGGCTCATATTTTTTTCAAATGTCAAATATGATTGATAGTACCTCCTTCACTAAATTGTGAGGAAAGAGTTTGGTAACTTTTCAATTCCAAAAAGTCAGAAGCAAGATGGCAAGCACTGTTGTTCAGTATTGAAAATTAAAATTAGAGATACAAGCTGACTTGCCTATGATCATTAAGAAAATGAATAGCTAACTTATGTTTCAATCTCATCAAAATGATAAGCCTGAAATATATCATGGTAGTTAAAAATGTTTTTAAATATCATAAATTATAGCTGCATTCAGTGAGGCATAGTGTCTAAAATGTGTGTTGCTACTATTGCCCTAGTAAAATAATATGTAGATTGTTGTGTTCAATTCAAGTCATCACATTTAGAAAGAACTGTGACAAATTAAAGTATAAAATGGAGCAATCAAGATGTCAATGGCACAAGGGACCATGTCATAATATGAGGACATAATAATAACTTGAAGGTTGATCACATCAGAAAACATTACTAGATTTGTTGTGTTTGGCCTCATTTGATAGAACTAGGAGCAGTAGCTCAGTGGAATGAAAAACCTAACAATTAGACATCTTCTAAAGAGGAAAATGCTACCTTGACTGATATTGAAGCTTATACTTAATGAAATCCTCACTCTTTCAGGTTTCATAGATCTAGTTAGACAATAAACAGTGTTTTACTATGATTGATCATTAATGTAAAACATTAGAGGACTGGAGGAGCTAGGTGGCACAGTGAGTATAGTACTGGCCCAAGAGTCAGGAGGACCCAAGTTCGGTTCTGGCCTCAGACACTAAACACCCACAAACAAACAAACAAAAAAAACATAGCCATGTAACCTTGGGCAAGTTACTTAACCACAACTGCCCTCCAAAAAAAATGAATAAAATGAAATAAAAGTTAATTCTTCTAATTGATATAAAAAAAGAATTAGAGGATTGAGGAAATCATTGAAGATGCTATTACACTGACATTGGGATAAGACGGTAGCGACTTGGATAAATTTATTATGGAAATATAATGTTTGAATAACAAGAAAAGGCATGACACAATAGGTGAGATATGGGACAATGAGGAAAATCAAGTCAGAAATAATTTCAGTTTTTTGAATTTCTTGTAATAAGACAGTATTGGTGACATTCATTTATAGTTATTGTGACATTAGAAGAGAGAGTTGAAATTAATTAGATTACACCTTGGATATCTGTGCACTTCATGCATGTTCCAAAAACTGGATCTAAGAGTAAGAGAAATAATGTGATAATATTATGAGAAATATATAAATAATTGACAGGAAGAACAGAAAAATAGAAAGTAGAAGAGGCAAATGTTTACCTGCTATAAAACTTTTATTTATGCTAGAGAGCAATGTCAAACATATGACTATACCAATGCCTAAAAGATTTGTAATTTCAACAGTGTGATTATGCTTCCTGGTGAGAGCCAAAGTATTTGATTCAGCACTCAGATATCTTTGGGTGGTCAGCTCTAAACATGATGTCTTTTAATAATTGTGGCTTTGGCTTTCAAGTCTGTTCTCAATTGTATCCGTTTATAACTGCAGCTGCATAAGGAGGTACCTGAGGACTAGATCAAAGGTTTTACTCTAAAACTTTAGTCTCCTAGATAACAAATCCTTATTAAATTATATATTCTGTACTACTTTCAGGATATAACAAGCTAAGGTAATGAGAAGAAAATTTGAGCCCCCTTTCTTTGTCTTCTTGATCTTTAAAAACCTTATCCTAAGAATCAAGAAATGGAGTTCATAGTTCTTCCTTGAAATACCCACATGGTCTGGTCATTTCCTATTCACATCTCCAATGATTCTGAGTGCTGGACACTGAGTAGCCAAAGGCAGCTTCCTTCTTCAGAAAGAACAAGCTATTTTTCCACTTAAATCAGCAACAATAAAAGCATATTGAATTCAATATAACATACTCTGTGTGATAAGGATCCATACAATATCCTAGAATTTCAAGGCCAATAAGATAAAACTATTGTTTCTAATCAAAATCAATAAGCAAGCACCTCTTAAGTACTTATTATGGCACAGGCATTAAATGCTGGGGATAAAATTAGTGATCATGGACATTCACAATTTGAATGCTTTGAAAGCTTTGAGATATTTTGCAGTTCTCCTTGGACGGTAGAGTAGTGCAACTGAAAGACAAATAGGTTGTGAGTTAGGAAAACTAAATTCCAGAAAGCAACATTTTCCATAAACTAACTATATGATGTAGTCATCTTCTCTGAATTCCTAAACAAAATGAAGACTTTATATTATATCAGCAGCAGCAACACACATTTATTGAATTAATAAAATGTGTAAGTCAGCTATTCAATAAGTATAAATTAAACACTGAAAATACAAAGAAAGGGACTATTTAGGAATCTAGGTAGCTAGTTGGCAAAATTGTAGGCTTCACAAATATTGCAGGAATAACAAATAAACAGCTTAAATATTGCATCAATATCCATGACATAGTAAAGGAAAGAGAGGAATGTCTCAAGCATTTTGACTGATTCACCAATGGAGGGCTGATTATAAAAAATGAACCAAGATTGCATAGAAGGTATGAGTGGTTTGAAATGTAAACTCTTTGAGGTATTTCCCACAACAATAATATCATTCAAGTATTGAGGTATTAGAATTTTTCTAGTGAAGTTGCATCTTTTGCTGGTGACCACTAGTAGATCACATCAGTGTGTTATGTCATGGAATTTTAAACTGAATTTGAAGTGTGAAGTGGATAAGGCATGAATGCAGAGCATGCACTCAAGAAATGATGTGTGGCAAGACCCTTGAAGCCAAGATAACTGTTTGGCTTGGAGCTTTGAAAAGGTATTTCTAAAGCTTTTAGATTGTTGCCTAAAATTTAAGCTTGCAATGCTTGATAATGTCTAATAATTAGACTGTTATATTTAGCATACAGATTCAACTTAAAACAACCCTGAGAACTCAACAAATCAACATCTCATGTATAATAGTGACTGCCTTCACTTTTTTTCTTCACCTCTAGAACATGCTTTCCAAGTATTTTCCTCATGTCAAATGAATTTCTTTGTTGAGTTACATACTGTTTCTTTCTTTTTTTTGTTGTTTCATTTTGTTTCTAATTCCTCTAAAAAATAAATCTTTCCCAGAAAAATCAGATTTGTCCAGTAGGTATTGGGATGCAGCAAAATGTCCCACACTGCAACTAAAACAAATCCAGTTAGGTTGCTGAGGACTTAAGTAAGAAGGTAAAAGATCTTTAATTATATCATTCTAACTCCTAATCTTCCTTTGAAATTATGATTGCATTCTAATTTGAGTAATTCAACAGAGAATAGAGTTGGGCTTCCTTTTTATGAAAATATTCCATAAATGAATGATAACTTTGCAGGAATGGCGCTTTAGGGCTCCCACTTTTTTTTCTCCTCACTATTGCAGAGAAAAGTGTTTTGGTGTCCTTTGTGGCAGACAAAGCATGCAGCTATGAAACTGTGTTGTAAATATCCATAAAGAACAATTACATAGAGCCTCTAAAGATGCTGTTTTCTAAAGACAGAAAAATATCTAGTCATTTTAAAGTTTGGATGGTATAATGATATAAAATTCAGATCATGCATAGTAATTATATTCTCAGCAGACTAACAGCAGAAAGATTAAACAATGATGTAAAATTCATGTATTTTAATGTTTGAAATTATAACTTTGATTTTCAAATCTGCTTGAAATAGTGCCATGCAAGCAAAGAAAAAATTCCTTATTATCTTTTTATTATGATATATTTTGTATCTGTAGTTTAGGGAAGATGCATTTGTACATTTCCTTTTTTGTAATGTCCTGTTACTAATATTCTAGAATGTGATTTACTAATAATGGACAAGTATGTAAGCCAACATATAAAAATATATTTGTGGTGCATCTGTCTATTTTAAGTAAATTATAAAATAACTATATCTAATGAAAATAATCTTTCACTTTAATGATTTTAAATGATCTGGACATTAACATTTTTGACATTTTCAACATACTGTTTGGCTCTTTTAATTTGTTAAATGATAATTCCAAGGCATGTAAAATTTTATTTTTAAATTAGTCTAGAAGAATAAAGCATGAATAACCGATTGTTATCCCCCAGAGGCAGATTATATAATAGATAGTATTTATTCCAGGCTTGAAGTCAGGAATATAAAAATTCCAATTCCACTTCTCATGCTAAATAGTGTGTTTTACCTTGGAAGAGAGTCATAATTTTGTGTTCCTGGTCAAGTCATATCACTTCTTTTATCTTCAGGCAACCCAACATTCATCTAAATGTTCAGTTACTAAATTAATTTTAAAAATTTCTAAATTAAAGAAATTACATATCCTTCAAGTATTTACATGTTTTTTTTCTAGTTGCCTTCTAACTAGAAATTAGATTATATGCCAATAACAACTTTATATAATTCAATTTAGCAAGCATTTATAAAGTGACCCCTCCCCACAAATCACTTTGATAAGCATGAGAAATAAAGGTAAAGACAATGTTTCTCTTTCCATCAAGATTCTTAAAAGCTCCTGTAAAAATACAGGGAGGAGTCAAGATGGTGGAGAAAAAGGGACTCCCCTGAGCTCTCTCCTGAACCCCTCCAAATACCTTTAAAAGGTCTCCAGTAAAATTCTAGAATGACAGAACCCCCCCCCCCAAAAAAAAAGACTTATTGAAACATTTTTTTTTCCAGGCAAAGACAAGAGTTGCAAAGAGTAAGAGCAGAGTACAAGGAAGTTTAGGTTGTGCCAGCTCAGAACAGGCCCCAGCGAGCCAGAAACAGTCCTTGGGTGACTGAAACACTTGAGTTAGAAGTGCTTTCTGGACTTCTCATCCCACAGACAGTAAGGGGAGCCTGAAAACTTTTCAGAAGCAGATCACAGGGATCCTTTGCTGGCAGTAGTGACAGGACATTATTCAATTACCCCTACTTAGAGGTGCATGTCAGTCCTGGTTGTTATTCACAGGGTCAGGAGGAGTGCTAGAACATTATAAATTGTGGCCACAGGTTATCTGGGACCCTGGTCAGAGTTGGAGATTGGAAAAGACTGCTTGTGGTTACTCACAAATCAGTGCACAGTAGAGGAGAGTAACAAATACACCTCTCCCTAGATCATAGCAACTTGGAAGAACCAAAAAAATTTCATCTCCAGAATTAAATCTGAAAACAACTACACACACACATACACACACGCAAACAACCTTGAAGCTTGAAAGACTGCCTCCTTCACTCTGTAAGCAGAGTCTCACTTTACATAGACTTTAAAATGCAGAAATAGGCTGCAAAGTGAGCAAATTTCAGAAAAGAATTCTGAATATAGAAAGTTGCTCTGGTGGAAGGGAAGATCAATAAATAAACCCAGGAGAAGACAACAAAGTTAAAACTCCTTCATCTAAAGCCTCAAAGAAAACTATGAATTAGCTCCAGGCCATTGAAGAGTTTAAAAGGTTGTTAAAATAAAGTAAAAGAGGTAGATGAAAAATTGAAAAGAGAAATCAAGCAAGACAATCATAAAAATTCAATAGCTTGGTCAAGGAGGAAAAATATTGAAGAAAGCAATACCTTAATAAACACAATCAGCCAAATGCCAAAAGAGACACAAAATTCCAATGAAGAGAAGGATGTCTTGTCTTGCAAAGCAGAATTGGCCAAATAGAAAAAGAAATAGAAAAGCTCATTGAATAAAATAATTCTTTGAAAATTAGTTTTGGGCAAGTAGATGCTAGTGAGTTCATGAGATATCTAGAAACTATAAAATCAAATCAAAAGAATGAAAAAAAGAAGAAAATGTGAAATATCTCATTGGAAATACAAATTATCTGGGAAAATGATCCAGAATAGATCATTTAAGAATTGTTTGACTACTTTTTAAAAGCCATGATGAAAGAAAGAGCCTAGAGAGCATCTTTCAAGAAATTAAGGAAAACTGCCTGAAATTCTAGAAGCACAGGGTAAAATAGAAATCAAAATAATCCATCAATCCTAAAAGAGGTCTCCAAATGAAAACTCCAATTAATATTAGAACCAAATTCCAGAACTCCCAGCTCAGGGAGAGAGTATTGTATGTAAACAAAAACAATTTACATATTGAGGATATGTAAAGTTAGGATAAAACAGATTATCAGTTTCAACATTACAGGATTATGAGGCTTAGAATACAATATTCTAGAGGTCAAAGGATCTAGGATTACAACCAAGAAATCACCTACCCAGGCAAACTGAGTATAATCTTTCGAGGTAAAGTATATTCAATTAAATAGAGGATTATCAAATATTCCTGAGGAAAACACTGAATCACAGTAGAAAATTTGACTTTCAAATCCAAGCCTCAAAAGAAGCATAAAAAAGGTAAACAGTAAAGAGAAACCATAAGCGATTCAATGAGATTAAAATGTTTACATTCCTACATGGGAAAATAATACACTGAAATCCTGAAAAGTTTTCTCACTATTATGGCAGTTAGAAGGAGTACATACATACAGGCAAAAAGTATAAGTGTGTATTGACTATAATGGGATGATTATATAAAAAAGTAAAACGAAGTGTGAGAATGAAGAATGTACTGGGAGAAGGGAGAAGGGAGAAGTATAATGTTGCATATTATCAGACATAAAAGAGGCCTGAACAAGATTTTACAGCAGAGGGGAAGGGTGGGGAAGAGGTGAGGCGAACATTAGAAATTACTCTCATACATATAAGCTCAAAGAGGAAATACACTCTAGGTTGCTCTAAGGAATCTACCTTACCATAATATAAAGTAGGAAGGAAGGGGAATAAAGAAGGGGGCAGGGTAATAAAAAGAGAGAAGTCTGTAGGAGGTAAAAGTCAGTAGCAAAAAACTTTCAAGATGGATAAGGTGAAAGGAGATAGATAATAAGACAAATGAAGGAGGGGGAGTAGGATAGAGGGAAATATATACCTGGTTATCATAACTGTGAAAAAATTACAGTAAGTTTATCTGATAAAGAAATCATTTCTCAATTATTCAGAAAAGAGAGTCAAATTTATTGAAATAGGAGCCATTATTCAAATTATAGTCAAGGGATATGAACAAGCAGTTTTCAGACAAAGTAATCAAAACTATCTATAGTTATGCTTACAATACTCTAAATTATGTTGATTGGAGAAATGCATACTAAAACAACTCTACGCTACTACAGATTGGTTAATATGGCAGAAAAGGAAAATGACAAATATTGTAGGGAATGTGAAAAAAATATAGCACTAATGAATTGTAAGTTGAGTTGTGAACTGATTCAACCATTCTTTTTTGCTGTTTGTTTGTTTTTTTGCTTTTTGGAGAGGAGAAGGCTGGGCAATTAGGGTTGTGACTTGCCAAGATCACATGGCCAGGTAGTGTTAGCGGTCTGAACCCAGATTTGAATTGAGGTCCTCCTGATTCAGGGCTGGTGCTCTATTAACTGTGCCACCTAGCCGCATCTAAATCAACCATTCTTTAGAGTAATTTGGAACTATGCCAAAGGGGCTATAAAACCATACATACCCTTTGACCAAGCAATATCTCAGTATATAATATTTAGGTTATGAAAGTGAATAAAAAACACTAAAAAAGAAAACTCATATTTAATGTGTTTGTGTGTATTCTGCATAACTGTATATGTGTGCACATATATATTATATACACACACACACACATATATCCAGCTCTTTTAGTGGTGGCAAAGAATCAGAATTGAGAGAATGTCCATCGAATCGGGAAAGACTGAAGAAACTATTCTATAATATTGTGATGTTATAGTATTGGCCATAATAAATGACAATTTATTACATTATTATTATATCATTATGTATTATTAATTATATAAATGATATCTCAGAAAAATCTGAAAAAAAACTAATGAAAACTGATGCAAAGTGAAATGTGTAGGAGCAGAAAAACATTTTGCACAGTAACAGCAATATTGTATGATGATCTTCTATGAATAAGTTAGTTATTCTCAGTAATACAATGATCTAAGACATTTCTGAATGACTTGTAATTAAATCTCCTGTGTCTCTCCAGAGAAAGAATTGGTAGACTTTGAATTCAGATAAAAATATTTTTCTTTAATTTATTTTTCTTGTTTTTTTTTCTTTCCTTTATTTCACAGTATGTCTTACATGGAAACATATTTTGTTTGACTACACATGTATAAACAATATCAAGTTGCTTCCCATCTCAAGGTGGAAGGAGGTATTGGAAGAGAGAAAGATAATTTGGACCTCAAAATTTTGGGAAAAAATTAAAATTGTCTTTACATATTTTTGAGAAATATATTAAATTTTAAAATACACTAATATCAAATAAATAATGACAAAATGAAAAAAAAAAGAAGAAAGGAGACAAATAACTATGTGAGTATTTAAAGAAGAGAAAAAGATGACATGGATAGCCTAGTGAAGGCTTTAATAAAAGGAGAACAACTGATCTGGGTCTTAGGAAAAAGTACTCTGAAAGGCAAAAATGGGAAGGGATCAATGTGTTATTCCGGGAGACATATCAGTTGACATTAGGGAGGTGTCAAATGTTTGATTTGAATAGAATGGAGAGCATGTGAATGGGCAAAATCTGAAATGACTAGAACTTTGTTGAAATTATAGTACCCACTTCTGGTTTCACTCTCCCAACTCCCACTAGATTAGCATGTTAAATTCAACATAAAGCAAAGATAACTTCTCCCCTCGGGCTTCTAAGAGTAACCCTGAGAAGTTGTGGTTTCATATGCTGCCATTCAAAATCTTTTATCTCGTGTGTTTACCAATATTAGTAACACAATTTTTGTATTAGTGAGATTTTACAACAAAGTATTCACAAAGTAGTAAAGGATTCAAGTTAAAAAATATCCCCTCGAAATGGGGTGCACCTTCATGTCTGCACACATGCAATCCTTGAGGAGAATGAATAGAAACTTAAAGTACAAAAGTGGTGAGGCATACGTGAAGAGAAAACAAAGAAGCAAGTATATTATGATTCCTGACCACAAAAGTACTATTCTGTTTTGTAGAGCATACAAAATTTGTTTCAGAGAACGAAATCAAAATAGATAAGCCACTTATTTACTCATTTGGGCAGTCTTATTTCTTGGTGTGCAGTGCTGTCTGGAAGCAGGTCAATTTTCTCTTGGCTAGTTAAGGTTAATCAGCTTCTGTTCTTTCTCCTGACTAGACTTAATTGTCACTGATACTATACTCAATTCTTTGTAATATCTCTCTGATGGCTCCAAAAGTCTTTAGAACATTCCAGTCACCTAGGCATACCTTTCTTGAGATATTTCTTCACCTAAGTTGAAGAAAAGATAACGGGGAAAAAAGAGAAAAAGAAAAAAAAAGATTACCACACATTCACAGATATATGGCAGACAGGTGAAGTGAAAAAGCAGGCACTATCCCTGCCCCCACCTGCTAGATCATATTAGTTCCTGTCTCAACTGCCCCTTCAGTGAGTAAAAGGTAAAAAAATTGGCCAGAGAGAGAGGGATATCTCAATTCAGTAATTTGTGCATCAGTCCTTCCCTTTCTGCAGTCAACCAGAAAACTGCTTATTATCACAGCATTAGTGTCTTAGCTACACAAGACCTGAAGAAGTTTGCTCACTAAACCTTCATCTGTTGAATTTAAATCAGGAAGAGAATATTGTGCATGTTCTGAATAACTGATCAGAAATAGCAAATCTTCATATGCTCTGAAGTCTAGGTCTTTATTGAGCAATCGTAGTAATTCATTTATGAAATGCATCATGTATGCCAAGTGCCATTCAATGTGAAGTAATAGGAAGAAATAAATTAAACATCCCTTGCATTTAAAAAGTTTACATTTTACAAGGAATTCCAGTATTCACATATGACAAAATAAATATATGGAAATATATACAAAATAAACCTAAAAGAGATACAAGGTAATTTTGAGAAGATAGGCACCAGGAATTCAGAACACAAATGAAGGTCTTAAGCAGAAAGTGATATTTTATTTGAGTTTCAAAGGAACTAAAGAATTTACAAGATTTGAGTAAGTCATGAATACATTCCAGGCATGAGTGGCAGCAAATGAAAATATATTTAGGCAGTAAATCAAGTGTTATATCAAAAACAATAGTAATTCATTAGGTTGCATTGTGGTCTGCACATGAATAAAAAGACTGAAAAGTTAAGTTGACATTCAATTGTAAAAGTTTTGAATTCTATGGGTTTGGAGCCAAGATGGTGGAATAGAAGCAGTAACTTTTCTAAGCTCCTCTGTGAATCCTGTCACTAAACTTTAAAAAGTGAATCTGAACAAATTTTAGAGTGTCAGAATCCACTGGGAGATGGAGCATGGCAGAATCCAGACCAGGAAAGTGCCCATGTGGGTTGCAGCAGGGGGAGTGCAGAGCACATGAGGAGCTGCACCAGCTGGGACTAGAGCGCAGACTACAGCTGAGAAAGAAGGAGCCCCAGCCAGCAGACTCACGTACCCCAAGGGCAATTCGCAGCATCTCAGCACAGGATGGGAGGATTTGTTAGATCTGGGTAAGAGAAAGAACAGGTCCCACAGGAGAGACAACAGCTTCTCCTGTGGCTATCAGACCACTGCCTAGAATTTAAAAAATCACCTGCCTGATTTTCCAGGTGCCAGCATGGCAAAGTAAGCTCTAGCTGCTCCTATTCTCCCTGCCTGACCTCAAAAAACCAGAGATATATGCCAACCCAGAGTAAAATCCTGATTTAGAGAAAATAGCCTCAGGCTTAGGAATCAGTAAGAAAGGGTATATATGAGGCAGTATGGAGTCTGAAGTGAAGGGTTGGAGGGATCCCAACAAGCCCCACCTCACTTGAACAGCAATAGCTCCCATAGCCCAGGAGTTAGAGCCAGCAATCACTTACAACAGAAGACCAGGTGGAGCTCAGCACTACCAGAGGAGTCTGAAGACATCAGTGCTACCAACAGCCCACTGCTGAGTCTGCCTGAGCTGTAGCCCAGGGGCATAGAGGTGGAAATCTGAAGCAGCCAGACCCCACTCCCCTCCACAGGTTATGCTGTGAGCCTCAGGGTAACTCTGGGGAAACATTGTGAATTCTAGTCTAGGCCTCAGTATAGACACCCAGAGGCTACAGCACACAAAGTCAAAAGCCAGGCCCTTAGCTCCAACCCTGAGAAATTAGGAAACAGGAAATTACAATGTTAAGGAAGGGAGCTGATAAGGAGAAGGGGAAGGCAAGAAAAAATGATCATAGCTTAATATATTAAGCAAGAACAAGCAAATGCAGAGGACAACATGGACTCCATATTCACACCTCAGACCAAAGAAGTAAATATTAACTCCTCTCAACCCCAAAAAGCCTTCTTTGAGGAGCTCAAGAAAGATTTAAAAAGGGCAGCCAGATAGCACAGTGAGCAAGAGCACCGATTTCAATGTCGAGATGACCTGGATCAAATCTGGGCTCTGATACTCAGCACCACACCCAGAAATAACTGGCAGTGTAACCTTAAGCAAGATACTTAACCCCAATTGCTTTAAAAAATTAAAATAAAAAAGAAAGATTTAAAAACCCAAATTAGAGTGGTAGAAGATAAATTTAAATCTACAGTGACCAAATTGGAAAAAGTCTCACAGAAGAAAACAAATCCTTAAAAAGTAAACTTTGTAACCTAATGGGAGAAAATACCTCCCTAAAAAGACCTTCAAAAACTAACTGAAGGAAAATAATTGATTAAAAATTAGAATAAGTTAAATTGAAGCTCAGGACTGCATGATGCACCAAAAATCAATTAAGCAAACAAGAATTATAAGAAAGTGTAAAATTACTCACTGGAAAAACAACTAACCTGGAAAACATATCCAAGAGAGATAACCTAAGAATTATTGGTATACCAGAAAGCCATGATGGAACAAGCAGCCTGGACAACATCCTCCAAGAGATTAACAAAGAAAACTGTCCTGAAGTCCTAGAATCAGAAGATAAATAGTTTTCAAAAGAATTCACCAGACTCCTCCTGAAAGATACCAAAATGAAAACTACAAGAAATATAATAGCCAAATTCCAGAATTACAGACTTAAAGTGAAAATACTGCAAGCAGCCAAAAAGAAACAATTCAAATATTATGGAACTAGAGTCAGGATTACACAGGACCTAGCAGCTTCAACATTAAAAGATCAGAGGGATTGGAATTTGGTGTTATTTAAGACAAAAGAGCTAGGACAGGAACCAAGGATCAACTACCTCTCAAAACTGAGGATAATATTTCAGGCAAGGATATGGTCATTTAATGAAATAAGGGACTTTCAGATTTTTCTGATGAAAAAGCCAGAACTCAATGGAAAATTTAATCTCTAAATACAAGACTCAAGAAAGATATGAAAAGGTAAACAATTAAAAGGCACACACTCATACACACATGCACACTCATATGACACATACACATAACTTGGGATGCAATAACAGCAAACTGTTTACATCCCTGTATGAGAAGCTGATAATTGTCAATATTGAAATTTATGATTATCATGACCTTTAACATGGATATACAGTAGATAGAGGGTGTGGGGATAAATGAACTAATCTGATGATATAAAAACATTATTAAGGGACTCAAAGGGACAGTAATGGGATAAAAGGAAAGGATGAGGGAGAAAAAGGTTAATTATGCCCTATGAAGAGGCAGAATGACATACTATAGTAGAGGGGAAGGAGAGAGGGAGACTAATATCATTTGAACATTATTCTCATTGGTTCTGGTTCAAAGAGGGATCAATATAGTCAATTAAGTTTAAGATTCTGACATGAAAAAATAAAAATGTCATTATAATAGAGGTAAAGGAGGGAGGGAGAGGAGCACTATATGAAATTTACCCTCATTGGTTTGGGTTCAATGAAGGAATAACATACTCTGATAAGTATAAAAATCCATTGTGCCCTATAGGCAGTAGGAGGGGTAAGGATGGGATAATAAGGGAGTGGTTGGAAGGGAGGGAAAGACTAGCAAGAGTAAAGGGTAGATAAAGAAGGGAGGTCACAGGGAGGGAATACTGAGGGAGTCAGTGGTCAAAATTAAAACCCTTAAGGAGGGGAAGGAAGAAGGAACAACAAAAACATAAACAGGGAGGGAACAGGATGGAGGGAAAGAGTATAATAGTAGTTATTACTGTGAATATGAACAGGATGAACTCTCCCAAAAAAGAGAGGTGGATAGCAGAATAGATTAAAAACCATAATCTTGAGGAGTGGAGTCAATATGGCGGAGTAGAATCAGGACCTCCCTGCTGCTCCAGCTTTGACTTTCCAAAATTCATTTAAAAAGGGGACTCTAAACAAACTTTAGAGCTGAAAACCCCACAAAAAGACACAGAGAAGCTAAACGCTTGCTAAGGACAGCCCAGCAGGCTGGCAGGAATTGGCCAGCACAGAGCTCTGGGAACTGAGTCCAGCTCCATATCAAGGCTTTAGCCCCAGGGCAGGCCTGACCAGCCACAGTCGAAGGGACTCCAAATCAGCAGCAGCTGTGGCCGTTTCCAGATTTATCAACACATAGATGTGAAGGACAAAGAGAGAAGTCAGTGCAGTCTGGACATGGGGACCCGGTAAGTGGGAGAGTGTGGCTTTTGGCCCCAGTGAGAGAAGCTGCTGAAAAGCCTGCACAGCCAGCCAGTGCCAGATAGCAGCTTGAGCTCCTGGCCTGCAGAGTGTAGGGGTACCACACACAAGGCTGAGAGGGAATCACTCTTGCTTTAATCTGCTTGGATCTGCATTGCAGTCTAGGGTGGAGGTCCAGGGGTTTGTGTGCAGCTTGCCAGAGCATGTGGAGACCTCATAGAGGGCACCCATCTAATAGCTCCTGCAGCTAAGAAAATCCCAGCATTTGAGACAAAAGCTACCCTGTCTGGTGGCAGAGTCCTAATGCAGAAAAAAGCCCAGGGGTCAAGTGACTGAGGGCAACATGACCAGGCAAAGGAAACAAAGCAGATAGAAGATTCCAACATTAGATTCCTATTTTGGGTACAAAAAGGAGCAAAGCATGGAGCAGAAGGAAGACAGTGAAGTCAGAACTACTGTAAAAAAAGCTTCAAAGGAAAATATGAGCTGTTTACAGGCCATAGAGGACCTTAAGAAGCAGATAAGAGAAGTGGAGGAAAAATTTGGAAGAAAAATGAGAACAATGCAATAAAATTATGAAATGAGAGTCAAGAGATTAACTGAGGAAAATATCACCTTAAAAATGGACTAACTCAAATGGCAAAAGAGGTTCAAAAAGTTAATGAGGAGAAAAATGCCTTAAAAATCTGAATTTGCTAGATGGAAAAAGAATCTCAAAACCTCAATGAGGAGAATCATTGCTCAGAATTATATTGGAGCAAATGGAAGCTAATGGCTTTATGAGAAACCAAGATGCTGTTAAACAGATCCAAAGAAATGATAGAAGAGAAGGCAATGTGAAATATATCATGGGGAAAAAAAAAAACACTGACCTGGAAAATAGATCCAGGAGATATAATTCACAAATTATTGGACTATCTGAAAGCCATGATCAAAGTGAGAAGCTAGAAATCATCCTCTAGGAAGTTCTCAAAAATCTGCCCTGATATTTTAGAACCAGAGGGCAAAATAGAGGTTGAAAGAATCCACCGATGACCTCCTGAAAAAGATCCCCAAAAGAAAACTCCTAGGTATATTATAGCCACGGTCTGGAATTTCCAGATTAAGGAGAGAATATTAAAAGCAGCCACAAAGCAACTATTTGAATAGAGTGGAAACACAATCAACATAATCCAGGATCTTACAGCTTCTAAAATGAGGGGTCGATGGGCTTGGAGTACAATATTCTGGAGGTGAAAGGAGTTGGAATTAAAATCAAGAGTCACCCACCCAGGAAAACTGAGTATCATGTTGCAGGGCAAAATGTAGTCATTAAGTGGAATATAGGACTTTCAAGCATTCTTGCTGAAAAAACAGAGTTGAACATAAAATGTGGTATTCAGATACAAGAAGAAAGAGAAACCTGAGAAGGTAAACAGGGAAAAGAAATCAAAAGGAACTTATCAAACTTGAACTATTAACATTCCTACATGGAAAAACAATAATTTTAACTTATGAAACTTTTCTCAGCAATTGAAGGGAATTGAAATATATATATATATATATATATATATATATATATATATATATATATATGAGGGTATATGGGCATATGAATACATATGTGAATGTGTGTAGATATTTTGACAGGTATTCATAGATAGAGGGCACAGGACCAATTTAACATAAAGGGATGATACTTAAAATGTTGAAATTAAAATGTAAGAGAGGAATATAATGAGAGGAGATGGGGAGAGACAGAATGGGGTAAAGTATCTCATATAGAAAAGGCAAGGGAAAATGGTTACAATGGAGGGGGAGAATAGGAAGGCAAAAGGGAATGGGTCAAACTTATTCCCATTGAATTTGGCTTGAGGAGGGAATGAAATACACACTAAATAGAATATATCACCCTACAGGAATGTATGGGGGGAAGGGTATGAGAGGGAGGATGATGGAAGGGAGGGAAGGCTGAGGGGGAGGGAAGTTGGAAGTACCCACTTTTGAAAAGGGACAGGAGCAAAGTAGAGAATACAACAAGTGGGGTGTGGGATAGGAGGGAGGGAAATATAGTCAGTCTTTTTCAATATATCTACTGTTTTCTTGTTTTGCATTAGCCACACATGAACAACATATACTGAACTGCTTATCTTCCCAGTAAGGGTGGGTGACAAGGGAGGAAGGGAATTAATCTTGAATTCAAAGTTTTAAAATCAAATTTTATATATATATATATATATACATGTATACTATTATTAATAATATTTAAATGTAATTGGGAAATAAGATATACAAGCACTGGGGCATAGAGATCCACTGGAAAAGTCTAAAGGGGTATGGGAGAAAATATGGGAGAGAGATTGGAGGAGGTGATATCCTGTGGGTATGCTATTTTGCGGTGGTGAATAGGGGAAAAAGGGGAGAAAAATTGTAACTCAAAATCTGGTAGAAATGAATGGTGTAAATCAGAAGTTAATAAAGCATTGGAAAAATAAAAACTAAAAAAACATAATCCTACAATATGCTGTCTACATGAAAAACTTTTGAAACAAGGGTATATGCACAGAGTAAAGGTAAAAGGCTGGATTAGAACATATTATGCTTCAGCTAAATTAAAAATAATGGTAGCCATCATTATCTCAGAAAAATTAAAATTAGAACTAATTAAAAGAGATAAGGAAGGAAACTACATCCTGCTTAAAGGCACCATGTAAAATGAAGCAATATCATTACTTCAAATATATACACTAAGTGGTATAGCATCCAAATTCCTATAGGAGAATTTAAGGGAGTTAGAGGAAGAAATAAATAGCAAAACTATACTAGTGGGGGACCTTAATCTACCCCTCTCTGAACTTGATGAATCTACCTTCAGAATAAACAAAAAAGAAGTTAAGGAGGTAAATATAATTTTAGAGAGGCTAGATATGATAGAACTCTGGAGAAAACTAAATGGCAATAAAAAGGAATATACCTTCTTTTCAGTGGTAAAAGGCACATGAGCAAAAATCAACCATGTACAGCTATGTACAGGGCACCCTCTCTACAACCACTGCAGGCTCTGGCATACTAGCGTTCCTCACCCCAGGACCACCACCAAAGACTAGGATATAGATCAAAGCAGGTCAAAGAAAGAGAGATTACCCTCTGAATATTCACTTTTTCCTTCAACTAACTGCAGTCCAGGAGCTCAGGAGGCAGGTATGTTGCAGCAGCTGCAGCCAGGGGAACTCCACAACTTCTGGCTCCCCAGGCGCAGGGGTCAGACCATGCTCTTCTGTCACCGACTTCCATCACAGTTCTCTACTGACCCTTTACATTCTCTTGGGCATTTATGGGTGGAGAAGCCTGTAAACTGCCACTGCTGCCAGTGAGTCATTTTCCTGAGGTCTGATCCTGCCATTCTGGGTTGCGAGTCTTGGCCAGCAGAGCTCACACAGGGCTTTGCTCAGTGCCCAGCCCTGAGTGATAGACCCTTTCTGTCATCCTGCCAGGTTACCTTCAGCATAATATTTGTTTCTCTCTGTCACTTTGTGGGTTTTGTATCCCTAAAATTTCTTTACAATCATTTCTAAAGTTATTGGAGGTGGTTGGAGTGGGAGCTCAGACAAGTTCCTGCTTTTACTCCACAATCTTGGCTGCGGCAGAGTAAGTGATTCTAATCTAATATTTCTTCTCCTGGACATTGACCCTCTATTAATACAAAATCACTCTTTGTGTAATGACTGCTTCCCTACTGTCTTCAAATATGCTCATGTGTCCCCATCCTCAAAAGAGTAACAAACAGCAGTAGTAGCAAAAGAAATCTAACTTGTTCTATACCTCCACCTCCAGCTAGCCAACATCCTTGTCCTTTCCTCCTTTTCATGGATAATCTCCTAGAGAAAGATGTTTAAAATTGATTCTTCCTATTCCTTTCCTTTCCCTTTTTAAACTCTCTTCAGTCTGGCTTGAAACCATGTCATTCAAATGTAAATGATATCTCCACAGTTACTGATGAATTCTCATCTTTCTTGATGTTTCTGATGCATTCCCATTCTGAATCACCTTTTCCTTGAAATAATCTCTTTTCTCTTGGCTTTCCTAATAATGCTTTCCCTTTGTTCTTGTTCTACCTATCTGACTATTTTAATTCAATTATTTTAGCAGAATCTTTAATTAGTTTATACCAGTTTTTAGGTATTTCTGAAAATGAAGGATCAACAACAAAAATGCAGCACTAGCAGCAATGAGTTCAATAGGAGTAACACCTGCCACCCCAAATCCTAGGCCTTCTCCTTTTATGTTGTATTGCTTACTTGTTTCATCAACTCCATGGATTCAACCAATTCCACATAAATGATTCTCAGATCTGTTCACACAGCCCTAACTTTACTTTTGACCTCCCATCTTTTATTTCCAACTACGTAGTAGAAAACTTGTCATGGATACCCTATCCAAATCTTAAATTCAATACTCACTGTTTTTTACTCCCAACCCTCTTCACTTTTTCTAGTATCCCTATTATTACTGAAGGTATTGCCAAACTCCCAATCACCTGGACTCAGAATCTAGATGTCATCCTTAATACCTCCCTCTCCTTCACCCTCATATCCAATATGTTGCCTAGTCATTTGAATTTATCTTTTTTATCTCCTCTCACATAGATTTCTCTCCATTCTCAGTGATACTGATATGTTGCATTGTAGGCCAAAGTACATGGCAAGACTATTGCAGTAGACTTCTGGTTCTTATTTAGGTCCTTCCTTACTTCAAACTATCACTCAGTTATTATAGTGATCTTTGTCAATTTCAAGTTTGAACATGTCACCACTTCATTCATCAAACTTTAGTCATTCCTCATTATTTCCAGGATAAAATGTAAAATTATCTGTTTGTCTTTAAAGGGACCTCATAACCTAACCCCTAAATAATTTTACAGTTTTCTTATACCTTACTCCCATCTACATGTTTTATAACCCAGTGGTCCTTCTTGATATTTCTCAAAAAAAGAAATTTCACATCCAGACTCTGTATATTTTCATTACTTTTACACCCAAGAATGAAATGCTTTCCCTTCCCATTTTCATTTCCATGCTTACTTCAAGTCTCAATTAAAATCCTTACTTCTTCAAAATCTCTTTCTTGATGCCCTTCAAGGTTAGTGCCTTCCCTCTCTGGATTAACTCCATTTTATTACATATGTTTAAGCTTATATGTTTGTTTGTGTATGTATGTGTGTGTATATACACACACATACAAATACACATACACATATACATACACACATATATTTTAACTTTGTCTTATCCTTTAGATTGTAAGTTGCTTAATGGCAGGAAATTTTTACCCCTTTTTTAATACTTAATAGGATTCCTGACACAGAGAACACATTTGCTTTTGGTTTCCTTGACAAATTGTTTTCAAATGGTTGGCCTTTTTGAAATACTTAGAATAATTGTTGTTATATTACCTTATTTTTCAGAAAATGGAAATTTGGAAGTAAATCTATTGTTACATTTCAGTTATTTCTATAAAACCTAAATGTTCAATTCGAATGTTGAAATATAATACTATGTTGTGTATCTCTACCATGATAATGATTTTAGCATTGAAAAAAATCTTGCTAACATGTTTTGAAATTTATCTGAGAATTATTCTCAAAGCATACTCACAACACAGATGTTTCATACTTATCCAATATAAAGTATGAATTTGCTTTATCAATATAAAATTCAACATTAAAGCTGAAGAATTAGAAGAGGTATTCAAGAAATAAGAAGGAATTCTAATTTTCCTAAACCTCAATAGCAGTCAGAAATAATGGCTATATAATTTCACAGAGATTAGATTTCATTTATTTGAGTTCTCCATGATACAAATTCCACTGGGTCTCTTTTATTATAGTTCTATAGTTCTCATAAAGAAAAAGGAATCTGTATTATTTCTTTTTAAAGATCATCATAGAATCAATAAGTTACATTCTACATGCATTCTCTGCATCAGCAGGCTCCCATTTTATTCTTCTGAACTGACAGCCTCTTCTGTACAAAAGCCTCTAATGGTGTCAGTAAACCCTCAGCGTCATGTTTCCTTGGCAACCAAAGAACCCTCTTTATCCCTCCCTACTGTCTTCATCTAAATTTCAGAACAAAATCATTTAATTTGTGATAATCCCTGGAAATACAAGACAACAGTATGACTGATTCATCTGTAACTAGAAACCAAAATGGTAAGTTACTAATAAAGTTGGAAATGATTAAATTATAGGGCAGTATTTTGCTTATGGATGTGTACAAGCACCAGATGGCGGTCTGTTGTATTCATCCCCAGATTAGCTAGATAAACTCCAGCCCTTATGTCACAGGGCACATGGCTCTAATGAGTTTACCTCTAGATGGCTACAGGTTCGGGCTTTTAGTGTTGCATTTAAGAAACCACAAATTAAATTATATATTTGATTACAGTTCTGAAGGGCAAATGGTATAGGAGACATATGAACAAGAAAATCAGAAACCAGAAATAACCAACATTTCAAGAATAACTCTTCATTTTCTACCAGTTTCAAAGTAAGGGTAAGTTGACTTTAATTCATAATAGTTGAGGAACTTTTGAATCTGAAGCAACCTATTAAAACTAATTTTACAGAATTCAAATAAATGTATAATAGCTCAAAATGATCAAAGGCATTTAGAGAATTCATTTTAAAAATATTTGTCTTGTCTTTTCCTCTTTCCATTGAGTCTTCTTTTAACAAAATAAAACATTTGGTGTAATATGCATGAAATTCATCACTCCATTTGATATATGATATATGATAATATAAATATTACCACATAGCCTATGGTATTGCATTAAACAATATAATTTTATATAGTCTTAGATCTACAATTTTGAAAATTAGTAGATTTTATTTAATCAAAAAGTATTTATGAAGGTTTATCTGAAATATCAAAGGCTAACATCACCTGCCCCCCCCCCAAAAAAAAAAAAAAAAAAACATCCACCTAACACTATGAAAAGTCATTTGGAAAGGAAATTGTTTGACTCTCAGGCTCCATTCATGGATAACTTTAGTTACAAATCTGAAAATATTTATACCAGTTTCTTTTAATTTCCTTTTATTTTTCTTTTACTGCTCAACATACTTTTGCATAGTCAAAATGGAAGGATATAGCTTGCTTTTCTTTCTTTTTGTTACCTTTTCTAAAATTTTGTTATGCATTATAATTTCTCAAATTCTATAAATTATTTAATGTTATGATATTCAATATAATAAACAATATAATATAAATTATATATAATGAATATATTAAATATTTAATAATAAATTGTTACATATCATTTTGTGTTTACACTTGACCACCCTCTCTCAGTAATGCATTCTGATTTTGCTTTATGATTTGGTTAAAGTATCCCTTATTGATGTTATCTGGACTGCTAATTTTGTATTTTAATCACCTTCAATATCTGATTAGTGACAAAATTTATTCAATAAAGGTATGTGTTTTAATCCCAGTTGTCTGATTAGTATGACAGGTTCAAGCAACTTACCTTAGATGATATATGTCTCTTTAATTAAGGTTTAACCAATATTCAAAAAATAATCTTTTGAGATTACTAGCTTGTCATAGTATCTAATAAAATTTGTCTATCAGCCTTCATATTGAAAATAGGTGGTAGTTTGATTTTGAAGCAAAGACAGTAACTAGAATATTATTTCTACATGAATATGCATGTGTGTGCAAATTATATAATCATTATCATATAATTTATTATTGTAAACAATAACATATTTGTTAAAACAGTTAATTGTTACTTACATCTGTCACTAATATTAATATTGTAGTTAATATACATACTGTCGCTATGGTTCTAGATTATATCCCCTAAAATCTCACTCAGTAATGTATATTACTGGGAATCCATGTGAAATTTAGATTTAAAAAATTCAGGAGAAACCATAACAAGAAATTAGACTCCCAAAGATCACTGAATGATGGAAGAACTATCCCATATATAACTTGGCAAAAATCATGGTATAATTTTATTAAAAATAAAATTAGTACATAGTCATGATAATTACATCAAATTCATAATTCAAGAACTTACAGGGCTTATCATATGTATATTTATGTACTTCTCTATTAGTGTATATGTATTATCTACTGCCAGAAATTGTAATGGAATTGAGAATCAAATCTCTACAAGTGATCTAAACTGAATTAAGAATTCAGTGTATGCACACACACACACACATACTGATTGTTGTTCAATGTTTCAATCTTGTCTGGCTCCCCATTTGTCGTTTTCTTGGTAGACATATTGGAGTGGTTCCCCTCCCTGAGATGGTAAGCTATACATGTGCAATAATGTAAAACATTTCTGTATTAGTCATTTTGAAAAAGAAGACTCAAGGAAAAAAAATGACAGAATTAAAGTAAAAAACAGCATGCTTCAGACTGTGTTCAATGAGTATCAGTTCTTTTTCTAGAGGAAGACAGTAAGCTTCATCATTAGTCCTTTGAGATTTTCTTGGATCATTGTATTGCTGAGCATAGCCATTCACAATTCTTTATTGAACGATATTTCTGTTTGTGTGTACAATATTCTCCTGGTCCTGTTCACTTCACTATGCATCAGTTCATGTATTTTAAGGTTTTTCTGAAAACATCCTGCTTGTCATTCTCTTCCTTCATTCTTTTTTTAAAATTTCATTTTAGACAAACACCAGAACATAAATATAGATATGAAAAAAATATCATAAACTTAAATATAGGAACTGAAATATAAAGCAAGAAAAGAAAAAAAAGTATACTGCATTCATTGTAGAACATAAGAGGATACAAAATGTGTAACAATAAATTTTAATTTCAAGAAAGCTTCCATGATAAATATACATGTTGTGTTGACACTTCTATCTTCTCTTTGCTTCCTTGTAAGTTTTCTTTTGTTCACTGCTGTGTACTTTTTACTTCATTCTTTTTTTGCCATTCCTCCCCTAGAAGCCTACAATTAAGTGTATCAGATATATTTAATATAGATATAGATATATACCTACACATATACATATATGCTTATAAACATACATATATAGACACACTTACTTTTGCTAACTCATTTTACTCCTGATCTTTGGTTTTATGTTTCTGCACATCTGATTTCTATCCCTCCTTTCTCCTCTATTTAATTTCTACCTGTTACCTTGCCCTCTTGTTACTTAACTTACCTCCCTCCAAGGATCATTCCCATATCTTCCCATTACCATTGATCTAATTACCCTTCCATAACCCCCCTTTAACCTATTCACTCACCCTCCCCTCTAGAGATTCCTCCTTTTTTCCTCATCCCCCTCCCTATCTGCTTACCAGTTTATTTCTTCTGAATTTAGAAGACTTCTAAACTCTTCTAGGTAGATTTTTATTGCTTCCCCTTAAATACATTCCCAATGAAAATAGATTGTCAGAATTACCAGCCCACCTTGCCCATTTAGTTCCTCTGTATCAATTCTTCTTCTTGCACCTTATTGTATAAAATACTCTTTTTAACTGTTCCTAAATGGTTTTTCTTTTAAAAGTCATATAATTCTTAAGTCTACCCTGATCTTTCTTATGAACCACTCAGTTATGAATGACAATCTTAGACACATATGCACATATATTAAAAGAAAATGGAAGGTCCCTATTGATTCCCTTATAATTTGTCATTGGTATATACCCTATGCTTCTCTTGGCTCTTGCATATCAAATCTATTAAGTTCAGGTGTTGCATTTTCTCGATTCTCATAATAACTTCCTATGGTTGGGTTCTTTCTACTTTTCATGTGCATTTTCTTGTAATATTGCTTAATTTTTGTAATCACTTCCAGCCCTGGAGTTTGCGAGATGTTGCTTCTTTCCTAGAAGTAGCCTCCTGTAAGTGCCCAAAGCCAAGGGAAATCAGCCCAAATGCTTCTGTAATCACTGGGCATGTACTGGTTCCTTCTCACCCCCACTGCCTCTCTGCAGCACAGCTGGGTCTGGTGGTCCTTGCAAGCAGAGGTTCTCTTGATCTTCCCTGGCTCAGAAACCCAGCTCTCCTCTATCCTGGGAATAAAAGTTCCCATGGTTGGGGCCAAGGAAACTACCCAAACCTGCTAACCTTAGTACTTTCCACTTGTCTAACATCTTGTTGCTTGTTATTCACCCTAGTATGGAGGTGCTTACTCCTCAAAGGCACCAAACCTGTACACAGATTTTTCTTCTTATCTTCTTAGTCTTCTAAGAAGACCCCTGTTGTGCCCCTATTCTTATTTATTTTTGCCTGTATTTTGTTTGGCTAAAGTGGTATTTTATCTCTTTTTTCAGGAAAAATCTTGAGAATTTGAAATTTTCTGACATACTCCAACATGTTCCCAGAATCCTCCTAATTGTCATTTATTATATTACAATAATTTTCCATTACAACCAAACACCACAGCTTTTTCAGCCATTGCCCAATTGATGGGCATCCTTTTGATTTCTAATTCTTAACCATAACAAAACTAGTTGCTATAAATATTTTTGTACAAATAAGCCCTTTGCTTTTTTTTTGATATCTTTGAGATATAGGCCTAACAGTGATATTGCTAGATCAAAGGGTATGCACAGTACTATAGCCCTTGGAATAGTTCAAAATTGTTCTCTGGAATAGTTGGATCAGACAACTCCACCAACAGTGCATCAGTGTTCCAGTTTTCCCCTATCCCCTCCAACATCCAACATTTTCTTTTTTTTTGTCATATTAGCCACACCAAAATTATAACAGTTGTTATAATTCAAATTTCTCTAATCAAAAGTGATTTAGAGGATTGAAAGGAACTAGATTCAGATATGTAGATCCTTAGGATTAAGAATTTCCTATAAGGGAGAGGTGTCTATGAGATAGTCTATCAGAATCTAACCTATGAAGATACCTACAGTTGGATAAATATCTTAGCATGAAAATTACTCTGAACAAGTAAGGAAAGTGAAAATTTCAAAAACAATGTAACATACTAAAGCAGTTGCTAGAAGATATATATTAGAGAGAACTGAATTCTGGAAGAGGCAGCTGATTCAGGGTTAGATATAGCATAAAAGAATCCATGAATACCAAACTATGTTTTTTTTTTTAATATATTACAATGTATGTTTTTGTGTTTATGTGTGACTGCGAATGTGTATATGTGCATATGTGTGCAAGCATATATATGTGTATATATGATTGATTTTTGCTTCTTGCACATTTAAACTATGGAAAATAGTCAAGTATAAGAAAACAGGTGGGGAAGAAATGAGACACTGTGTGGACAATTATTGCACAAACTTTCAGAATTTTTTTTGAAAATTATTCTGTTTTTAAAAGTAATATTACTTAGGTTACACATTTAGGTTAATCAAAATCAGTGTTCTCATCATGATAATGGGTAAGGGAACAGGCAATTATTATGTGCTTTATGTGACAGGTACATAGCATGAAGTACTTTACATATTATCTCATTTGATCCTCAAAACAACTCTGGGTAGTAAATGCTGTTATTATTCCCAGTTTACATTTGGAGAAACTAGGGGAGAGAGAGCTTAAGTAACTTTCCTAGTATCACACAGGTATTAAGTGTCTGAAAGCGAACATGAATTCGCTCAGATCTTCCATACTCCAAGCCCAGCACTTTATCAGCTCCACCAGCTAGCTGCTTAGTATGCACATTGCCTCCATTACAAAATATCCCATCACCTATACTCAACATAGAAGTCCTACTTTGTTATATGGAGCTCAGAGAGGTTAAACAACCTCCCCAAAGTCACACAGTAAATAAACGTGAAGGGCAAAATTTGAAACCAGTTCTTCCTGCTCTTAAATGTGCCCTCTATCCAACAGTCTATACTTCCTCTCCAGTTAAATAATAGCTCTAATTCTATTTCATCAGAGCTGCAGTGTATTTACTAATAAAGAACTAGTATGTATTTGAATCACCTGAGTAGATAATCATTGTCAAAACTTTCAGTACATTAAAAATATTTTAAAGTAACATTTAGTAAGTAATTGTCAGGAAAATCAATGTTTTTCTTCATTATAGTGGGGTAACAAATATTTATTCTATTTGCCAATCTATTCTTTCTCTGTATCCTTAAAAAATTACTCATTTCTACAATATTAAAAACTGTATTGAATATACTGTATTTTTTGGAAAGATTCATTAGATTAACACATTTCCATATTCAAAAGTGCTACTAAAGCAATCTATTCTCCTATGCACAATCTTAGGCCTTTACCTGGGAAATTAATGTTTATAAATGCTATCTCGAATATTTTTGTTTTTCAAATTACCCAAGCCTCCCATCCCCACTCTGTTCCACAAAATAGTTCATCATATATCACATAAATATTAAATTATTTGTTTAAAAAGTGCATATAACCCATAATTCCCTAAACACAACTCTGTATATAACATAGCCTATGTGCTACTCACTTTCTCTAATATTAATTGCAGCAGTATATCCTCCTTTAAATGTCACACTTTGGTTTGATTTATAGGTCCTAAAAATGTGATCTTGCCCTATAAACTGTTGCTAAGGGAAAGATTTATTCCACACTATGCATGCTGACAGGTAGTGACTGAGATAGATGGAATAACATGATGATTTCATGTCTGTGCTGATATATGTTTGTTGTTGATTTCCAGCCCTTCTTTTATCATTTCCTCATTCAGTCTCCTTTCACCATTTAGATTAGTTGTTTTTTGAGCTCTGACTACCCCACACCAACTTATCTGTTAAGAATCCATAAAAGTACAAAAAATGTTTAGTTTCTTGATTTAAAAGAAGAAAAAATAATGAAAAGACCATTTATATCAAATAGGAGAATGAATAGTTATAGACTTTTCAGTACTGTATTGTAAGCATTTACTAATTTTGTATAAAAAGTTTCATAACATTAGTAAATCAAATTGACAGATGATCAGTTTTAGACCTACTGAGTAATAGCCTCACACAGAATGTCATATTCGGCACCAATATGTCACTCGAGCATTTATGGCTGTGAATATTGTAATGTGTGCCCTGGAATAAAGCTTACTGTAAAAGTCACCTTGACCTAAATATCCACTTACTATGAATTCCTCAATAGGCTAAGAAAGATGTGTTTTAAAAGCTGTCTAAGGTACAATAGAAAGAATCTATTAATAATTAGAAATACACCTGGAACATTGATTTTCTTGTTATCACTATATTATGAACAAATGTTAATCATCATAATTTGTTAAAATGAAAAATCAGGATATTATATTTTCCTTTCAATTGCATTCCATGTTATCTTGACAATTTTTTTTAAATTCTAGATCATTTTGTCACCTACTTCCTGGGTTAATGGACTTTTATGAGCCAATGATTAGTAAAAATGACCTAGAAAGCCTCAACTTTCTTTAGTTTTCAGAAATAAAAACTACCTTCATTGTGCCTGAGATAATCTCCTAAATGAATGGCACAGAATTTGGATGAATGAGATTGAACTTTTTGCTTCCAGTAAAGGAAAAAATGGACTTTAGGAGCAACATTTTTATAAATAAAGGTGTTTTTTAAACTTCAAATTATAGAAAAAAAGCTATTTTTTAAAATCATAAGATGTGCTCTTTTTACGATATAAGATCTGGGGAAAATCATTCATGTTGTAGAAGTTAATCATATTCCCTTTGGTGAAATGACAGATATTTCTTTGCAAATCACCCTTTTTAAGAGATATTTGTTGAATCAAAGGTTTTTATACTATCTTAACTTTTAATTTTTCAAATGAGCATATATTGTATTATTTATCATTAATAATTTATTTCATTCTCTATCATTATTAATTGTTTCTTCATATTTACCTAATGTCACTACCCACTTGGCAGAGAACTTTAGCAATGGAACATATTAACAATAGGGGTTGTGTTGCAACAAACAGTTAACACATTTTCCTTTTTAACAGGAAAATAATTTATTAGGGAACACATGTTGAGAAAATATATTAGATCTTCAGATACTAAATAAATAAATATCTAAACGACTTTTCATGACAACCTATTCTGTATTTAGTTTGCTTGCAAATATGTAAAAGATACTTATAACTTATCTGTTTGCCATGACATGGTCATAGTGTCAGTAGAAAAACAAATGAAGACTGCAAGGTTTATTGGTTTGTTTTTTTAAACATTAGCTTGACATATTTCTGGCAGCTTTGAATATTTGCCTCAGATGTTTTTAATGAGAAAGTAGATGTTGGGCAGGAAACCAAGGTCAGTAATTTTGAATAATACAAAAGGATCTTTAATTTCCATCTAAATACTCACTGGTGCAGACAGAAGGAACCTTTGTTTTATAGGATCACTGAGTTGGAAAAAGACCTATTTTGTCACCGCTTTTGATTTGCTTACCTAAACAGGATAGATATTCTCTTCAAATATTGTACATGAATCGAGCATTTTCAAATAGGAAGTTTTTACTACTATATGAATTGTGCTAAAGAGAACACATTTTTTAATTTATTTTCATACAATTTTAAGTAATACATTTTAAACTGAATTAAGTTTTGTAATACTTGAATAACTTGGTTTTTCAAAGTAATGGAATTCTGCATAATAAATGAGATTTTTAGTAGGTCTTTGTTAAGTACCAAGCAGTATGTATGGTTCTAGGGATATGTGGTAGGAATCAGTGATCTTACCTCTTATTTAGGAAAGTTTTTTGGGTGGCTGTGTGGAAGATAAATTGAACTGCATAGAAAAAAAAACCAGAGGCCAAATAGGAAGCTATGTAGATTACACAAGTAAGAAGTGATTGCATCCTCCTCTAGAAATAGTTGTGTTAGTAGAGAGATGGAAATGTATACATGAGAAATTAGAACTAAATAAAACAATTTCTTTCAAGAAATTGGTTATATGATATGATTGAAAGTGTAGAATTGACTATATCATCAGGTTGATGGGCCTAAGTAACTAGAAGAATAGTGATACTATTGATAATGACATGGGAATTTGAAGAGGGATGACTGTGGGAAAGAAATTGAATTCTGTTTTAAACGTGTTGATTTTGAGATAGTACCAGAATATCTGGATTAAATAATCCTATTGCAGTTTGAGATGGTCGACATGAACTCAGGATATAGATTATAGCTGGATATATGTGTTTGGAAGTCATTTAGATGAAGAATATTGAATTAAAGGAGAAGGTGAAATCACCAAGTGAAAGGGTATAAAGATTTTAAAAAGCTTCCATCAAAGAATTGAGTTATGCCCATTTTTAGTGGGCAAGAAATGTATAATGACCAGGGAAAGCAGTGTGAGAAGGAACAGTCAGATATATAGAAGAATATCCAAGTGAGCAGTGCTATAATAAAACTAGAAAGAAAAAGTTATCTGGGATGAGAAATTAGCAAACAGTATCAAATATGGCAAAGAGATCACAAAGCATATGCATTGATAAAAAGTCATAAGATATGGAAATTAAAACCTAACTGATGACTTTAGAGAGATCAGTCTCAGTTGAATGTTCAGGTCTGATGCCAATTACATAAGTTTACTTACAAAATATTTAGAGACAACATTTTTAGATGGCTTTAAAGGGAATCGGCTGTGCAATTGAAGAGAGTATATGATGAGCGGTTTCTAGGCAAAGGAGTGATATAATGGAGAACGTGAAAGTAAATGTAATTAAGGGCACATGTGGAGGGCTTAGTATTCAAAAGGGAGAGGGATATCCATTAATCAGCTACTGGGATAATAGAAAAAGTGGAGGTAGAAGGAATAAAGAGGTTGTGATATGACAAGGGAGAAGAAGAGGAATCTCATGGTAAATGTCCATAAACAAAAAAAGAATGAAGGAGTAAGCAAACATATCCTAGATTCAGCGACTTTTGAGCTGAATCCTTAAAGGACCTGGAGATTACAAGAGAATCAGGTAGAGATGGAGGGCATTTCAGGTATTCTGGACAGTATGAATAAGTTTAACAACAAATGAATTTATATTTGTATACATACTTATCTATACATTCATATATGTGTATAAATGTGCATATATACATTGATAACTAAAAATAGTGCATATAGAAACAAAGTACATAGATAGATATGAGACAATACAATTTAATGACCCAACACCACTTTCTACTGCCATGGTTAGTTTGAACTTCAAAGGAAAAGATGACTCCTTCTTCATAAGCTTATCACTACTATTTTAGATAACATTTTCTTTTTCCCAATTTCATTTAAACATTTTTTAAATTGTTTAAAAATTTTTCAGTTCCAAATTATTTTCTTTCTTTCCCCACCAAAACATTAAGCAATCTGTTTTAGGTCATACATGTGTTAACAGGAGAAACCTATTTCCATATTGTTGATGTGCTAAAACAAATACTACATATAAAAAATAAAGAATATGAAAAATAGTATGCTTCTATAAGTATTCAGACCCCAACAGTTATTTCTCTGGAGGTAGGTAGCATTTTTCATCATAATATCTTTAGAATTGTCTTAGATCTTTTCCTTGATGAAAATAGAGAAGTCATTCACAGCTGATCGTTGTATAATATTGCTGTTGCTGTGTACAATGCTCTCCTAGTTCTGCTGACTTCACTTTGCATCAGTTCATGCAAGTCTTTCCAGGTCTTTCTGAAATGGTCCTGTTGCTCATTGCTTTTAGAACACTAGTATTCCATTACAATTACACACCATAAATACCTCAGCCATTCCCCAATTGATGAACATCCCTTATATTTCCAATTCTTTTGCACTATGAAAAGAGCTACTATAAGTATATTTGTTTGTTTTTTTTTGAAGGCAATTGTAGTGAAGTGACTTGCCCAAAGTCACATGGCTAATTGTGTCAAATGCCTGAGGCCAGATTTGAACTCAGGTCCTCCTTACTCCAGGACCAGTGCTCTATTCTCTGTACCACCTAGCCACCCCAGTATATTTGTATAAATATGTCTTTCCCACACCCTACCCACTTTTTATGTTTTTCATATGCAGTGATATTACTGGATCAAAGAGTATGTAAATTTTATTGCCCTTTAGTCATACTGACAAATTGTTCTACAGAATAGTTGGAATATTTCATAACTCTACCAATAATGCATTAGTATACTGATTTTCCACATTTTCTCCAATATTTATCATTTAAATTTTCTGTCATAATAACCAATTTGATGAAGTTGAGGTAGTACATCAGAGTTGTTTTAATTTGCATTTCTCTAACCAATAGTCATTCACAGCGTTTTAATATGACTATAGATAGCTTTGATTTCTTTATCTGCCCACTGCCTGCTCATATACCTTGGCTCTTTATCAATTGAAAATGAATTATATTCTTATAATGTTGGCTCAGGTTTTTGTATGTTTGAGAAATTAGGCTTTCATCAGAGATAATAGGTCTCATTGTTTCCCTTAGATTTCTGCTTCCTTCCTATCCTGTCTACATTGGTTTTGTTTATGCAAAATGTTTTTATATAATATAAATTATCCACTTTATATCTCCTAATGCTCTCTGGCTCATAGTTGGTCCAAAATTCTTCCATTTTCCATAGATCTGGCAGGCAAACTTTCCATACTTTTCTAATTTGCTAACTGTTTCTTCTTTATGTCTAAAATATGTGTCCATTTTGAACTGATCTTAATAAATGTATGAGATATTGGTCTATACCTAGTTTCTGCCAAACTGTTTTGTGGTTTTTTCAGCATTTGTTTCCCCCCTTAATAGTGAGTTCTTGTCTCAAAAGTGTGGATTTTTAAATTTACTAATAATAGATTGCTAAGGTATTTTCCCACTATGTATTATGTACCTGACCATTTTCTTAGGTCATTGATGGCTTGTTCATTTTTTTAAATTTAAAATGGAGTTATTTAATTATTGTATTTCCTCTTTATCTGGACAATTTATATTTTTGTAAGTATTTATCTATTTCTTGTGGATTGTAAGATTTATTGGCATAAAATTAAGCAAAATAGCTCTTAGCAATTGTTTTAATTTCTTTTGCATTGATGATATAATCGATTATTTTTTGATATTGATAATTTGGTTTTCTTTTTTCATATCAAATTAACATATATTATATTTTTGTTTTATTATAAAATAGATTTTAGTAATATTTGTTTGGTCATTTTATTTTATTTTCAATTTTACTAATCTGTCATTTGATGTTCAGAAATTTTGATTTGTAACTTAATGAGGGATTTAAATTTTTTTCTTGTTTGTTTACCTTAATGAAACAGTGGGCATAACAAATTTTAGTGGCATATATAATTAGCTTTATTTTGAGATAGAAGGTATTATTAACATGATAAATCATAAGTTTCATCTGGTAAGGCTTCATTGTTATTGAATCTAATTCTCTCATCTTATAAAGGAGAAAATTAAGGACAAGAAAAAAATAACTTTCTCAAGATGACAGAGACAGAGGCAGAATTTGAACTTAGGTCCAATAACTCTAACTCTACCTGCTGTCTCAGGTCATACAATATCCAGAATTGGAATATTAAGATATTGTTTCTAATCCCAGTGTGACTTAATTTTAACTATGACCTTGGGAATGTAATTTAACTTCTCTAAGGCTAAATTGCTTAATCTATGAAAAGAGGATAATGAGGGGTAGCTACATGGCACAGTGAATAGAGCACCGGCCCTGAAGTCAGGAGGACAACTCAAATCCAGCCTCAGAGACTTAACACTTCCTAGCCATGTTACCTTGGGCAAATCACTTAACCCCAATTGTTCTGCTTTCCCCCCTCCGAAAAGGAAAAAAAAATGAAAATTGGATAATTATTTCTCATTTTTTTATCTTTAAATGAAATATTAAATGTACAAAATATTCTGTGGGGTGGAAGATTGAAGTTATTTGTACTAACTTTAGTGCATAGATGTGATGTGTCTATACTTCCTAAATAGACCAAGAAATGAGAGAGAAAGGCAATTGCTTAATCTTCCTTGAAGTTAAGTTAGATTTTTATTGGTCAGTTTTTGGGGCAATTGGCACATCCCACTCATATAAATTTGAAGGGATATAATCACACACATTGCTCCATCTGTCCTTTTGGCAAAGGAAGCTTTAGATTTATAATAGACAATGCTTTGTTAGTATTGGTCTATGGATATTTTAATCAATGTCTCATTTCAGTACTGGGATTTTAGGGAGAATATTAAAGCTCAATCAGTTTAAGATTCAAAGTATACTTAGTCTGTCATCTTGCTGCCATATTTGGTCATGCAGTTATTCTATTAAAATATATCTCTTTCCATCTAAACTAGTGATGAGTTTCCTACATTTTTCATTCTCCTTAATAGATCCATTGACCTTACTATCAGGGAAAGACTGGCTATATCTGAACCTCAGTTCTAGAAGTATCCCAGAGGGGTTACATGTGACTTTCTCTAATGCTTTCATCTTGACTCCCCATTACAATGTGTTTGCCCACTAACTGCCAGTGATCAGCAAGTTTATTATATTAACACAATTGACATTAATTAGCTTTTACAAAGAGAAATTTACTTTAGAGATATAGCAGGAACAGAAATACAAGTATTTTTATCAACACTTGTCCTCAAACACTGGTCTCTATCTCTTTAGTCCTCAAGAAGAATAGTTTCAGACATGATGCAGTCGTAATAAAGCATTCAACCCAACAAGTTCACTTCTCAATAAGGCATAGGCAAATGAATCCATTTTATTGGTATTGACTCACTGATTTTGTTAGATTGTACAGGGGTTTTTGCCATACCATTTGGCTACCAGAAAATCTTGATAAGAAGGCTAACTCATAAACTCTTGTGACTCACTCCTCTAAACTTCCAAAGTTCATAGATAACGGTTTTAATTCTCTTGCACCTAATAAAAGGTTGATGAGGAAAATTAAAAAACAAACAAATCTATATTGACTGGTAACACCTTAAACTCAGATTCAGATGGCTCAAGGTATCTCCCTCACCAGAATACATCTCAGAAAGAAAAATACTAACAAAGTGACTGGCTCTCACTGAGCAGTTTTTTTTAATGCAACACTTTTCTTTTACAGGATACTATATCATCATTAGCAGACAGGAGACAGTTATAAAATTTCTGCTGATTCTCAGGGATCAAGGTTTTTTTTACATATTCACACACGCACAAATATTATACACACACATACACACACACACACATATATATATACACACACACACACACACACATTTATATCCATATCTATGCATCCATGTATGTCTGGATAGATAAATAAATAAATTGTGGAAGCAAGGTCCCTCTATTCTTATATGTGCAGGTCTAGGTGAGTCTTTCATTACAGTCACTTTCAGAAGGATATAGAAAATCTAAAAAACAGGACAATTGAACTTCCAAGGTAGTTCCTGTATTCATATCAGGATATATACAAAAAAAGATGGATAAACACAATATGGAAGACTTGATGTTTTGGAAAGGAATGCAAAACAAAATTGAAAGAACAGTCTATGGTACATAAAAATACTTCCACTTTTATCTACTTCTATTAAACTGATTACTAAGATGCTTGATATTTGTAAAAGGAAAGAAAAGTTTAGTTAAGTAGAAAGCAATATACTAATTTGATTGGTAACCATACATGCACATATGCTTCAAGTTAACCATAACTTAATCAGGAGGCAAAATTAAATGGGTAAGTGACCACTATTTGTTCTGAAAATCCTAATTGTGAGAATGCAGCTGATTGACTAATCTCCTACTCATTGAATCCTGAATGCCCAACTGTATGACAGGAGGACTTCATTGAAGACCTTCTATATTGTATTTCATTTGTGGAGTGCAGCAAAACACCCTTCGGTGAGACTGTTATTTTTGAAGATAACAACAGTGGAAGACAATATTAGTGGAAACATGTTGCAACCTATATTGTATATTGTACATTTAATGGTTTCCGTTCATGTCCTATAGTGGTCTGATTTATTCAAAACGCTTTTTCCATATAAAGAATGCAACAGATGGCAGTAAACAGAATATTAACCAAGAGCATATGTAAGTACCTCAGAAATTTAACATAATTAAAAATGTTTTAAATGTGTATACACACACATATATGTTACAGGTCACTCCTTAAAATCAGATTAAATATCTATATCTCCAGCTAGCTAGTTAAGTGATTATAAAGTGATTAAGAGGGAAGGAAATATCCATGTCCACCAGGAAATAAGAAGAGTGTAGAAGTTAGTTTGAAATAAAGCAGGACAAAACAATGCAAACTTTTAATGTCACCAAGGTTCATTGATTCCAAAATGCAATACACATCCTTTAACCTACTTGACAAAATGAGGACTGATGAGAGAAATTATTCATATTGTTTAAAATAATCTGAAAATATTAAAAGACATATAAAGAATATGATTCCACACTCCTCTCCTAATTAATGATTTCCTGTGATATCTTATTGAGAAGAAACAACCTTATTTCATTATCGTCCATCAATGAAAATGAGTTATAAATAAGATTGTCTACACATTGAGATAAGAATCTCTTTGACTAGTTTATGATATGACCAACATCTGTAAGGATTCTCTACTCTCAACCTCCTCCTCCTCCTACCCAACATAGTTCAGAAAAAAATGTGGCAAATTCAGGGATTGATTGGTTTATAGGTATAGCAGCATCCAACATGCCTTGCTTAATGCAGTAGAATCTGTTATGTTCTATTTGTTTTGATATGGCTTCCTGATCACTTGTTCCATCTATTGGGGTCAGGGATGCTCTAATTTGTTGTGAAGAATCATGCCCTAAAACTCATTTTAGGCATGTCCATGTGGTATGAGTGTTAGCAGTATACACAGAAGCTAAGTGCCACTGTACCTTCCTATGTTTGGGCTAAGTAAACCTATTATTAACTGAGCAATAACTTGTTAGTTCTTCATATCAATCTAACATCAAACTGACCAAACAGGATGCTGATATTGTGAGTCAAGAAAAGGAAAAGTATCTTTGGCTAAGTAAATAAGTTACTTATGAAGTAGGTGCTTTAAATACCATAAGAAATAAAGCAGTTCCACAGGATAGATTAGTTTGGACCATTGGTGGAAGATGTCAGTTGAGTCATTGAAGCTTTCAGTTTCAGCCCTCTTCTTCAAAAGGAAATTCTCATATCACCATTAACTACACCAAATGTCTGTATGAGATTAGATGAATTTTGTCTATTGGGAGGCAACTTATTCAAAGAAGAGAAGGGAGATATACTCAGGCAGAAGCACGTATAAAAAAAATGGATATAAATGGTTACAGAAACATAGCAACCTGAAGGAGAAAACATCTTCAACTAGTGTGAATCCATCACTGGGTGGTGACAATGCCAACAAGAAAGGGCTTTTATAAATAAAATTCTAGGAGCTGTTAGTTGCACTTTTTACTCATACGTATGCCTACATGTATGCCTCATCAATGAAGGTCAAACTTCTTTGTGAGTAGGAGCTGCCCCACTTGCAATTGCCAAATAGCATTCTCTCTGTCTCTCTCTGTCTCTCTGTCTCTGTCTGTCACTGTCTCTGTCTCTCTCTCTGTCTCTTCCCCTCTCTCTCTCTCTCTCTCTCTCTCTCTCTCTCTCTCTCTCTCTCTCTCTCTCTCTCTCTCTCTCTCTCTCTCTCTCTCTCTCTCTCTCACTCTCTCTCTCTCTCTCTCTCTCTCTCTCTCTCTCTCTCTCTCTCTCTCTCTCTCTCTCTCTCTCTCTCTCTCTCTCTCTCTCTCTCTCTCTCTCTCTCTCTCTCTCTCTCTCTCCATAAGTACCATTTCACTCTGTTTCTCATTCATTAACCACTGTTTGTTTGTTTTTTACTAGATAAAGAGATCATCCTCTGCCTCATTTCTTACTTAGTCTTAATCACTGAATGGGCATTGCCTCAGTCAAACTTAAGTGTGATCAAACTAAATAACTTAGCTTTAAAAAAGCTGAGGTCTCCCACTATATCGAGAGCCATATTAAGTCCTCTTAATCTATATCTTGTCACTGGACCCAAATGGCTCTGGAGGAGAAAGTGAGGCTGGTGACCTTGCACAGCCACCACAACCCCTATTTAAATCCAGTTTACTTGCACATCATGGCATCACCTTCCTGATGTCATGGTCTTCTTCCAGACTGAAGAATAAACAACAAACATAAGCATTGTACTCAAATTTTGAACCCACTCATCTCATAAACTTGTGTATATTTTTGGAAGAGTATGCCTCATTTACCTTAGGGATATTTTACACTTATTGCTTTTTTTACATCAAATCAATAATTATGTTTGCTGAAATATAAATAATATCTGATCAGCAAATTGTTAATGGATAGTATATTGATGGAAGATTAAGAGAAACACTATTAGAAATCAAGCATCTAAGTGTTTTTTTTTTCAGATAAAACACTGAGTATGTGTATTAATCATCCTCTGGAGGTTTAGCCTGTTACTGTTAATGAGAGATGGGAGGGTGAGCCAAGAGATGGCATCATGTTTTCTTTCCCCAAATTTCTTGTATGACCTCCTCTCTTTTACATAACCTGAAAAATGTAAAGTAGCAATTATTGGAAAATTATGTGAATATGTTTTAATACTACTAAATATGGTCAAAGTTTAATCAGTATACAGGGTAAAACTGTAAGTCTAATTCTCATTCAATTTGTAAAATAAAACCAACATATATCTGAAAATGGCAATGCAATGTTAATGATGCTGCTTAGAAGAAAATGAAGTCAAAGAAGATCAAATATTCCTGAAACAACTAAGTTCAGACACAAGAAAATTATGACAAAATGCTGATAAATTCATTAATTTCAATAACCAGTATGATCCTGAAAAAGTGAAGGGAAAAAATGATTTCATTGTATATAGCTTAAAAAGGCTTCATTGCTTAAATTTAATTCACTTTTTTTTTTCTCCTCGGTTACACAGGGTGGTCTCAATGAAATGTATTATATTAGGGAATCATGGTAAAAAGATAAATAAAATGTTTGCATAGTAAAAAAAATGTTTATATAGTTAAATGGAGGTAAATATAGTCCAAATAATGTAATAAAAAGTCATTAAATAAAATAATTCTGAGAAAAATTGAAAGTTTTCAGAAGTATTTTTATTTGAGCCTATATATTTACAATTTTATTTCTGCAGTTTTATTTCTGAGGTTTTCATAACTCTTGAGGTATATTAATTCAAAAGTAAGTTTTCAAGAAAATATTGGTGTAAGAGAGATTTTGCATGTGGTCTGTACAATATATTGTGTTTGATAGTTTATGTTTCCATCATTTTTTTAATTAGGCAGTTTAAATTTTATTGAAGGGGAAGATGAGATGAAGGGATTACAATCAGATGGAGGTGTGAATATTATAATGGGCTCTAATTTCAGAGTAAAAAATATTTGCTCTCCATTTTCCTAGATAGGTTATACCTATTCCTAGATAAGTTATAAATATGGATATATGTGAACATATGTTTATCTATGTTAATTATTTATATAATTTGGATAATAAATACAGATGAGATAAATTTAATACAAAGAGATAGCTAGTGTATATATATATATGAATATATATATATATTCATACACATATGAGGTGTATAGATCTGTAAATATCTTATATGGCATAAGATCAGTTGAGAAATTTGATTTAAAAATATTGCCCAATGTAACTAATTCCCTTCTTACCCTAGACACATCAATTATTTTTTTCTTCTGAAGAAGTATTTCAACTTAATGTAATTAAAATTATGAATGTTATTTTTAATATTGTGAGTCTCACTTTTTTGATTAAGAATATCTCTAATTTCCATAGTTGTGAAAGGTTAATGATATACTTATATATTTATTTTAAAATACTTAATATTAATGTTAGACTAATTATTTTTTATAAATTGTGTAGTAAAGTACTCTCCTAGACACAAATTAGGGAAGAAATAAGAATTCATATACTTAATACTTATAGATAAATAAAGCAAAAAAGGGAACACATGGTTAAAAATAATTGATGAATATTCAAAATTTTGAATAAAATCTTGTCAAACATACCACAGAAATTATTTCAAGAAGTTATTCCTTATGACCAAGTTCATTTTATTTTATGGAATTTTTTGCAAAAAGTTTAATATTTATTTCTGTATGTGTGCATGTAAACACTCATAAACATATATCCATACATACATAAATACACACATACATGAGAGAGATGTGTCTATATCTATATATACATGAAAAAACATATGTGTGTGTGTGCTTATCTCAAAATTCTTTCCAATTTTTATTAGTTATAATATTAGTTTTCATATTCATATGATATTGAATTATTGACATCTGTGTGGTGAGCCTGTTTTTCTTTAATCTAATCTGTTTCATGAACTATGTATCTATTTTCTCACAAAATTATTTTGTGGCATAATTTGAGTCCTGGAATCTTCCCTCTACCTTTTTCATGTTTATTTTTGTTTAATTTTCAAAAGCTTTTATTCCTACAAATAAATTTTTATCATTTTATCAAGCTCTGTATAGAATACTTTTCATAGATTTATTGATTGATATGATATTAAAACTGTGTATTAACTTTGGTAGTCTTGAATCATTTTAGATTATATTGAAATTGACAATCATTATAATATTCCTCAAGCACTTTAATTTTTCATTATTTCCTTGAGGAAAATGTTAAAATTAAATTGTTGCAAGTCTTCAGTATGCTTTGAAGATCCATTTCAAATATTATATGTTTTTTGTGTCATGATGCTAAATGGAATTTTATTTTGTATTATAGCTTATTATTGCTGTTATTATTTTACAGAAACAGTGTTATGGGGGTATATTTTATATCCTGCAACTTTTCTTAGCTATTAATTGTTAAATTTGTATGTTTTCTTATTCTGTAGATTTTAAGCATTTGGGGTTCAGTAACTTGCCTAAGTTTACATGGCCATTGTTTTTTGTTTGTTTGTTTGTTTTTAATGCGGGTGTTAAGTGTCTGAGGCCAGAACAAATCCCAGGTCCTCCCAACTCCAGGGCTGGTGCTCTACTCACTACAGCACATAGCCACACCATTCTCTAGGATTGTTAAGAAAACCATCATGACTACAGGGGATAGGAACTTTGTGTTTTGTTTTGTACCTTTACACTTTTAATTTCTTTCTCTTGTTTTTGTATTGCTAGTATTTCTCAAAATATATAATAACAGGGAGAGTAGACATCCTTTTCTTTCATACTGTAGTTCTTCAGAAAAATATCAGTGTATCTTTATTAGATATAATAAGCTTGCTTGTGGTTTCAGATAGATTTAAACACACACACATGCGCACACACACGTATATATATTTGTAAGTCAGATAAACATAGTGCACAGGATGGCTGTTAGAATAGGTTTACTCTTCATCTGGTCAGACGGGAAAGACACTAAAACAGCTTCAGAGGAGTTAATAATGTTACTTTAGTAAGCAACAGAAAAAGAAGACACATTGCCAGCAATAGAAACATTCCATGTTGCCCTCAATAGTTTACATCACCTCATCCCTGTAACTCACTGTGCAGTCTCAGTGAGTGTTTATAATTTAAGAACACATATTTATATTATTTGTCATTATGTAATGCCATGCAAATATCATGAGAAATCAAATCTAGTCCATGGGAATAAGATATTGTTTTGGCCATAGATCTTCGGAAACATCTCTAGGAAATAATAACCCAAATTATATTTATACATCCTAAAATCCACCTTAATTACATTATAAATGGTTTTTTTGCATCTATTGAGATGTTTTGGATATGTTTTTATTTTTAATATGACTAATTATGATGGTTACGTTCGTAATGATAACCAATCCTTGGATCTCTGGAATAAATCCACCATGATCAATATTTCCTATTTAGTTGTATTAGCATATAACTAAATAGGAAATATTGATAATTTTTATAGTCTGTAGGCTACTTAGATTTCAGCTGGTTAATTTGATATATATATTTTTTTTATATTTTTAAGCAATCGGGGTTAAGTAACTTGCTCAAGGTTACACGGCCAGTTATTTCTGGGTGTGGTGCTGAGTGTCTGAGCCCGGGATTCGATCTCCAGGTCGTCCCAACACTGGAGCCAGTACTCTTATTCGCTGAGCCACCTGGCCGCCCCTAAGCAATTGGGGTTAAGTAACTTGCTCAAGGTTACACGGCCAGGTGTTTCTGGGTGGGTGCTAAGTGTCTGAGCCCAGGATTCGATCTCCATGTCTTCTCAACACTGGAGCCGGTGCTCTTACTTGCTGTGCTACCTGGCCGCCCCTAATTTGATATTTTTTAAAAAGAAAATTTCTTCTTCCTTTTTAATCAATTTGATCAAGGCATTAACTTTTTTTAGTCTTTTCAAAATACCAAATTTAGGCTTTTTAAAAGGTCTTTTTGTAGTGTTTGTTTCTAATTTATCAATTTTCTCTTCTAATTTTTAAAAATATTTTCTTCCAAATTTCTTTTGGGCTTAATTACTTGTTGACATTTTAAGGTTTTTAGGGATTCATATTCAGCTAACTTATCCCCTTCTTTTTCCTTTTAATGTTATATTTTCTGTTGATAAAATTTCCTCTTGTTTTAGCTGTATCTTAGAAATTTTACTCTTCCATCTCTCACTATCTTTACTCTGTACTTAGCCCCACTCATTTAGGATTTCACAGTTAAATCTCAATTTGCATTTGGATTTTTGTGTGTGTGTGCTCATTGAACTGATTACTATTATTTGTTGTCTATAAAGGATGTGTTTGTTTTGTCAGCCTTTTTTACATTTGCTTACATTTTATTACACTTTGCTTCTATAAAAAAATATTGATTCACTTGTAGGCAATTTGTTTTGAGGTTTAGTCTGATATTGAAACTGAGGTTTTGTGATATTTAATGCCTCTTTTGCACAATCACTTTTATTTGACTTATGCTTTCACTTTTTTATCTTTGTCATCATTTAGAAATAAATCTCTGAATGTTCTCTCTGTTTTGATTATTTTATTTTATTTTCAGTCATTTAGGGCATGTTTTTTGCAT
The DNA here is from genome assembly GCF_028583685.1 of Petaurus breviceps papuanus. Classification (NCBI taxonomy): domain Eukaryota; kingdom Metazoa; phylum Chordata; class Mammalia; order Diprotodontia; family Petauridae; genus Petaurus; species Petaurus breviceps. Next base: position 18,835,531 of record NW_027187351.1, on the reverse strand, counting down.
TGTTTCTTGAATTGTTATGCATGTAGAATTCTTCTCTGAAAGTGTCTAGTCCTTCATGGTGTTGGTCACATGACACAGCAGGCCTTTATTATTTCTTTAGAGGAGTATTAGGACCTATGAAAATGTCTATACTTCCCCTATTATTTATTCATTTTTCTTTCATGGCTGGTTCTTGTCACCTGGCTTCCTCAAAGTGAAAGATGAATACAGTCCAGTGACCCTACCCCGCTACAGTTATAGATATTTTTACATTCCCTTCCTGTCTCCAGGTGTTGGTGAAAGGTGTTTGTCATGATTATAAAGAGGAAAAAATAATCTCATCCTAATCCTAGTCATCAAAAACTCAACATTTATAGATTAGTACAAAAATTATCCGAGAGACCACTTGAGCACTGTTAACTTTTCTCATTTATATCCTATTGAGTTGCTTTTGTGTAACTTAATGGATGATTAGTTGAAGACACCTCAAATGTAGTCTCATGAGACAAACACAAAGAAAGAGTCCAAAATCATCTGGTCTAGTAATGTCCTCTGAATAGAATTGAAGGTACTTCCTTATTGCTGTCAGTCAGTTAGGTCCATATTTGGGGGAGGAGATAAATACAACATCATATGTGATGAGAGTGAAAAATCTTTTGGTTTTGTTTTGTTTTTCTCAAGGTATATAGTAACATACTTGTTTACTAATTTTTTACCAGAATATTTTAAAAGTTTTGCCCATGTTACAGACCATGGCTATCTTTAAGTGTCTTTTGGCTGCCTACATGAGCAGTTAAGCCTTAAGAAAACAAGAAAGAAGAGAGTTATGGGCAGAGATGGGTAATATACTTCCCCATATGTTTCCCCATATGGGGAATCTATTGTTCTCATTTCCATACCTTCCACAATTGTCCTGTGTTTTTTTGCCACCGAGAAAAACATACAATATGATCTGACCTGTGATGTCTGTGTCTTTTTTTTCCTCAAGGAAGAATGGAAGTAGGAATTTGCAATCATTATACATTATGTACTTTTACTTTCTTGTGACTGTTCTGCACATTTTCAATAGTTCATTATTAGTTAAGATTGTATTGTTTGCCATAAAATATTTTTGTTATCACACTGTATACCAGTGTGAACAATATCCTTAAGAACCATAGATTTCTAAGTGTTATAATTTCTTTGATCCAGATAGGGCATTGGTATTTAAAACTTTTATTCTGACGGTGCTGTTTATCCATGGACAATGCAGTGCAATGATCTTCTGTAATACTACAATTTGTCTTGTAAAAGAATACATATTTTTAGCATGAATCAACAATTTACATATACTTAATTTTAAATTAGTCATGATTTCAATGGTATCATATCTAAAGCTATTATATTCCTACTGAAGTAACCCAATAATAAATGAAAATAAAAGAAATGGAATATAAAAGTGCCTGTGTTGGTGTGGGTGCATGTGTGGGGACATATTATTTATACCTCATTCTCACAGAGGACCATGATATCTGGGAGGTGATGCTATGGCATACAAGTGAATTGGATTTCATTGAAACAGGGTTATGCAAGGTCAGCAACCTCATTCTCTAGAAGAATCTTCTTCGAGTGGCAAAATATAAATGAGGAAAAGTGGAGATGACCATGAATCCAGTTTGAGAACTTGGCCCTTTTAAGCTAAGGTATTTACCAGGTCTCAGTTTGACTGAGGCAATTCCCATTCAGTGAATAAGACTAGATAAGGAATGAGATAGAGAATGGTCTCTTTATCCAGTTAATAGAAAGTCAATCTGGGGAGTGTAGGTGGTACAGTGAATAGATCACCAGCCCTTGAGTCAGGAAGACATGAGTTCAAATCCACCCTCAGACACCTAACGCTTACTAGCCATGTGACCTTGGGCAAGTTAGTTAACCCCAATTGCCCTGCCCTCCCTCTTATGAAATGGTAAAAAAAAAAAAAAAAAGTCAATCTGGAAATGGAGCATGCTAAGGATTCTGGCCAAAACAGAAACAATTGCTATTTATATTCACTCTGAGTCAATCAGTGTTCAAACAATGACCAAGTGGGCCTTAACTTTGGGACCTATTGTTGGTCTTGTTGGTCAATCAATAAGAAAGATAGCGAATTGGTACTTATGAGTGTATATATGATGAGAGGAGGTTGGGAGACAGAGAGACAGGGAGAGAGACAAAGACAGAGAGACAGAAGAAAGAGAGACAGACAGAGAAAGAGAGAGAGAGAGAGAGAGAGAGAGAGAGAGAGAGAGAGAGAGAGA
>NW_027187351.1:18672841-18833266 GCF_028583685.1 Petaurus breviceps papuanus | reverse complement strand
AGAGAGAGAGAGAGAGAGAGAGAGAGAGAGAGAGAGAGAGAGAGAGAATAATCATTTGGATAGATATTCATATGTACAATATGTTGAGCATTTTTTTACTTATAGATGAAATAGATTAATTCAAGGATTGTTTCATTTTAACAATCACTATGAGTCATTTCCAAAACCATTTAGCTAGGATAATTTTTGGGACATCAGAGTCTAGATTGTGATATTCTTTTGTTTTCCTTAGCCTCTCAATACTTTAGCTTGAAAAGGACATTAAATATATTAAAGACAGGGGAAAAAAGAGAAAATTATTTATAGCAAATAAAGTATACCTCCCACTCCAGTGCCACAAAATTCCATAAATTAAAACCTCATAGATAACAGCATATTTCCTACAAACAGTTGTTCCAATAATATTTATTAAGTGCTTACTAGGCACCAGCAGAATAGACTGTAGACTGTCTTTTAGTAGTTCATAATTTATAGGGGATGATAGTAGACGCTCATGTATTATAAACACAAAAATACATACATACACACAGAAAGGCATAACAAATTTCCTTTAGAAGGAGGAAGAAATTAGCAGCTAGGGGAAGAGGATAAGCATACAGCTTAGGTACATTAACCCAGAGAAACAATCAGTAGCGTCTCTGCTTTGCCAGTGTCATCAGAGATGCATTGCAAGTAGATGTTTAAAGATTTTGGTTTCAGTTTCAGTTTGGCACCTATCAGCCTGGGGTTATTTGGTAAATTTCCAGCAGGCTGCAGAATTTTCCTAATTTCACCATCTATAACTCCCATTTCTGTTTCATTCCTCTACTCTCCTGGCATTGTACAGCAGCTAACTCTGCTGGTCTATGACAATGCTCAATTTAGTCCCGGAGCTTCTTAATGTTCATCAGACAGGATGACTATTTCCTAGTTAGATCTCTTTACATTTGATTGTTTCAACCTGAATGCTATTCTTTTGATTTTGCTCAAATTCTGCTTCTATTCTTTTATTGTTTCACTAGGATAAAGGGGAAATCCTGAAAACTTCCTGGGATGCTCAATTCCTTATAGGGTCAGACTTTTTGGTGCTTCCTATTTTAATAATAGTGATCAAGATAGCACCTTATTTTCTGTACTGTGGTACCTCTTGATGCAATCCCTAGCTTCTTAAAGAGGAAATTAACCTTACTAGAGATGAGGTAGGGGCTCTGGGAGCCCTTTCAAGCTCTCCTTGTATCCCTTAGGAAAAGGCTCTGGGAGCCCACCATTGTCTGTAGTATCCAGGTAGGCTCCAGCAACTTCCCACCCTTATTCACTCATTGGCCTCATTTACTTCTCCTGAAGACTCCCCCCAAACTCCTCCTCTACATTACCCCTAGATTCCTCCCACAACATTTCTGTATATAAGACCCCATCTTGCCACCATGTGTGTGACAACTACATAAAATTACCTAACACAAACTTACTCTGTGTCTAATATAAGCGAACTTCTCTTTGGCTGAAGTGACTTGAGTGGAATTCATTTGGCAGGACCTGATGTGTTGGTATTTTGGCGTCTCCAGAGCAACCCTAACCCTCTTTATGGGTAACCTCTTCACTAGGATAACACAGAGAGATATGTATTTGTCTCACTGAGTAGGGACTTTCTCCAGTAGAATTTTTGTAAGGGAACACACTCCTCTACTATCTATAAAAAATAAAATTATTTTGCTCTCCTTGTTTGTATATTTCTCTCATTGTGTAAGAAAAAGTGTTTTCATAGCTCTATCTAAATAAATCTATCAGTCAACAGACAAGATTAAAGTTTTAAAATGAGGAAATACAATCATCATTGTCTTTTTATGAGATCACTTAATGTAATATGACCTTGCTAATAGGATAAAAATCAAACAATCTAACCATTCTTCTAGGAAACATCAGAACTATCTCAATACAGTGGCAAAACAGTTCAATGGTGGATGACTTCACACTCAGCAATGACTTGAGGAAGTGGATCTTTGCATCAGTGTCTTTGGACATCAAAGCGGAGGGGGGAAAAAAGGGAAAATTTCATTACATACCCTCCACCAGATCTCACTTGTCATTAGAGGAGAATAACCTACAATGTAACCAGAAGAGATCAGAGAAATTCACATGAAGGAAAAACATAGACACATATAGAATGCTTTCTACCTGAGGGGAGAAGTGGCTCTTAGGGATCAAAAGATTTCTTAAACCAAAAAAGAAACAGTGAACTCTAGAGAAGCAGCAACCGTCAGAGTTACATACAAGAGGAATTTTAGAGACTGCATGAAGGAAGAAAAGGACATTTATTAACCAAGAGTTGAATTACCCCTTTGTCACATGTCTCCCCTATAAGGATACTTCAGTAAGTTTTCTTTTTAATTTTGAACGTAGGGATATTGTATTTTCAAGGGGAGTTCCACATCTCCCCCCCACCCCCTCACCTTGGCAAGAGTGCTTCCTACCAACTGGGTTATAACATCTTAGTTACTATATATTATAGCTAACTGGTTACTATATAATTATATACCATAACTATTCATTTACTATAGACTTAAATACTATATCATCTTAAAATCTTTGCTGAAATCTTATAGTTGGTACTTGTTAATAATTAAGGTCAAGCATCCACTGATGGTGGCTTGTGAAAATTTCTACTAATTAAACGCTTAAGTTTGCACTTGGATTCCTGAGACATATTTAGAAATCACTGTATAATGAACTAGCCCCGGTATGAGTTAAAGTTAGCAGAGACATCCCAGAGTGGGGTCTTACATAAGCTTTCTCCTTTTAGAATTTACCAACATAACAAAAATTTGAAAATTCTCCCTAAAATCAACCATGTCCAGTGACAATCTAGTATATCTTTTTTGTTTGTTTGCTTGTTTTAAATGACTTTATCCAATATTAGTCTTTGTGGTAACTTAGAAAGCTAAAGAAATCCTATAAAGCAATGCAAAGAGATCTAGGATTGGGACCTGCATCAGACACTTATTAGTTGGGTGCTTATAGACAAGCCAATTGATGCATCTAAGTCTCACTTTCTTCAACAATAAAATAGGCATAAGGAGTCAAGATGGCAGAGTAGAAGCAGGTCCTCTGGGGTTCTCCAGTTTCTACCTTCCCCAATTCATGTAAAAGGGGACTCTGAACAAACTTTGGAGCTACAGAGCCCACAAAATGACACAGAGAAGCTTACCTCCAGCTGAGGATGGCTTGACAGGCCAGTAGGAATTGGCCAGCACAGTGCTCTGGGAGCCAAGTCCAGGTCCCATGAGAGCTGAAGGTTTTAGCCCCAGGGCAGGCCTGACCAACTACAGGCCACAAGGACTCCAGATCATCAGCAGCTGTTACTTTCCAGAGTTATCTACACATACATGCTAAGGACAAAGTGAGAGGTCAGTGCACTGTGGATTTTGGGACCCAGTGGTTGGGATTGCATCAGCTTTTGTCAGTGGGTGAGAAGCCACTGAGGAGCCATGGCTGTTCAGCCACCCCAACAGGGCAGATTCAGCTCCTGGCCTGGAGAGTGCAGGGGGACCAAGAAACCAGTCTGAGGGGTGACCGCTCTTGCTTTTACATGCTTGGATCTGGATTGCAGTGTAGGGTGGAGGTCCTGGGGTGGGTGTACAGCTTGCCAGAGAGTGTGGAGGCTTCAGCAAGGGCATCTATTTAATACCTCCAGCAGCTGAGAAAACCCCAGCTATTGGTATAAAGCTCCATTGTCTGGTATCAGAGTCCTACTGTGGTAAAAAGGCCAAAAGTCAAGTAATAAAGTAGCAAAATGAGCAGGCAAAGGAAACAAAGCAAAGAGAAGAACCCAACATTAGACTGCTATATTGGGGACAAAAATGATCAAAGCATGGAACAGGAGGAAGACAGTGAAATCATGAATCCTGCCCCCAAACCTTCAAATGGAAATACGAGCTGGTTACAGTTCATAGAGGACCTTAAAAAGCAGATAAGAGAAGTGGGGGAAAAATTGGGAAGAAAAATGAGAACGATGCAAGAAAATTATGAAATGAGAGACAACAGCCTGACTGAGGAAAATAAAACCTTAAAAAATAGACTAACTCAATTGGCAAAAGAGGCTCAAAAAGGCAATGAAGAGAAGAATGACTTAAAAAGCCGAATTTGCCAGATTGAAAAAGAATCTCAAAAGCTCACTGAGGAGAATCATTCCTTCAGAATTATATTGGAGCAAATGTAAGCTAGTGACTTTATGAGAAGTCAAGGTGCTGTTAAACACATCCAAAGAAATGAAAGAATAGAAGGAAATGTGAAATATCTCATTGGATAAAACACTGACTTAGAAAATAGATCCAGGAGAAATGATTTAAAAATTATTGGACTACCTTAAAGGCATGATCAAAGAAAGAACCTACAAATCATCCTCCAAGAAATTCTCAAGGAAAACCATCCTGATGTTTTAGAATCACAGGGCAAAATAGAGGTTGAAAGAATCCACTGATCCCCTCCTGAAAAAGATCCCCCACCCCCAAAAATAATCTAGAAATATTATAGTCAGCTTCCAAAATTCCCAGTCTAAGGAGAGAATGCTACAAGCAGCCAGGAAGAAACAATTTGAATATTGTGGAGACACAAACAGGATAACCCAGCATCTGGCAGCTTCTACACTGAGGGACCAAAGGCCTTGGAATATGATATTCCAGAGGTCAAAGGAGGTGAAATTAAAACCAAGAATCACCTACCCAGAAAAAACTGAGTCTCATATTTCAGAGGAAAATATGGTAATTCAATGGAATAGAGGACTTTCAAGCATTCTTAATGAAAATACCAGAATTGAATAGAAAATTTGTCATTCAGATACAAGAACAAGAGAAGCATGAGAAGGTAAACAGGGAAAAAACATCATAAGGAATTTATCAAAGTTGAACTATTAACATTCCTGCATGGAAAAACAATGATTGTAACTGATGAAACTTGTCTCAGTATGAAAATAGTTGAAAGGAATATATATATATATATATATACATATATATATATACACACATATATATATATATATATATATATACGCACACACACACACACATATATGTAATGGAAATGCAAATTTAAAGACCTTCCTTGCCCCTCGGCTAAAGTGCTCCTGGTGCCTGGGGTGGGAGGCTTGTTTTTCAGTAGATACTTTTTGATTGGGCTGTGAGTCAATAAGGTTGTTACATTCTCTGAGTCAGGAGAAGGCTATATAAGCCCTGATGTGTAGCTTTGTTTTGGGCCTCACTTTGAGAAGTGTTGTGTGATTTGATCAGATGAAACTCTGGGAAGCCATTGTTGAGAGCCCCCAGCTTTGAAAAACTCAGATGTTGATTTGGTTTGGATGTAAAGGTTGGACAGTTTGGAAATCTGTCTACTTGATCTATTTCTCTGTCTTGATAATTCTGCCTCTATACTCTGAAGTGCGGGGTGCTGACCTTTTTTCTCCTGAACTAGGTAAACGATATATGTTTGACTGATTAAAGTAAGCTTTTTAACCCGTTTTGAGTTGCTTTCCTTTATCAAAGCACATCTAAGAACCTGTGTGAGAAGCCACCCTGGGGACGCTGTGGTGCTTGCTGCTACACTATATATGAGGGTATATGGACATATGAATACGTATGTGAATATGTGTATATATGTTTACAAGTATACATAGATAGAGGGCACAGGTTCAATTTAATAAGAAGGGATGATACTTAAAAGATGAATTTAATAGGTGGGACAGTAATAGAATGAGAGAAGATGGGAAGGGACAGAATGGAGTAAACTAATTCATATAGAAGAGGCAAAGGAAAATTGTTACAATGGAGCAGAAAACTGGGAAGGCAAAAGTGAAGGGGTCAGCTTTATTCTCACTGAATTTGGCCTGGGGAGTGAATGAAATACTCTCTAAATAGCGTATCTCATGGTACACAAGAGAAGGAGGGAAGGAAATGGGAGGGGTAATAATGGAAGGGAGGGCAGGCTGGGGGGGGGGAGAGAAGTTGGAAGCACCCACTTTTGAAAAGCTACAGGATCAAAGTAGAGAATAGAACAAATGGAAATTTGTATAGGAGGGAGGGAAATATAGTCAGTGTTTTGTAATGTATTTACCACGGTAATGTTTTGCATTAGCTCCACATGTACAATCTTTTCTTAACTGCTTATCTTCCCAATAAGTGTGGGTTACAAGGGAGGAAGGGAATGAATCTGGAATTCAAAGTTTTAAAATCAAATATTTAAAATATATAAATATATTATTATTATTATTATTACTCTTTTACATGTATTTGGGAAATAAGGTATCTAGGCACTGGGGCGTAGACATCCACCATGCCCTACTAGAAAAGTGGAAAGGCATATGGGAGAAAATATGGGAGAGAGCAGATTGGAGGAGGGGATATCCTGTGGGACTGCTATTTTTGGCCGGTGGGTATGGGAAAAATGGGGAGAGAATTTGTAACTCAAAATCTGGCAGAAATGAATGATATAAATCAGAAGTTTATAAAGCATTTGAAAAATGAAAAAAGTCATAATAATACTTATTCAAGAGTATATTTTTGTGAGTAAATTCCTTAGCAATACAGCCTCAAAGTTTTATGCTAATGTGACTATTTAAAAAAAAGTTACATGTATCTATGGTATGTAAAGACTATCTCTGTGATAACCCCTACTCTTTCATTTCTATCACATTTTTTCTAAATTTTATCATTTTGAATAAAATTTACTCATTTAATCAAACAGAAGGGATAAAACTGAACATTGTTTTTAAAAATAGTCCCTCTTTCAAGCTCTATTTTGAAAAATTTAAATATTTTAAATGCAAATGACTGTTTGCCCTTAATATAGCATTCATAATCAATATTATTTTTATATTTTGCAGAAGTTTCTAGCTAGCCTCTTTCTTTGTACCTAGCCATAATTATGCTTATTGACCCATAATTGTGCCTTTAATCAGCATGAGGACTCTCAAAGTCTATGATAGATACTCATGCCCATAATCATTGGGGCCTACTTTTAGATCCACATCCCTCACCCTTTTTATCCCCTCAGAGTTTGAAAAAAAATCATTTTCTAAGTAAATTCTTTCTGTTCTTAGGAAATTGGTGTTGAGAATCTACATTCTTCTTTTCCTTAGCATTATTCACTAGGTTTCTTTCCAAACTCCCACATTTTCTTGCCTCATATTTATTACCATCCCTTTTCACTGCCCTTGTCTCCTATTTATTTAATGGAGCTCTGAATTCTGAGTTTCTCAGCAGTAAAAGCTCTTATAAAAGAGAGGAAAATTTGCACTACATAAGATGTGATTATTCTGTCCAGGGTTCCATAAAAGTGTATTTTTAAAGTATTATTACCTGTTGGAAATAAACGGAAAACAACTTTTTGTTTTTGTTTTCGCACAGAGTTTGTGTCTTATACTTCTTTCAAACACTTTTTAGCACACAATGCATTTGTAAATATCTGAATTCCTTCTTTGTGTAAAAGCAAGGCACAACTTATAAATATATTTTAAAATGTGGCTTTAGGCCTCTACAGAATTCAATGCCTTCACTTTGTTATAAACTCTTACATGTTCTCAAAGCACTGAATTATCTTACTCTTTTCAATTATTTTGCAATCCTCTATGGGAAAACAAAAATATTAAAGTCTGTTTCATTTCAAAGCCAAACCATTGTTCTGGATTTTATTATTGGATGAGCACAGCTATATTCCATCAGCATGAGAGTGGAGGAAAAAAGAAAGAAAAAAAAACCTCTACTTTTGATTATACATGGTTTTGGATTAGAAAGAGTCTAACTTTGGCAAAATATGCAGCTTTACAAAAGATCTAAAATTTCCATGGTAGATAATCTTCTGGATGTACATATTAGGCTTTCATTTCTTTTGTTCCCTCTTTTAATAACTAACGAAGAATTTAAAATTCAGTCTACCTGCAGATGAAACAAGGAAATACACTTGAAGGCCTATTAAATGTTGAATCATTTAAGTGTCAGAGAGTCAAAATTTGAATGTTGCTCTCTCTTGGGTAGCAGAGAGAGTGTAGGACTAATAATGATAGTAAATATGTGGCTTGAAGGAAGACATTCTAGCATATTTGTCTTGGTGTCACCTCTCACAATGCCTGACATAGCAAATTTTTAATTAAGTATTATAGGTGTGTTGATTAATTAATTTACTGACTTGACATCATGAAGACCTGGGCTCAAATCTTACCTTAGATTGAGCTGCATGCCCTTTGGTAAGATAGCCAACCTCTCTGAACATCATTTTCCTTACTTTCTAAATGGACATAAAAATAGGATTATTTTATTCACAGGTGGTTGTGTAGATCAAAACGAACAACAGAGTTCACATGATTTGTAAGCCTATTTTCCCCAATTTAATATTTTATTTTTACCAATTGCATGTCTAAACAACTTTAACATTCTCTTTCTCAAATTTTGAGTTTCAAATATTTTCTGTCCCTCCCTTGTCTCCTCCCCAGTGAGAAGGTAAGCAATTTGATATATGTTACACATGTGTACTCATGCAAAACACATTTCCATGTATGTAGTTCTGTGAAAGAAAACACAGACCCGAAAAGAAATATAAAGAAAAAATTTTTTTATCTATATTCAGCTTTTACCAGTTCTTCCTCTGGAGATGGACATTATCTTTCATTGTAAGTCCTATAGAATTGTCTTAGATAATTGTATTGTTTAGAACAGCGAAGTTATTCAAAGCACATTATCATACAATATTGCTTTTACTTTGCACAATGTTCTCTTGGTTCTGCTCATTTCCCTTTGCCTCATTTCATGTAAGTCATTCCATGCTTATTTTTTTGTCTCCTGAGAGCATCTTAGTCATCATTTCATAAAGCAAAATTATATTTCACCACAATCATATACAGCAACTTGTTCAGCTATTGCCCAATTAATGGACATCTCAATTTCTAATTCTCTGAGACAACTTAAAGAGCTGCTGTAAATATTTTTGTACACATACATCATTTTCCTTTTTAAAAATGTCTTTGGGATGCAGACCTAATAGTGGTATTTCTTGGTTAAAGTGTATGCACGGTTATAGCCCTTTGGACATAGTTACAAATTGTTCTCCAGAATGGTGGAATTAGTATACAACTTCACCAATAGTATGTTAGTGTTTTAATTTTCCCACATCCCCTGCAACATCTGACATTTTTCTTTTATGTCATATTAGCCATTCTGACATGTATTAGGTAGAAGGTCAGAGATTTTTTAATTTACATTTTTCACAATAGGGATTTAGAATTTTTTTTTTCACACGACTATAGATAATTTTGATTACTTTGTTTGAAGACTTCTGGTTTAGATTTTTTACCCTTTATCAATTGAAGAATGACTCTTATTTCAATAAAATTGACTCAGTTTTCTTTTTGTTTGAGAAATGAATTATTTATCAAAGCAACTCACTGTAAAAATAAAGGTTTTTTTCCAGTAATGATTTCCAATTAAAACTCCAATTCTTTCCCCCTTGTTTATCCTCACTCTCTTCTTTATCCTGTCCATTCTCAAAAGTGTTTTGATTCTCACTTTTACCTCCCTCAAATTGTTCTCTTGTCTATCAGGTCCTCTCCAACACTTCTCTTATCCCCTTCTCTTCCTACTTTCCATTATGGTAAAATAGATTCCTATCTCCAAATGAGTATTATTCCTTCTTTGAACCAATTCCTATGAGAGTAAGGTTCATGTTCTCTCTTTGCTTTTTGTGGTCAGATTAATTCTCTTGTTCATTTTCCAGAATATATCTTGACTTTTAACTCCATGCTAAAATGGGGCTCTGCTTTCAAATTGGAGGGGCACTATCCCAAGCTTCAGGTTTTTGTGTAGCTGTTTTGGAGGTAATTCTAAGGAACTTCTGAGTTTTGGATCCTTTCAAGGTGCTAAGATCTAGTTAAAGATATATTTACTACTCATCAGTACTCTTCACTTTTCTGTAAGTGGCCACAAGCACTCATTTCAACCCTGAAATTGTAAAGAGAGTTTCTATTTTTTTGCAGCTGCAAACTCTTCTGTGCTAAAGCCACTACTCACTCTGGGACTTAGAACCAGGGCAAATACTCAGGACTTCAACTAAAATCCAAGTATAAGCAATGCAACAGAGTATAATTCATGGTGCCACCAAATGTACCCTTGTAAATCAACTTTTGACCCATTGTCCAATCCCCCTGCCATCTTTGGACTGAGAGTTCTGAAAGCAGTACTACCACTGCACATTCAGTCACTCCCAAGGTCAGCTCCTGGTTTGTTTGGGGCCAAGTCTGTATTGGTGTTGCCTTAGCCAGCTGTGTTCCTTTCTCACCTTGGTGCAACAGACCTTTCCTGTTTATCTTCTAGGTTGTCATGGGCTGGAAAAATTGTTTCACCCTATCTTTATGGGGACTCTGCCACTCTAGATTTTGGATTCATTATTTAAATTTAAGATTGATTATTTAAAGGAATATTTAGGGGTTTGGTTTAAGGTTCAAATAAATTCCTACTTTTACTGTGCCATCTTGGCTCAGCCTCTTTGGTAAAGCTTAAAATGCTGTTGAAATGAAACTATGACTACCACTATATGAATTTGACTTTATCCTATAAAAGTCATGTTTAATGGCATTATAATTATAAAAAGATACAAATTAAAATTCATAGTATAAATGTATTTAATTATAAAATTAAAATGCAAAATTAAAAAGAGTACTTGTGGAGGTAATCAAATTGAAGCCCCTGCCGGAAATTTATTCCTCAATAAAGCTGATAGAATTTTGGGAGCTCCACTTTGATTGGAAAGGAGCTTCATATTGATATACAATTCTTCTCTAGCACCTTGTTGAGAAGACACAAGGACTTGTTTTGCATAGATCCCAATGACTTCTGTTGCCTCCAAGTTTTTTGGCAATGGAAATGTGGATTTCAGAGGATCACTGAGATCCAGAAAAGTGAACTGTGAAATAATAGCCCCTTCCTTTTTATTATCTCTCTTTTGGACTAAGTAATATAAAATGGGGAGGGAGAGAGTAATCCCCAATCTCTCCTCATGCCTAATATCACCACCACCACCACTCAAATAAAAAATAAAATGGCACTAGGAAAGGAAAAACAAATCATTGTGAACTGCCAGTTTTTGCCCAAGTGGTTTGTAAGGATTAAGGGCCCAAAATATACGGCTTTTTTTCTGCCTTCCTGTTTACTTTCTGAGCACAAGAAAGAGATATGAGTTCCTCAATATAGCCTTTCCATGCAGATTCTAATGTTCCAGCAAAATTAAAAATTCTTAAAGTCAAGAGCTAAAACTGCCCTTCTAGACTGAGTGGATTTCTTCAACAGTACCCTTCAAAGTGGAAAAGGATGCTCAGGAAGTACTCACCCTTTAGTTGAAGAGCTTGAACCTCTAACCCTTGACCACTCTTCTGTCTCTAGGAGAAGTTATTTTGCTGCCTGTCTAAGATAAATGGGGAATATTTATTCAGTAGTTTAGCAATATCTCTTTATTTTCAAGGTGGAGCCTAATGGACAATTAAGTGTTGTAAGTTTCTGTATATGTGGGTTTCTGTGAGTCTTTTATACTTTAAGCATTTTCAGTGGTGGAAGAAATTAAGAATGATACTCATTAATATTCAATTAATAGCTGATACTCTTCTTATATATTTATTGTTTTATTAACCTGATATTTGGGGAAACTTAGACAAAAACCATTCCCAAAGTTTATATTGGAAAATTCCTCAGACTCTGGGGCGAGCTAAATAAGCCAAATATATAGCAGTTAACCTTTGCAAACTCAGTCCCCAGGTATCAAAACCTATTTCTATGACTCAGAACATTTAAGGATACCTGGAAAATAAGTATTGGCCAAGTAACATAAGTTAGTTTGCCTAATCATCTGCTTTAAATAATCAGTGTTTTATTATAAAGTTAGTTGTTTTTGTTTGTACTAATAGGTTTTTCATTCTGATCATTTTCCCATACTTTAAAAATAGTAATATATTAATATAGATGTTTATGGTTACTCTGAAAATTAGGTGATATATTCAGGGTTCTTTTAGGCTATATGGAACTTTTATTTTTGTGCCTTGTGTGCATAACCTGACATCTGATATTTTTAATCTGTTTTCCATTTGTTTCTTTCTCTTTCATATTAAGCAGCTTCAGTGCTGCTGCTAATAAATTATTCAGCTGCAAGTTTTATACTTTAAAGTTGTGTAAATTAAATCAGGCTATTCCTTGATTCCTAAAGGGTGAGAACAACAACGAGGATGGTAATGCATCATTTCTCACTCCAGTTCCAGTATCACTCTACATACAAGTATATGACTAAAGAATAAATTATCACTTCTATTTTTGTGGTATAAATACACCTATGATTTCTCAAAATTAAAAATAATGAATTTGCCTTTCATAACATGCAATTTTCTAATCCACTCAATAAAATGCCATCTACTTAATAAAGAGGTTATAGCACTAATAAACTTAATTAGAAAATTGAAGATGATTACTGCTATAGAATAGATACCCAGGAATGAGAATGGAAATAAGAATATTATCTCCTTCAAGTCTATTTTGTTTTTTACTCAGGATTTCCCCAAAGACATACTGAAAAAAAATCCTGAAAATACACATGGTTTTCTTTTTGTCAGCTTTAGAGAGTTTACGTTCAAAGATTTTTCAATAAGAATCACCTCAGGACATGAATTTAGCAGATATTAACGTATAATGTTGTTATTAACTTAAATTCTTGGTTAGTATTATGTTCCTATTAAGTATTGAGTTAAGATATTAACATTTATGGGCAGGTGGGTGGTACAGTGAGTAGAGAACTGGCCCTGGAGTCAAGAGGATGAGTTCAAATGTGGCCTCAGACACATAAGACTTTTATTAGCCATTTGACCTTGGGAAAGTCACTTAAGCCCAATCGCCCTGCTTTCACCCCTCAAATAAAAAGGGGAAAAAAGATATTGATATTTAGCAATAGTAGTCATCTCTGTCTAACTTTACATTTTTACTCATACCAGAGGTGTGCTTCCAAATGTTTAGTTGTCTCTCAGGGATGGTGGAAGAGATAAATACACATATTACTTTTCAAGTTTTATGTATATTATTTACTTTTGCTCAATAGTCTTTTTTAAGTCTAGACAGTCAACAACATGACAATCAAACCCTGAATTTAAGCATTTTCTGATTTCTGAGGTAATAATGAACATTCTGAAAATTTGACAATTCGCTCTCCAGAGTGAGTACTAACTGGCTTTATCATATAATTAATATATCTCCATCTAAACCTTACTTTCTTGTGAATGAGGGATATTCATGTTATTGGAAAGGTTTGCATAGAAAAACATCAGATTTTAGCATAGTGCCTATGGATAATGGGAGGGGAAATGAGGGGAAAAGACTCCCCTCAATCTGGCTCTTATGTTCAGAGATGTCAAGAACAGATGACCATACTAGATATCTCCTTTCTCTGTCTTTATTTAGTCTTATATTTACTCCTCTTGGATATGTTGGGATACAATGATAGCACCAATTTCAGAATGATTGCTTTTCAACTTGATAATTTTTAGAGAATCTCTGGGCTATTACTAAGTTTCGTTGGAAGGAGTCTTTTGTGGTATCACTCCAGTTTAAAGACTTTTAGGAAATAGTCTAAGGCCTGTGATTGAAGGGATTTATTGGCTATATAATTATTTTTAAAGGAGTAATACATATAAAGTAGCAAGAACCACAGTAACATTTATACAGCACTTTAAGGTTTTCAAAATTATTTACAAATATCTCATTTTTTCCTCCCAATGAGGAGAGGTGGGTCCTATTGTAATTCTCATTTTAAAGATGAAGAACTGTGGAAGACAGGTTAAATGACTTGTCCAAAGCCACATAAGTATGCCTTTCTATTTCCATATGGAACTCTGTATCCACTCTGCCACCTAGAAATCTAAGCTGAGTAATACAATCTCTCCAACCTTGCATAGTCATCAATCTCCCAAAAGAATTAATTGAACTTGATCATATAGGGGACATTTCAAATTAACCTGAATACCACTGTCTCTCAGGATAACTGTAGTAAGAGGAATGGGGTCATAGATTAGGAACTTTGAGAAACCTTAGACATCTGCTAGCTCAACCCACTCATTTGATAGATAATAGAATTGAGGTCAAGAGGAATTAGAGACATAGGATAATAGCTCCAGAACTGAAATAGACCACAGAGGTCATGTAGTCCTCACCCTATTTTTGCAATTTTTTTTAAAGTGAGGTCCAAAGAGGTTATGTGTCTTGTTCAATGTAACACATGTTGAAAATAGAAGAACCAGGATTGGACCCATGTTCTCTAATTATAGACTCAACATTATTTCTACTGTACCAATTCTTCCTCTTCTGTATCCTAACAGTTGTTTTTTTAATAATATAGAAAGTCCATTTTCTGGAAATTTCTCTTCTGAGTACCAAATTTTCAGTAGGATATTGATAAATTGGAGTGTCTAAAGAAGGACAAGGACAGTGAAGAGCTTTAAGATACAGAGATAAGCTGATGTAACTCAGGATGTTTAACATAGAGAAAAGACAATTTAGGGAGCCAGACTAGTGTGCTTCAAGTATTTGAAGAGCTTTCACGTGAAAAAGCCATAGGAAATGATCTGAATGTCTGAGACAAAAATTCCAGAAGTAAATGGAGGAAATTACAGGTAGTCAGATAACTTTGAAATCTATTTTGTTTTCCTTAATAGTTTGGGTTATTCAATAGTGAATAGGCTAACACATGTCATAGTAGATTCCGCCCTCTTTACAGGCATTTGTCTCTGAATGGTTACTTTTTTTGTTAGACTGTAGAGTAGGTACTTCTACAGATACAAGTAGCCTTTGAGATCACTTCCAACTGAGATTTTGTGATTCCATGAAATTATTCTCATTTAGTAAATTCCATGAAATTCTCTTATTGCAGAGAATTTTCAATCAATGCCATTTCTAATGAAAAAAAAATCAAACATTCAATAAAAAGGTAAAGTCTCCACCCATCACCACATGTTCCCTCCTTGTAGGAACTCCTATTAGTCTTACCTGCAGTTGCAGAGGAATTATATTTGAATAGTAAATAACATTAGCATGGGTATATAAGGTGGTCTTAGAAAACCCTCAGCTCTCACAAGCTGTGCCTGTACAAAGGTAATGACTTGAGTCAAACTAATATGCTAGTATTTTGGTTTTCACTCTTCCTGCTCATGCATCCTTCTGAAAGTTAGATATTTGCCAAATGACATATTTGATTTACCCAATGCATACATGATTTGTTTTAGTTGTTTTCCAAAGTCATATGTAATTTCAACATGACAGAAATCCCATCACTACCTAATTTTGTGTTATCCTTGTTCTAGGACAAGTATTTTTCCTGAACAACATTTTTTCCCTCAGTTCTCCTAACCCAGCTTTCTTATCCTCAAAACCTGACTGCCCCAAGCTTCCTAGATTTAGCCACTTGGTCTATGGACCTCAATCTTTTTAGCCATATGAAGTCAAGACCTGTCAGACTTGGTGGGTGCCAAAGACCACGTGACTCACTATATCCTAATGACTAACTGATCAGGTATATTTCCAAGTGGAGGTGAGGTGTTGTGTTTTGATGTCCACTGTAGCATCCTTCTCAAGGACAACGTTATATAGAACCTGTCATGATAGCAACCAAAAACCATCTTTCTGGTTAATTTCTACAAGTCATTTGTTGAGACCTTTACTTTATTGGAACCTGCCGTTATATAGCATTCCCATAAATCAGTTACAAAAAAGCAATATTAACTATTTTATCCTTGTTAAAACAAAACTTTTAGCCAGCCTGCTGAAAACATCTATTACTCTTTACTGCTCATTCATGTTGTTTACTGTTTCTTTTATACATAGTCATAAAACATTGCACCTGCAACTTTTCACCATATATCAGCTACACAAATGTTCATTAGCTTTTAGATAAATTTTAGTGTGAGATAGGACCCAAGGAGAAATTCCAATGCTCTTCATGGTTTGAGGCTGCTGTCCAGAGTAGTCAGTCACTGTCTGGTCCTTGTCCAGGATATGGATTGAACTCTAGAATCTTTCAGGAAGAGGTAACAAAGAATTTCAATAAAAATGGGGCTTAGTGACCCAAAGCAGAAAGCTCACACCAAAAATTGAGGATACAAGATTATTTTTTAGAAGCAATAAGAAGTAGAAGACAATGCCTGTAGTGGAAGCTAGATCAAAATCCAAAGTTCTGAACACAATTTAAAGGAAAATAAGTAAGAATCAAAATCAAAATTTCACTCTATATTGTTTAGGACCAAAAGATACACAATGAAAAGCATGGATTTACTTTTTCAAATTCATAACCCTAATTGAATAAACTCTTCTATTTAATCTATCCATATGACACAGGCTACATTATGTTAAGCCAAATAATTACACATCTATGCAGCTTTTGCCCTGTCTAACCTATCTGGATCTTTGGAGTATTGGGCTTCCTAAAACCTTCCTCTATACTATCACCTACATGAATATTCATAGAATATTCAATTCTAAATAATATAATTAATATGTTTCTACTTTAAAGATAGTTTTTTTTAAATATTAATCCATACTTATTTCATTAGTATCCTTAAAATAAATTCAACATGGCTAGGCATAACTTTTAAAGTTTGCTTGGCTACTATTATTAAAATTTAAGGAAAAATAACATTACACTTGAACCATGTATCACTTCATTGCTCTTATTTTACTTTCCCACAACCTCTCCCATACTTGTTTTTAAGTTTACATATAATTTTTATAATATTTTTTTCTGAATTACACATAAATAAAAATTTGTAATATTATTAAAAAAAAATAAAACTGAGAGTCAAGATGGCAGAGTAGAAACAGGACTTCCACAGGACTCCGACTTCACCTTCTACAATTCATGTAAAAAGGGACTCTGAACAAACTTTGGAGCTACATTACCCACAAAAAGACACAGAGAAGCTAACCCCCTGCTGAGGACAGCCCAGCAGGATGGGAGGTAGCAGCCAGCACAGCACTCTGAGAGCCGAACACAGCCCTGTACAAGGATGAGGTTTTAGCCTCAGGCCATACCAGAGAAGCCACGGGCTGGAGGAATTTTAGATCACCAGAAGCTGTGGTAGTTTCCAGAATTATAAACCCACAGATGCTAAAGAAAAAGTGAGAGTTTAGTGGGATCCAGTAGTTCGGGAGTGCTGTCAGATTTTGTCCCAGGGGCAAGAAGTGGCTGAGGTGTGGGGGCTGTGCTGCCACAGCCATGTGGCTACTTTGGCTACTGGCCTGCAGATTTTAGTGAGACCAAGTGGCCAGGCTGAGACGATAATCTCTCTCGCTCTAACCTGCTTGGATATTGATTGCAGTCTTGGGTTGAGATCCTGAGGTGTGCGATCATCTTGCCAGAGCATGTGGAGGCTTCAGAGAGGGCACAAAATTAATACCTTTTGCAGATGAGAAACAACCAGCGATTGGAATGAAGGTCAGCAGTCTGGTAACAGAGTCCTACTCTGGCAAAAATCCCCAAAGTCAAGTAAATTAATGGCAACATAAGCAAACAATGAAGGCAAAGAAAGCAGAGAAACCCAAATTTACATTCTATTTTTTGGGGGAAAAAAATGGTTTAAAGCATGGAACAGGAGCAAGACAACGATGTCAGAACTCCTGTACCAAAAGCTTCCAAAAAACCACAAGCTGGCTACAGGCCATAGAGGACCTTAAGAAAGATTTTGAAAACAAAATAAGAGAAGTGGAGGGAAAATTGGGAAGAAAAATGAGAACTATGCAAGAAAATTATGAAATGAGAGTCAACAATCTGACGGAAGAAAATAACACCTTAAAAAATAGATGAACTCAAATGGCAAAAGAGGCTCAAAAAGGTAATGAATGAATGCCTTACAAAGCTAAATTTGCCAGATGAAAAAAAGAATCTCAAAAGTTCACTGAAGAGAATCACTCCTTCAGAATTAGATTGGAACAAAAGGAAGTTAATGACTTTGCGAGAAGTTAATATACTATTAAACAGATCCAAGGAAATGAAAAAACGAAATGGAAAGCAAAATGTAACATTTCATTGGGAAAACACTGACCTGGATAATAGATCCAGAAGAGATATTTTTTAAAGCAATCAGGGTTAAGTAACTTGATCAAGATTATACTGCCAGTTATTTATGGGTGTGCTGCTAAGTATCTGAACCTGGATTTGATCCCCAGGTCATCCCGAAACTGGAGCCAGTGCTCTTACTCACTGAGCCACCTGGCCACCCCCAGGAGAAATGATTTTAAAATCATTGGACTACTTGAAAACCATGATTGAAAAAAGAACTTAGAAATCATCCTTCAAGAAATTCTCAAGTAAAATGGCCCTGATGTTTCAGAACCCGAGGGCAAAATAGAGGTTGAAAGAATCCACAGATCATCTCCTGCAAAATATCCCAAAAATAAAATTCCCTGGAATATTATAGCCAGGTTCAGGAATTCCCAGAACAAGGAGAAAATATTACAAGCATCTACCAAGAAACAATTTGAATATTGTGGAATTACAATCAGGATAACACAGCATCTGGTAGCTTCTACTCAGAGGAATTGAAAGGCTTGGAATTTGATATTCCAGAGGTCAAAGGAGGTGGGATTACAAGCAAGAATCACTACCCAGCAAAACTGAGTGTCATGTTTCAAGGGAAAATATAGTCATTCAGTGGAGTAGAGGACTTTCAATCATTCTTGATGAAAAAACCAGAGTTGAATAGAAAATTTTACATTCAGATACAAGAAGCAAGAGAAAGATGAGAAGATAAACAGCAAAAAGAAATTATAAGGGGCTTATCTAAGATGAAAGATTTACATCCTTAAATGTGAAAATGATAATTGTAACTTATGAAACTTTTCTGAGTTTGAGAATGGTTGAAGGGAATAGAAATGTGTGTGTATGTGTGTGTATACACACACATATACACATATATGTGTATCTATAGGAAGGTATATGGGCATATAAATTCATATGTGAATATGTGTATATATGTCTACAGGTATACATAGATAGAGGCCACAGGACCAACTTAATATGAAGGTATTATACTTTAAATGAGAAATTAAAAGTTGAGAGAGGAATATACTGAGAGGATATGGGGAAACACAGAATGGGGCAAACTATCTCATATGAAAGAGGCAAGGGAAAATAGTTACAATGTAGGGGAATAACAAGAAGGCAAAAGGGAATGGGTCAAACTTATTCCCATTGAATTTGGGTTAGGGACCGAATGACATACACTCTAAATTGTGTATCTCACCCTACAGGAGAGTAGTGGGTAAGGTATGAGAGAGGGCATGATGGAAGGGAGGGAAGGCTGGTGGAGAGAAAAGTTGGAAGCACCCACTTTTGAAAAGGGACAGGATCAAAATAGAGAATAGATCAAGTGGGAGATGGGATAGGAGGGAGGGAAATATAGTCAGTCTTTTACAATATATCCACTATGGAAATGTTTTGTATAGCTACACATATGCAACCTATACTGAATTGTTTATTTTCCCAATAATTGTGGGTGACAAGGGAGGACGTGAATGACTCTGGAATTCAAAGTTTAAAAATCAAATGTTTAAATATGTACATATATTATTATTGTTATTAATATTATTTTACATGTAACTGGGAAATTAGATATCCAGGCATTGGGGCATAGAGTTCCAACCACTGTGTCCTATTGAAAAATCAGAGGAGGTATAGGAGAAAACATGGGAGAAAGCAGATTGCAGGAGGGGATATCCAGTGGGATCGCTATTTTGGGGTTTTGTGTAGGGGAAATACAGGGAGAAAATTTGTAACTCAACAGCTTGCGGAAATGAATGATGCAAGCTTGAAGTTAATAAAGTATTTGATAAAAAAGAAAAATGACTTCCATATTCTCTTTGTCCCTCCCCGCTTTTATACTCTTCTTGAAAAAGCAAGTAATTTCTTAGACTTTATACATGTGACGTCATGCAAGGTATTTTAATATTAGCCCTGTAGAAAATTCAAGAAGAGAAAAAAAACAAGAATAATAAAGAAATTTTGAAAAGCATTCTTTAATTTTCATTCAGACTCCATCAGTTCTTTCTCTGCAGGTGGCTAATCTTTTTACTCACAAGTCTTTTAGAATTGCCTTAGATCTTTGCATTACTGAGATTTAATAACTTATTTACAGTTGATCATCATACAATATTGGTGTGTTATTATATTGCTGCTTTTGCTCATTTCACTTTCCGTCAGTTCATGTGATATTTTTCCAGGATTTTCTGAGAGCATCCTGCTCATCATTTTTTAAACACAATAATATTCTATCATAATCATATGCCACAACTTGTTCAGAAAATCCACAATTGATAATCTTCCTTTCAATTTTCAATGCTTTGCTCCCCTTCACCCCCACAAAAAAATGTCACTGCAAATATTTTTGTACATATATGTCCTTTTCATTTTTCTCTGATTTCTTCTGGGTAAAGACCTAGTAGTGGTATTTTTGGGTCATAGGGTATGGACAGTTTTAACACCCTTTGGGCATAGTTCCAAACTATTGTGTAGGGAATTAGTGGCCATATTTTTTTACATACATTATAATATTCATCATTTTCCTTTTCTGTCATATTAGTCAATCTAACAGGTGTGAGGTGGTACATTAGAGAATCAATAGTGCTTTAGAGAATTTGTTCACATGACTATAGATAGCTTTGATTTCCTCATCTGAAAAGTGCCTTTTGACCATTTATCAGTTTTCGAGTGACTCAGATTCATTTAAGTTTGACTCCTTCCTCTATTTCTTCAGTAGATGAGGGCTTTACCAGATACACTTGGTGTAAAAAGTTTTATTTCTAGTTTTATGCTTTATATCTAATCTTGATTGCATTGGTTTTGTTTATTCAAAACCTTTTTAATTTTCTCTAATCAAAATTATCCGTTTTACATCTTATACTTCTATATATGTGTGTATGTGTGTGTGTAATAAACTCTTCGCTTTGACATAAATCTAGCAGGTAAAATATTTCATATCCCCCTTATTTGCTTAGGGTATCACCTTTTATATATAAATTGTACCCATTTTGACCTTATCTTGTATAGTGTGAGGTGTTGGTCAATACCTAGTCTCTGCCAAACCATGTTCAAATTTTCCTAGTCATTTTTACCAAATAATGAATCCTTGTCCCCAAAGGTTGGATCTTTGTGTTTGTCAAACAGTAGCTTACTTGGTCAGTTACTTTTCTCTAATGTTTGCTATTCCACTGATCCTTTGTTGTATTTTTTAACAGGGATCAGACTGGTTGGATCATTACTGCTGTATAATAGGAATTGATATTTGGTACTACTAAGCCATGTTTCTTTTCTTCCATACTTGTTGAAAGACTTACAAAATTACCAGCTCTTCTCTACTTGTACTCCACCTAGTATGTTTGAATCTCCAGGGCTCTTCTGTCTCACCTTCACTCTGTAGGGTCACATAAGCTCCCATTACATTCCCATTCACCCCTTATAAATACTTTTATGTTGAAGAATAAGATTGAACTCACACAATCTTAATTTACATTTTTTCCCTTCTCCTGTTTTTATCTAATCATCTTCAATTTTTAGCCCATCAGGTCCATTTGGTTACTTGATGACAATTATTTATAAATCTATAAATTCCTTTTAAAATTACAGTAACCTAGAATCATAGCTTATGCATTATAGATCGTATAATTAATCCAAGGAGGTTGTGACTTTACTATAAATGGGCAAAACAATTGTAGAGTCAGAAGGTGGTTTGGGTCCACCATTCTACCAACGATCAGTCTTTAGGCTTATCTTTATCGTGCACAAAATCACACATCCTCATGTATCATCATTTCACTACTCAGATCTCTTCCTACAGTTGGAAAGTTCACAACTCTTCATTTCTGCACTGGAGATCACTATTCAGAGTTTTTTTTTTTTTTCTGATCCTTCTTGTAAGGTTTCCCATGAAAAGGGTGCAGATAGAGAAGTGGACCTGGGACAGAACCTTGTGGAATATTTGAAGTTGGGGGGCATTCTAAGGATGATAAATTAGGACAGGAGAATATACAGACAAATAAGAGGAAAACCAAGAGAGGGATGTCATGGAAACACATGAAGGAAAGAGTGCTAGGGTATGTTTATACAAAAAAAATGGGAAACTAGAAGATTTTATAAAGCTACAAGAAGTTTACAATGATACAGTTGAGGTATTCATGGATTTTTCAGTCATGACCTTTTCTGTCATTATTTTGTGTCATGCCAGCAACTAGGCAACATGGCTGATTCACTGTTAGTCGTGGAGTCAGGAAGATTGGAGTTCAAATTCAACCTTTGACATTTACCAACTTTATGACCCTGAACAAGTAATTTAACAACTATTTATCTCATGATTGTTGTTGTTGATGTTGTTGTTGAGTCATTTCAGTTGTGTTTATCTCTCTGTGATACCAATTGGGGTTTTCTTAGCAAAGTTACTGGAGTGACTTGCCATTTCCTTCACCACATCATTTTAATGATGAGGAAAGGGAGACAAACATTGCTAAGTGATTTGTTCACAACAAAACCTATGACACAATGTTGTGAGTTTCACATGAGATAACATTTGCAAAATACTTTGTACTGTGCCTGACACATAGGAGATGCTATATAACTGCTGATTCCCTCCCTCCTACCTCCTAATATTCTTCTGAGAGGGCAGCCATTTAAGAGTTTCATGATGTCTATATATTCCTGGGAAAAATTTTATGATCCTGAAGAGCTTAAGGGCAATAGAGGAAAGTTTAAGGAAAGCAGTCTGATACAGTAGAAAGAGCAATGAGATTGCAATTAAAGGATTCATATCAGAAGACCAGTTCTTCAACTTGCTACTAGGTGAACTTAGGCAAGTCCCTTCTGTCAGAGGAAAATGTAAGAAAAAAGGAGCACTAAGTTGCTTTCTGTTCTAGTTCTATTATCCTAAGATTAAATGATCAATTTACAGAATAAGATAAAAGTAAATTTGAGTAATAATGATATACCAAGAAGAGTTTCATTGTTGATATGATTACTCTTGGTATTTGTCACATATGAATTTAATTCCCCATCATTGGGGTATCTGGCCCAATAAAATCCATTCTTGTGGCCAATTGGCATCTTATTTAGTCAACTATTCTTAAAAATCTCTAATGACTGGCATTGAAAATCATACAACTTTGCAACATTATAAAGAATAATACAATATCATAATGACAATAAATAAATACATTATATTCTAATTCAATTATGTGATTTTTGGAATTCAGTAAATATGAGTTACAAAGAGCAAGATAAACTACAATATTTTGTGAATTATCGAAAAATATCTTTATTACTGTTTTATTTTTAATATACAAATGACATTTTAAAGACAATTGGAAATCACATAAAACTCTCAATAATTTACAGAACATGCAAAATCAAACTTCAATATACAGTCTCTTAAAAGTTGTTATACCCTCTAGTCAGACCTTTCCTGTAACATGAAAGGTTACTATGTCTTACTAAAGGTTAAAATGACAACATACCTTATTACAGGTAATTAATATCCCATTGGGAGTCAAGGTACAGTGCTGTACAATATTTTCTTTTTTTTTTAAAGCAATCGGGGTTAAGTAACTTGCTCAAGGTTACACAGCCAGGTGTTTCTGGGTGAGTGCTGAGTGTCTGAGCCTGGGATTCGATCTCCAGGTCTTCTCAACACTGGAGCCGGTGCTCTTACTCGCTGTGCTACCTGGCTGCCCCATGTACAATATTTTCAATCTCACTATTGTTTCTAACAAAAAAAAACAAAAACCAAAAAACTTTCCCAAGATAGGAGGAGAGAAGTGAGGATGATGAATTCAAAAAATTCTATTATCAATGATGGGAAAATAGGTACCATAAGCCTCTCTCACTAATTATAGAGAGAAGGGTAATTTTTTCAATGCCATGGTCATCAAATCTCCAGGAACAATTCCATTATCTTGATCCCTGCTAGTTGGCATTTTAATCCAAAATGGGTTCTCAGAGACAATCAGCAGTGTCTCTCTTTATGCCGATAATTGCTTGACTTGAATGTTTATAAATAATTATATGGTAAGAGGAACTCACAGTATAGAGAACAATAAGATAGTTGTGCAAAAAACTCATTTTATAAACAGGACAGCAATGAAAATAACTTCTTTGAAGTTTTTTTTTTCTTTCTTTTTTACTTAAAATATTTTTCTATAAATAAAATTTGGAAATATTTTGAAAGACATTAAACAAAATTGGTGATATAGCTATATTTTATTTTCTTCTTAAGCACACTGAAAGGGTTAATTTTAATTCATATGCATTTCTTATAATTTATATCAAAATTAACTCTAAGAGCTCAGCAGTTATGTTCAAAGGCAAAATAAATCAACATTCATTTGTGTTTTACTGCATTATTACTATGCTTTTAGAAAAAAACAGATGACATGGTATCTCAAGTTTACTTGCAGAATTTATTGAAATATTGAAGCAAATATTCACTATAAAATGAGACATGAAACAATACTGCTGTTGTGTAATTAATTGCTGATTATACTTGTTCTTAAACTATCCAGGGTAAATGTCTAGTATCACAATTTATTACTTAAAAAAAAACATAGACCCTAATTTTTCCCCTACAAATTATATCTGGAAACATTTGCCTTTCCATTTACCTATATGTATATAAGTATATATACATATATGTATGTGTGTATGTATATATATATGTATATGTGTATATATGTATGTATGTACATATACACATATAGGCTATATGTGTATATGTGTGTGTGTATATATATATATATATATATATATATATATATATATATACAGAGAGAGAGAGAGAGAGAGAGAGAGAGAGAGAGAGAGAGATCAGCATGAAAAAGTAATAGAAACAGGATATTTACATGGTTCCAACTCCCATCACCTTCAATGTATGTAAAACAAATTATTCTAAAAAAATTTAGACCTACAGAGCCCAGAAAATAACAGAGAAAAACAAATCTCCCACTGAAGGCAGCCCAGCAGGAATAGTCTGTTGCACTTGCCTGGGAGAAGAACCCAATCTCAACTGAGTTGTGTGGTTATGGCCCCAGGGTGACCCTGATGAGCTGCAGCCAGAGCAGACTTCAGAAGAGTGAGTCACCAGCAGTTGTGGCTATTTCCAGACTTCTGAACCCAAAAATGCCTATGTAAAATGTCAGTTAGGAACTCCGTTGGAACAGGGTTTTAGAAGAGTATAGCTGTGGTTCAGATGGAGCCACATTGAAGCTTCAGCTCCTGTCCTGCAGACTGTAGGGGAGCCAAGCAACAAGTCTGAGGGGTAATTGCTATTGTTTTAACCTGTTTGGATCTGGATTACAGTCTAGGATGGAGGTCTTGGGGTGTGGGACCAACTTGTGAGAGCGTGTGAAGGCTTCAGAGAGGGCACCCAACTAATACAGAAGCTCCCCTGTCTGGTGGCAGAGTCCTTCTATGGCAAACAGCCCAAAAGTGAAGTAATTGAGTGGCAACATGACCAGGCAAAGGTATCAAAACAAACAGAAGAATACAACATTACACTTCCATTTTGGGAACAAAAAGGAACAAATAGGAAGACAGTGAAGTCAGAACTCCTACGCCAAAAGATTCAAAGGAAAATATGAGTTGGTGACAGGCCATAGAGAACCTGAAGAAGCAGATAAGAGAACTGAAGGAAAAGAGAATGGTTGGAAGACAAATGAGAATGATACAAGAAAATTATGAAATGACAGTCAAAAGCCTGACTAAGGAAAATAACACCTTAAAGAGCAGAGTAACTCAACTGGCTAAAGAGGGTCAAAAAAGTTATTGTAGACATTACAAAATATTTGGGAATCTACCAGCCAAAAGAAACCCAGGGCCGACATGACCATAACTACAAAACACTTTTCACACAAAGTCACATGTAACTAATTGGAAAAATATCAATTGCTCATGGCTGGGTCTAGTTAACATAATGAAAATGACAATTTTAGCTAAATTAAATTATATATTTAGTGCCATACCAATTCATTTACCAAAAAAAACTGCTTTATAGAAATAGATAAAATAGTAACAAAATTCATTTGGAATGATAAACAGTCCAGAATATCAAGGGAATTAATGAAAAGAAATGCTAGGGAAGGTGGAATAGCTATACCAGATTTCAATCTGTATTATAAAGCAGCAGTCATCAAAACTACTTGCTACTGGCTGAGGAATAGAGGAATAGATCAATGGAATAGATTAGGCACACAAGATTCAAAAGTCAATGACTATAGTAATCTATTGTTTGATAATCCCCCAGACCCTGTTTTTTTTGGGGGGATAAGAACTCACTGTTTCAAAAAAACTGCTGGGAAAAATGGAATATAGTATGGCATAAACAGGGCATAGACCATTATATAACACCATATACCAAAATCAAGTCTAAATGGGTGCATGATATAGGTATAAAGATTGATAGTGTAAGCAGTCTCCTAAAACAAGGAATAGTTTACCTATCAGACTTGTGGTGAGGGAAAGACTTTATGACTAAACCAATTAGAGAACAGTATAAAATGTAAAATGGATAATTTTGACTATATGAAATTGAAAAGGCTCTGTAAAATCAAAGCCAATGTAACCAAGATTAAGAGGAGGTGGGCAATTGGGAAAGAATCTTTACAACCTATGTCTCTGACAAAGGACTCATTTCTAAAATATAAAGAGAATTGAGTCAAATTTATAAGAATTCAAGTCATTCCCCAATTGATAAATCGTCAAAGGATATGAACAGGCATTTTTCAGAAAAAGAAATTAAAGATATCTATAAGCACATGAAGAAATGCTCTAATTCATTATTGATTAGAGAAATGCAAATCAAAACAACTCTGAGGTACCACATCTCACCAGTCAGATAGGCTAATATGACAAAACAGGAAAATGACAAATTCTGGAGAGGATGTGGGCAAATTGGAACATTAATGGATTTTTGGTGGCGTTATGAACTGTTCCATCCTTTCTGGAGACCAATCTGGAATTAAGCCCAAAGGGCTATAAATACTTTCATAACTTTTGATCCAGCAAAACCACTTACTAGGGTTATATCCCAAAGAGATCATAGAAATGGGAGAAAGACCCTTATCTACAAAGATATTTATAACAGGTCTTTTTGTGGTAGCAAAGAATTGGAAATTAAAGGGTTGCCCATCAATTGGGGAATGGCTGAACAAGTTGTGTTATATGCATGTTATGGAAAACTGTTGTGCTATAAGAAACGAGGAGCAGACAGTCTTCATATTTACTTGGAGAGGCTTATACAAACTGATACTGTGTGAGAAGAGAAGAACCAGGAGAAATATGTACACAATTACAGACACAACGTATGTGTGATGACCAACTTTGATAGACTGGACTCTTCTCAGCAATGCAGTGATATGTCAATCCCAAAGACTCACGATGGAGAGAAATATGTGCATCCAGAGAAAGAACTAGAAAGAACTAAGTTTATATCCAGGTGGAAGCAAAATACCTGATCTTTTTCCTTCTCTTATTTGGTTTTATGTCCTCTTTCCCATTTTTCATTCCAGCTGGTAAAATCTGTCCTTATAACCTGACTAATGTATAATGTCAAAGTATTTACAGATCCTATACTTGATTATATGCTGCCATGGCAGGGGGAGGGGAGGCAGGGGGACAAAATTTGAAACTCAAGGAATTGTGGAATTGAATCTTGTAAAGTAAAAGTAAACAAATTAATTAATTTTAAAAAAGGCTCAAAAACACAATGAGGAAAAGAATGCCTTAAAATGTTGAATTTACCAGATGGAAAAAGAATCTTAAAAGTTCACTGAGGAGAATCATTCCCTCAGATTTATAATGGATCACAGGGAAAGTACTGACTTTAAGAGAAATCAAGATGCTGTTAAATAGATACAAACAAATGAAAGAATAGAAGGCAATATGAAATATCTCATGAGAAAAACCACTGACCTGCAAAATAGATCCAGCATAGATAAATGAATAATTATTGGACCACCAGAAAGCCATGATCAAAGAAAGAACCTAGAAATCACCATACAAGAAATTCACAAGAAAAATTGCTCAGATATTTTAAAAGCAGAAGGCAAAATAAAGGTTGAAAGAATGCACCAAACTCCTCCTGAAAAAGATCCGGGAAAAAAAAAAAAAAAAACTCCTACCAATATTATAGCTAGGTTCCAGAATTCCCAGCTCAAAAACATACTTTTAGAAGCAGCCAGGAAGAAACAATTTGAAAATTGTGAAAACACTATCAGGATCTGGCAGCTTCTACACTGAGGGATCTTAGGGCCTGGAATATGAAATTCTGGAGGGCAAAGGAACTGGGATTAAAACCAAGAATCACCTACCCAGCAAAACTGATTTTCATGTTTCAGGGGAAAATATGGTCATTCAGAGGAATAGAGGACTTTCAAGCATTCTTCATGATAATACCAGAGTTGAAGAGAAAATTTGAGATTCAGATTCAAGAAGAAAGAGAAGCATGAGTATGTAAACAGGGAAGGGATATCATAAGCCACTTATCAAAATTAAATGATTAACATTCTTACATGGAAAAAAAACAATAATTGTAAGTCATGAATATGGGCATATGAATACATATGTGATTGTATGTATATAAGTTTACAGGTATACATAGAAAGAGGGCACAGGACCAATTTAATAGGAAGGGATGATACATAAAATGTGATATTAATAGGTGAGAGAGAAATATAATGAAAGGTGATACTCATTTGGAAGAGGCAAGGGAACATGTTTACAATGGGGGGAATAATAGGAAGGCAAAAGGGAATGTGTCAATATTATTCTCGTTAAATTTGGCTTAGGGAGGTAATGATATAAACACTAAATAGGGTATCTCATCCTACAGGAGAGTAGGGGGGAAGGGGATGAGAGGGGGAATGTTAGAAGGGAGGGTAGGATGGGGGGAAGGAAGTTGGAAGTGCCCACTTTTGAAAATGGACAGGATCAAAGTAAGAATAGAACAAGTGGGAGGTGGGATAGAAGGGAGGGGAATATAGTCATTGTTTTCAATATTTCTACTATATTAATGTTTTGATCATCTACTCGTGTACAACCTACTGATTATCTTTCCATTAAGGGTGCGTGACAAGGGAGGAAGGGAATAAATCTGGAGTTCAAAGTTTTAAAATCAAATGTTTAAAATTATATATATATATATATACATATATATGTACTATTATTAATACTATTTTGCATGTAATTGGGGGAAAAATATACACAGGAACTGGGGCATAGAGATCCACCATGCCCTATGGGAAAAGTGAAAGGAGGTAAGGGAGAAGATATGTGAGAGAGCAGTTTGTAACATTGAATATCCTAGGGGATTGCTATTTTGGGGTGCTGGGTAGGAGACAAACAGGGAGAAAATTTGCAACTCAAACTCTGGTGGAAATGAATTATGTAAATCAGAAGCTAATAAAGCATTTGAAAAATACAAAAAAAAATACAGGAGAGATATATAGGATGGGGGATTTGAGGTTTACTGAAGGCTTTTTTTTTTTAAGTATGGGGAGGACTTGTGTATATATAATATATATACTGGAAGGCAAGAGGGGAACAACTAGTAGATAGGCAAAGATTATTTTACCTTTTAAATAAAATTTTCATGTATTTATTTACATATATAAAAGGCAATCAGTTCCACTACTCTTAAATATATTTGTTTGTAAAATGTGAAGGGAAAAAAGACAGGAACTTTGGAATTTAAAGACATGCAACATTTTAGCCTGGACTATTAGCCAGCCCAAGTTGTTCTTTTTTTAATATTATTATCTTAGTGGTCTAAAGATAATTGTATAAGAACAACACAAAGTTGGCTGGCTAGTTAAATGTTCAGAGGTAGTATGTTACAGTGTTTGAAGAGAAGCATTTGAATCCCACTTCTAATGTTTACTACATAAGTGGTCTTGGACATGTCACTTAACAAGGCAAGACCCTATCTGAGCCTCAGATTTCTCATCTATAAAATTAAGGAGAATTATTCTGTGTAATCTTAATTACGTAACTTCAAAAGTGACTTCTAGCTCCAAATCCATGATGCTATGTGTGAACTTTTTATTTGAAATCAGAAACCATATTTTCTTATATGTTTATATATGAATATTAAAGTTTGAATAACTATTCTCTCAAATTCATATATTATATATATACATTTGATGCATATATGTGTGTATGTTACATACGCGTATATAATTTAGGGAATAATTATATTGCATAGATAATGCGGAAAACATTTACACACTTAGGTTTAGTAGTAATTTCCCCTTGAGTGAGACTGGATCATTATTTCTGTGTTTGAGATGCTTTGCTAAAGTGATTTAAAAAATATCCTCCCTCTATTCTTAGTTTTAAGTCATTGTAAGTTTTGGGATCCCCCCTCAAATGCAAAGCATATTCTAAAGAAAGTAGGAGCACTGTATTTGGAATCAATAAGCCTCCTTTACTCTTTCTTAGCCATGTGACCCTTGGCCAAAACATTTTGCTTTGTGCCTCATTTGTGTCATGCATAAGACAATGGAGTTAGACTAGATGATTTCTGTGTTTTCTTTCCAGGTCCAAATTCTATAGTCTATAATTCTTCAACCATATTAGGTATTACAAAAATAAGATTGTTGCTGTGGGTGATTAGTTTTATGTTGTTGTTTTTTCTCCTGTGTAAATACAGAAAAAAATAACAATTTCCTGGCAAGTTTTGTAGTATGGGTAGTTTATCAAACAAAAGAAACTTTCATTCGGTATCTGGATTGTACTACTATTTTGTTCCATTCCTGTGGTTTGCAGTGGTGGCTTCTAATCGATCCAAAAGAAATGACTTGCCATAAACACATACCTGGTTTCTGCATTCCATTGAAACTTGCTCCCCTAGTCCAGAACTCCAAGCCACCCTCAAGCTCCCTAACTGATTGTTCATTGCCAGTGCATATCTACAAAGTGGCATCTGTTCCTGGCTATGTGAAAATATTATCTTACTGTGTTTCTATTAAATAGTAAACTAGCCAAAAAAACAGAAAAAAACAACTTAAAAAATTCACTGATTCAAATGGCAAAAGAAGACCAAGAGACCAATGAGGAGAACAATATCACAAAAAATTAAATTGGCCAGATGGAAAAAGAATTTCAAAAACTCACTAAAGAGAATTAGCTTGGAGCAAATGGAAACAAATGACTTTATGAGAAATCAAGATTCTATAAAACAGATCAAAACAAATGAAAAAAAAATAAAAGGCAATATGAAATATTTCATTGGAAAAACAAATGCCCAGGAAAATGAAAACAGAAGATATATATATGCCATGATAAAAAAAAGAAATTTTGAATTTAGAAATTGTCCTTCAAGAAATTCTCAAACCATATGGCACTGATAATCTAGAACAAGAGGGCAAATAAGAAATTGAAAGGATTCATTGATTGCCTCTTGAAAAATATCCCAAAAAGAAATCTTCTACAAATGTTATAGAGAGATCCCAGGTCAAGGAGAAAATACTGTAAGCATTCAGGAAGAAATAACTTGAGTATTGTGGAAACACAATCAGGATAATCAGGATAACACAAGACATAGCAGCTTCTACATTAAGGGATAGAAGGGCATGAAATATGATGTTCCAGAGGTCAAAGGAGCTAGGATTAATACCAGGAATCACCTACCCAGCCAAACTGAGTATAATGCTTCAGGGGAAAAATATGGTCACTCAATAAAATAGAAGATTTTCATGCATTCTTGATGAAAAAATCGAGAGCGGAAAAGAAAATTTGACTTTCAAATAAAAGAAGCAAGAAAAGCATGAGAAGGTAAAACAGAAAAAAAATCATGAGGAATAAAAGTTGAACTATTTGCATTCCTACATAGAAAGATGAAAATTGCAAATCATAAGACTTTTCTCAGTATGAGGGTGGCTGAAAGGAAGATATATTTATACATGCATATATATGTATATATAGGAGGGTATACATGTGTGTATTAGTATGTGCATATGTATGTAAAAATATACCAAGAAGGAGGGCACAGAATGATTTGAACATGAAGGGATGATATGTAAAAACTAAAATTAAGAGGTGAGAAAGGAATATATTGAGAGGAGAAAGGGAGGAATAGATGAGGGTAAGTCATCTCATATAAAAGAGGCAAGAGAAAACTGTTACAATCGAGGGGAAGAGCAAGAAGGTGAAAGAGAAGGGGTCAAACTTACTCCCACTGAATTTGTCTTAAGGAGGGATTAACATACACATGCAAATTGGTATCCTAACTTACAGGAAAATAGGGGGAAGCCGATAAGAGCGGGGATGATAGAAGGGAGGGAGATTGGGCGATTGGATAGTTAGAAAAAACACTTTTGAAAAGGGACAGGGTCAAAGGAGAAAATAGAATAAATGGGTGGTGAGATAGGATGGAGGCAATTATTGTTAGTTTTTCACAACATAACTACTATATAAATGTTTTTTTCTTTAACTACACATGTATAACCTATATATTAACTACATATTTATAACCTATATCTCCCCAGTGGGTGTGGGTGAGGAAGCAAGAAGGGAAAAAAATTCTGGAAGTCAAAGTTTTAAAAACAAATATTTAAAAATATTTTTTTTTTCTTTTCACATACAAGTGGGAAATAAGAAATATAGGCACTGAGGAATAGGGATTCATCTTGCTCAACTGGAAAATTGTAGGGGGGGGGGATAGCCAAGGAAATAGGAGCGAACAGATTGGGGGAAGCGGTATTCAGTGGGATCACTGTTTTGGGGAGTTGGGTAGGGGAAAGATGGGGAGAAAATTTGTACCTCAAAATTTTGTTGAAATGAATGATGTAAACTAAAAATAAATATGAAATTTAATTTAAAAATGAATAAAATAAAAATGAGGGCTTGTTGCACTCTAAAACCCCTTCTATAGTGAAATCCATGGTCCTTTGACTATGGCCTTGTCATTATTTTCCTATGCTTTAAAAACTGATCGTTCTCTTATATGCAGAATGATAATTCCATGGGAAACAGTTTTCCTGTCTGTAAAATTAGGTATTTTGACTAAATTATTTCAAATGCTCCTTCTACCTTGTAATGCGAATGTAAATTTTAAAGATCTTCCCTGCCCCTAGGCTAAAGTGCACCAGAAGCTTGGGGAGGGAGGCTTGTTTTTCAGTAGATACTTTTTGATTGGCCAGTGGGTCAATAAGGTTGTTACATTCTCTGAGCCAGGAGAAGGCTATATAAGCCCTGATGTGTAGCTTTGTTTTGGGACTCACTTTGAGAAGTGTTCTGTGATTTGATCTGAATTCTGGGAAGCCGTTGTTGAGAGTCCCCCGGCTTTGAAAAACCCAGAATGTGGAAACCCAGATGTTGACTGGGTATGGATGTAATGATTGGACAGTTTGGAAATCTGTCTACTTGATGTTTCTGTCTTGATAATTATGCCTGTATACTTTGAGGTTCAGGGTGCTGACCTTTTCTCCTGAACAAGGTAAAAGATATATGTCTGACTGATTAAAGTAAGCTTGTTAAGCTATTTTGAGTTGCTTTCCTTTAACAAAGCAGATCCAAGAACCTGTATTGCTAGCAGCCACCCTGGGAACGCTGGGGTGCTTGCTGCTACATACCTCTATCACATTATGATTTTTATTATTCCAAAATATTAATAAGTAACTTTTATATACATTGCTGTTTAAAATATTGGAAGTCACTTTTCCTCTCTCAGCCTCAGTTTCTTATCCATGAAAATCAACCAATTGACCTGAATCATCACTAGTTTTTTTTATTCTGATCTTATTATTTTAATAAATTTTTTTTCACAAAAAACAAAAGTAACAGCAACATGACAAATTATTTGTAAATAATATTCCTCTACCTAGCAAATTGAACTGCCTTAGTTCACTGAGAGAGCCATTAACACACTGATTAGTTTTTCTTGTTTTAAAGAAAGAAGTTACAATAAAAAATAAAATATCAGAACATCAGGGGGAAATTCTGTGAACAAAACACATAGATGGAAATGATTGGAATTCAAATCACTCTAACTACCATCTGGCATTTACAATTTTACAATTCCCCACAGATGCTATAGAGTAGGATGATGAAAAGTAAAAGCAAAAACTAGTAGCAAAATGTCCAGATATAACACATATTATAAACTCAAGCATAATATACTCACTATAACAGGAAATGTTATCAGAAAAGCAAATTGTTGTGGTATTTTTTTAAATTTGAATGAAATACCGTTGGTTACTTCAAATCAGTACTTGAGTTTACCAAGATACTGTACATTTGTGTGCTGCTTTAGTAGAGGGAAAATTGGGAACAATGACTTGGGGAACATGGTATTAATGATTTTCCTACTCTAGCACTAGCACTGTGGCATACACACATGCATGTATATTTATACATGTATATATACATACACATTCATGCATATGTGTTATATATACATGTATATGTGTACACATATGCATCTGTATATGTATATTATGTGATATGTGTACATGCACACACACACATACACAAAGAGTTCTGCACTTAGAGTAACAAGTCGTAAATTATGCATCCCAGTTCAACCATATAATTTGTTTTACCTTAGTCAAGAAAGTTGCATTTTGGAGGCTCAGTTTCCTTTTCTATAAAATAGGCACAACTATACTAAATATACTAGTGCAATCTACTTCACATGGTTGTTTTTAGGATCAATTTTTAAAATGAATATAAAATGCATTGTAGCTATTATTTAAATATTATTGTTAATACCATGCCTTTTATGATAAATTCCTATTATATCAAAGAATAAACATTTATTTATGGTCCCTGATTGTTTACTAGTGTAAAAAATCATATTTCACAGAAGATAATATGAAACAAGTATGAGGCCAGAGATCAGGACAAGAAGACCATTATACATGTTATCTAGAGACAAAGGGGAAATTCAACTCATCTAAAATTATCTCTTATTTTCATGGATGACACAGTTGAAACCCAGGGATTTTAAGGAACTTGCCCAAGGTCAAATACACAGTAGATATAAAAAGCAATATTTGATGTCAGATCATCCGATTCCATCAATAGTTTTCATTTCATGGATTGTGAGGAGTAAAGTCAGAGAATTTAAGGAGAATGTTCTGAGCTGGGAGGCTGTGATAAATGCATCTTCTTTCTTGATCTGTCTTTTGTATTGTTTCTAAGTTTACTTTTTTAAAAAGTCACTAGATATATCTCAGTGACATTCTCAAAAATCTTCAACTATTCCCAATTGACAAAATAAAATTCAATCTCTTAAATTTAGCATGCTAAACCCTCCAAAATTTGATCCCTAAATGGTCTCTTAAAAGTTACATTGCACTACTGCTTTACATGTATTCCTTCATAGATGATTTTATATGACTCAAACTTGAGGTATTATTAATTCACAGTGACATTGACAGCTTAGAATCATAGCAATAGAGTTGAATGAGAACTAATTTATCCAACCCCCTCCTTTCACAGATGAGATTTACACTCTCTAATTGAGGCCTGTGGATAGAATCTCCCCTGGGACATTGTCCAAACAGGTAGAGAGATTATCTATCATTAATAGTTATAAGTTTTTTTTAACATGTCAATATAAATTAAATACCCAGTTCAGTAGAGATCTTGGCACTCTCTGTGCAATTTTGCTTAAGTTACAACTTCTTGGAGCAGATTGGGAAATAATAGTATCTTTCATATATATTAAGTTCTTTCAACTTTGTTTTTAATTTTAATATTTAATTTCTTCTAATTACATGTAAAAATTTCCACATAATTTTTTTAATTATAATTTTTAGTTCCAAATTTCCTCCTCCCTCAGTACTTTATTGAGTAGGCAACCAATTTAATAAAGGTTATGCACATGCAGTCATGAAAAATATATTTCAAAAAGGTGGAGTGAAGATGGTAGCATAGAAACAGGAAAACCCTGTGTGGTCCCCACATATCCACCTCAAATACCTATAAAAATTACACTAAACAAACTTTAAGGCTACAGAAAGCGCAAAGCAACAGAGAGAAAGAAATCTCCCACTGAAGGCAGCCTGTCAGGTGGACAGGAAGGCTCTATTGCAGCCTGTTGGGAGCAGAGCCAAGGCCAATGTGAACCCATGGTGGCACATGGAACCTCAGGGCAGCAGCTGCAGGGAATTTGGGATAGTGGATCACCAGCAGATGTGGCAGTTTCTAGAATTATGAACCCATAAATGCCAAAGACAAAGTTAGAGATCAGTGTGGACTTTGGCAACAGGGGATCCAGGAGAGGAGTCCAGATTCTGCCCCCAGAGAGAGAAGTCGCGGAGAAGTGTTGGCCACAAACATGTGACTGCTTCAGAGCTCCTGGGCTGCAGATTGTAAGGGAGAAAGAGACCATTCAGAGGGTTAATGGTTCTTGCTTTAGCTTGCTTGGATCAGGATTGCTGTCTAGGGTGGAGGTCTTGGATGAGTGACCAGGTGTCAGACCCAGTGGAGGATTTAGAGAAGGCACACAGCTAATAGTACTGGCAGATCCAAAAACCCCAGCAATTTGGGACAAATCTCTCCTCTCTCAAAGCAGAGTTCTACTCTGGCAAAAAGTTCTAAAGTCAAGTAATTGAGTGGTACCATGAGGAAGCAAAGGAAGCAAAACAAGCCCAGCAATCTGACTTTAGATTCTTATTTTGGGGAGAAAAAGGACCAAAGCATGGAACAGGAGGAAGAAATGAAGTCAAATCTGTTGTACAAAAACTTCCAAGAAAAATATGAACTGATTACATGCCAGATAGGAGCTTAAGAAGGATTGTGAAAACCAAATAAGAAAAGTGGAGGAAAAATTGGGAAGAGAAATGAGAATGATGCAAGAAAATCATGAAAAGATAGTCAACAACCTGACTGAAGAAAATTAATACTTTAAAAAATTGACTAACTCAAGTGGCAAAAGAGGGGCAAAAAGCCAATGGGGAGAAGAAAGCCTTAAAAACCTGATTTGCCAGATGGAAAAAGAATCTGAAAAACTAACTGAAGAGAATAATAACTTCAGAATTAGATTGGAGCAAATGGAAGCTAGTGATTTTATGAGAAATCAAGATTTCTTTATTGATGGATTAAACAGATCCAAAGAATTGAAAAATATAGAAGGCAATGTGAAATATCTCTTTTGGAAAAATCAACTACCTGGAGAATAGATCCAGGAAAGCTAACTTAAAAATTTTTGGACTACCAGAAATCCATGATAGAAAAAAAAGAACCTAGAAATCATCCTTCAAGAAATTCTCAAGGAAAATTGCCATAAGGTTTTAGAACCAGAGTGAAAAATAGAGTTTAAAAGAACCCACTGTAATGTAATGCCAAGGAAAGGCAACTTCCCAGGTTCAAAATACCAGCATAGGTGCTCTCTATTTTATTCAGTAACAAACCCAGAACAGAGAAGATCAAAACATGACATCATTCAAAATACAGTATTTACTAAGTATGATTAAATAATCTCCAAGTACTACCCCACCCCAGGACCTTCCAATCATTCAATCAATTACAAAGTCTCTGTTCTAAATACTTCTCCACCCCTAGGCTATACCTTCATTTAGTCCACCACAAAGCCCCTCTTTTCAAATGGAGATTAGTTTCCAAACATAAGTAAAATACATTCATTTGCTCAACCATAGAACACAAAAAGGTCAAAAGTTCCCCACCCCTGGATCACAATTGAATCTACCCCAGAGTTACATCAAGTTTAAAAACAGCACTTAATACCCAAATGGAGGTCTTTTCTTCATCTTGACACGAGGCAAGTTCTCAGCAATCTTAGTTCCTGGAGAGACAAGGCTTAGCAAGGCCATAAGATACATTGCCAGTCCCTTCATGAATTTATCCTCTGTCTGTAGAACAGCCCTAGAACCCCTGAACACATTAGCAAAGCCCTCTCCCAGGATTTCTGTAAACATACAACAAGAAAATCCTTCTTCAGGGCTTCTGAACCAACAGAAAGGCTCCCAGACCCCTGCAACAACAGTACTGTCCCTCACCAGTGGACAGTATTCATTCTGTCTGCAGGACAGTTTCCAGACCCCTGCAACAACAGTACTGTCCCTCACCAGTGGACAGTATTCACTCTCTGTCTGCAGGACAGTCTCAGGCCTTCTTAACCAAATGCCAGGTTCCAGGACTTCTTCAACAGGACAGTCTTTCACCAGTGGACAAATCTGGCAAAATAACATCAAAACGGACAGACAAAGTACCAGCAAAACAGCCATGTCTCCTCAGTCCTTGGCAGCTCAGGGGGCAGGTCTCAAAAGTCCAGGGCAATTCAAAGCGGCCACCAGCAATCCTCTTAGTCTCTCTCTCTCTCCACGAGGTGCTGCTTCCAAAAAAAGATCTTCCGCCTCTCTCCAGTGTCTCTCCAAATCTACGTCACCAGCTCCTCCCACTTCAGGACTTTCTTTTCACATCAACAAGCCCATCCCACAGCAATCTTTAATTGCCATTACTATCACACCCACCAATCACCTCTTGAAAAGGATGCCAAGAAGACAACCCCAGGAACATTATAGCCAGGTTCCAGATTTCCCAGATCAAGGAGAAAATATTACAAGCATCCAGGAAGAAACAATTTGAATATTGTGGAAACACAAATAATACAATAGGAAGTTTCTACATTGAGGAATCAAACAGCTTGGAATATGATATTCTGTAGATCAAAAAAGCTGTGATTAAAATCAAGAATCACCTACACAGCAAAACAGAGTATCATGCTTCAGGGGAAAATGTGGTCATTCAAAGTAATAGAGGACTTTCAAGCATTAATGATGAAAAAAAATAGAGTTCAATAGAAAATTTTTCATTCAGATATAGGAAGCAAGAGAAGCATGAAATGGTAAATAGGGAAAAGAAATCATAAGGAATTATCAAAGTTGCACTATTTACATTCCTTCATGGAAAAACAATCATTGAAACTTATGAAACTTTTTTCAGTATGAGAATATTTGAAGCTAATAAAAATGTGTATGTCTCTCTTTCTCTCTCTCTCTCTGTATATAAGTATGTATGAATGTATACATACATATGTATATGTTTATATAGGAGGTTATGTGGGTGTATGAATACATATGTGAGACTATGTATACACACATATATGCATACAGTTATAAATAGACAGAGGGTACAGGACCAATTGAATAGGAAGGTTGATATTAAAAGGTGAAATTGAGAGGTGAGAGAGGAATATAATGAGAGGAGACTGAGAGAGAGAATGGGATAAAATATATCACATAGAAGAGGCAAGGGAAAACTGTTACAGTGGAGGGGAAGAACAGAAAGGCAAAAAGAAATGGTTAAACCTTACTCTCATTTTATTTGGCTTAGGGAAGGAATGTGATATACACTAATTCGTGTATCTCACCCTACTGGAGAATAGGAGGGAAGGGGACGAGAGGAGGAATGATGGCGTGAAGGGCAAGCTGGGGGCAGGAGGCAATTTGGAAGCACCCACTTTTGACAAAGGACAGGATCAAAGTAGAGAATAGAACAAGTGGGGGTAAGGGTGGGATAGGATGGAGGGAAATATAATCAATCTTTCACAATATATCCATTATGGAAATTAGTTTTTGTGTAGCTACACATTTACAACCCGTATTTAATTGCCTATCTTCCCAGTAGAGTGGGTGATGAGAGAGCAAGGGAAAGAATCTGGAATTCAAAGTTTTAAAATGAAGTTTTCAAAATTATACACACACACACACACACACACATACATACATACATATTTTTTTTTCTTACATGCACTTGGGAAATAAGGTATATAGACACTGGTGTATAGAGTGCCATCTTGCCCTACTGGAAAAGTTGGAGAGGGAATGGGGTAGCATATAGGAGATGGTAGATCGTAGAAGGGGGAATACAGTGGTATTCCTGTTTTGGAGTAGGGGCAGTGGAAAGACAGGGAGAAAATTTGTAACTCAAAATCTTGTGGAAATGAATTATGTAAACTAAAAATAAACAAAATATTTAATTTTATAAAAGAAAAATGTATTTCCATGGTTCGTTTTGTTGAACAAGCCTCAAAATAAAAAAAAAAGTAAAACAAGTTTTCTTTGGTTTCTATTCAGATTCCATCTTTTCTTTCTTTGAATATAGATGACATTTTTCATCATAGGTCATCAGAATTAACTTGCATCTTTTTATTACTGAGAATAACTATCATTTATAGTTAATCATTGGACAATGATGCTTTTATTATATATAAGGTTCTTTTGATTCTGCTTACTTCACTTCCCTTAAGTTCATTAAAATCTTTCCAGGTTTCTATGAAGGTATTCTATTTTTCATTTCTTATAGCACAATAGTTTCCCACCATAATTATACACCACAACTTGTTCAGCCATTCCCAAATTGATGGACATCCCTCCAGTATCCAATTCTTTGCTACCACAGAAAGCTTACATAAATATTTTTGTACATCTATGTTCTATTACTTTTGTCTCTTGAGGATACAGACATAGTACTGCTATCGCTGGATCAAAGGGTATGTGCATTTTATAGCCCTTTTAGGATATTTCAAAATTGCTTTCCAATGATCTTGTTGGATCAATTCACGACTGCACTTAATACTTCAATTTCAACACATCCCCTCCAACATTTGACATTTTCCTTTCCTGTCATAATGGCCAAGCTTATATGTGTGGGGTGATAACTCAGAATTGCTTGAATTTGCCTTTCTTTAATGAATGGTGATTTAGATTTTTTTTTCATATAACTATGGGTAACTTTGATATCTTTGTCTTGTAACTGCCTGGTCATAACATTTAATCATTTTTCAATTGAAAAAAAGTCTCAGATTCATTTAAATTTGGCTCAGTTCTATATATATAGATATAGATATAGATATATTTCAGAGATGAGGTCTTTATATAATAGCCTAAATACTTCCTTCCAGTTTTCTTCTTTCTTTATAATTTTGTACAGACTTTGCTTGTGAACAAGTATTTAAATTAATGTAATCAAAATTATCAATTTTAAAGGATGTGATGGTCTCTATCTTTCATTTGGTAATAAATACTTCCCTCATCCATAGATCTGAGAGATGAAATTTGCAAACTCTCCATTTGCTTATGCTATCATCCTTAATGTCTAAATCACTTATCTGTTTTGACCATATATTAGTGTACAGTTTGAGCTATTGGTCTATACCTATTTTCTGCCTAAAGTCTTCCTCATTTTGCAAAAAATATTTGTCAGTTATTATCCCTCAAATTTCCATCTTTGCATTCACCAAATACAAGACTACTATGATTGCTTAATTTTAAATATTTTTTTTATTTTTGTTTTCAACATTCACTTCCATAATTTTTTTTTTATTTTTATCCCCCTTCCTTTACTCCTACCTCCCCAAGATGATGTATCATCTGATGCGGGCTTTATATATGCTTTCCCATTAAACATACTTTTGCATGAGTCATGTTGTATAGAAGAAGCAGAACAAATAGGAGGAAATCAGAGAAAGAAAAAAAAGAAAATAGTCTGCTT
This sequence comes from Petaurus breviceps papuanus, assembly GCF_028583685.1. Lineage (NCBI taxonomy): Eukaryota > Metazoa > Chordata > Mammalia > Diprotodontia > Petauridae > Petaurus > Petaurus breviceps. Next base: position 18,791,746 of record NW_027187351.1, on the reverse strand, counting down.
CACTCTGTGTTCAGACTACATAGTTCTTTCTCTGCATGTTCATGTCATTTTCCATCATGAGTCCTTTGAAATTGTTTTATATCCTAGAGTTGAGGAGAAGGGCTAAGTCTATCAAAGTCAGTCATCATACACTGCAGCTGTTACTGTACACAGTGTTCACCTGGTTCTGCTAATTTAACTCAGCAGCAGTTCATATTAGTCTTTCCAGGTTTTTTTTTTTCTGAAGCCCACCTTTCCATCATTTCCTAAAGTACAATTGCATCATATTACATTCATATACTACAACTTGTTCAGTCATCCCCCAATTGATGGACATCCCCTAAATTTCCATTTCTTTGCCACAAGAAAAAGAACTATTATAAATATTATATATATATATGTGGATCCTTTTCCCATTTATTTATCATTTTTATTAGAATATAGGCCTAGAAGTAGTATTGCTGGGGTAAAGGCTATGAGCATTATTAGAGTCCTTTGTGCATAGTTCCAAATTGTTCTCTAGAATTTTTGGGTTAATTCACAGCAATGGATTAGTATTCCAACTTTTCAACATCTCCTCCAACATTTATAATTTCATGTTTTGTCCTGTTAAATAATATGATAGGTGTTATGTGATACCTCAGAGTTGTTTTGATTTGCATGTTATTTAGATCACTTTTTTTCATATGACTATAGATAGCTTTAATTTCTTCTTCTGAAAATTGACTGTTCATATCCTTGGACCATTTATCAGTTGGGGAATCACTTGTATTCTTTTCAGTTTCACTCAGTTCTCTATATATTTTAGAAATTAGAACTTTATCTGAGACACTTGTAAAAAAATTATTTCCCAGGTTTCTGCTTCCCACCTAATCTTGCTTGCATTGACTTTGTTTGTGCATAAGCTTTTCAATTTAATGAAATCAAAATTATCCATTTTGACCCTTAATAATATTCCCTATCTCTTCTTTGGTCATAAATTTCTCCTTTCTCCATGAATCTTATAAACAAACTGTTCCTTGCTCCCCTAATTTATTTATTGTATCAGCCTTTATATCTAAATCACATATGCAGTTGGACATTATTTTGGTATACAAGGTCAGACACTGGGCTATGCCCAGTTTGTGTCACATTATTTTCTGGTTTTCCCAACAGTTCTTTTCAAATAATGAGGTCTTATCCCAGAAGCTGGAGTCTTTGCATTTATGAAACAGTAGATTTCTATAATCGTTGACTACTATGTCTTGTGTACCTAACCTATTCTACTTTGCTTTCTACTGTACATAGTAAACATAAGCTATTCTACTTATCCACCACTCTATTTCTTGGGGCAACTAGGTGGTATAGTGGGCAGAGTGTTGATTCTGGAGTAAGGAAATCATAAATTTAAATCAGACTTCAGGCACTTATTAGCTATATGACCCTGAGCAAGTCACTTAACCATATTTGCTTAAGTTTCCTCATATCTAAAATGAGCAGGAGAATGAAATGGCAAACCACTCCAGTATTTCTTTTAGCAAGTAAACTTACCAAACACCCTATTTCCAGCCCAGTACTAAATTATTTTCTGGATTGTAGCTTGTTTTAAAAAATAGTTTGAGTTCTCATAGAGCTAAGCTATCTTCCTTGATATTTTTCATGAATTCACTTGATATTATTTTTTTTTTCATTTTCACATGAATTATTATGATTTTTTCTAGGGCTACAAAATATTTTTGTTAGTTTGGCATGGTACTGAATTAATATGTTATTTTGGAAAGAGTTGTCGTTTTATTGTATTAGCTTGGTTGGCCCATGAGCAATTAATATTTTTCTAGTTGTTTAGACCTGACTTTATGTGAGTGAAAAGTGCTTTGTAGTGGTGCTCATATAGTTTCTCTGTTTTTCTTGGAAAGTAAAATTACAAATATTTTATATTTTCTACAGTTATGTTAAATGGAATTTATGTTTCTATCTCTTGATGCTGCATTTTGTTGGTAATGTGTAAAAATTGTGAAGATTTATGTGGGTTAATTTTATATCCAGCAAATTTGCTTAAGCTGTTGATTTTTTTCAACTTGATTTTTAGTTGATTCTCTGGCAGTCTTCAAGTACACCATTATAGCCTTGCAAAGACTGTCAGTTTTGTTTTCTCACTGCCTTTTCTAAATTCCTTCACTTTATTGCTATAGCTACCATTTCTACTACAAAATTGAATAATAGTGATAACAATGAGCATCTTTGCTTTAACCCTGATCTTATTGGGGGACAATTTTAGGTTATACTCATTATATATCATTCTTGCTATTGGTTTTAGATAGGTACTGAAAATCCTTTTAAGAAAAGTTCCATTTATTCCTATGTCTTCTAGAGTTTTAATAGAAATGAGAATTGCATTTTATAAAAAAAATTGATTCTATTGTCATAATCATATGAATAATTTCAATTGTGTTGTTGATATGGTGAACTACATTGATATTTTTCTTATGTGGAGCATATTCTGCATTTCTAGTACAAATCCTATCAATTAATAGTGTATGATACTTTTGATATATCATTGAGCTTTTCAAAACAATCTTCCTGTGTAATTTTATTTGATTATCACAGCAACCCTATAAAGTAAATATCAAAAGTATGGTTGTCACTTCCTCACAAATAATTCATTTCAATTTAATTGTGGTCAAATGACTTCCATCTCTCAGTAGATTCTGGAATTTGCAAAGTCACAGAATAGAACTCAAAAATTCCGAAAGCAGTGTACTCTCTACTGCACCACACGATACTGCTCCAAGAAGGAAAATAGAGAGACATCATAATAAGAATAAATTAAGTATATGTTCTGTACTGGTGGTGGTGGATTGGTAATGTTATAATTAGTTTACTGTTCTTGCTTTTGTCATCACATATGTTTCCTTGAAACGGTCTAATTTGCTTTTTTTCTCCTTGAATGTAGATTGGCAATGTAACTTATATGAATGTACCATATATGCTATGGATTATAAAGATAGGAAAAACAGTCCTTTCTCTTAAGAAGGTTATTTTCTACTAGAAAGATACAACACATGCACAAATATCATATCCATAAAATTGAGGAAAGAGAGGGTACAGTCAATGAGATTCAATGAGAAGGGGGAGTGAGATGTTGTATGATTATATAAGGAGATGGCAAATGGGATAAAACTTGAAATGATTGTTTGTTCATCTGAGATATATAGAAGAAGGGCTCCCTATGCATGGGGAAATGTTTTTGTGAATTCAAAGAGGTATGAGATGGGAGACAATATGTAAAGATAGAGGAGCATCTAGTAGTTTATTTTGGAAAATAGTAAAATAACAATACCAACTAGCATCTACATAACACTTTAATGTTTAAAATATTATGTTATTTCATCCTTACAACAACCCTGAGTAATCTGAGAGAAAGATTAAGTGATTTGCCCGTGGACACATAAACAGTAACAGTCTGAGATCAGATTTGAACTCAGGTCTTCTTAAATCCAATCAAACAATCCTTAATAATTTATTAAAATTCTCCTACATGCCAGACTCTAGGCTAAGTGCTAGGGATACAAAAGGAGTCAAAATACTATCACTGCCCTTTATCTGTTTCACCATGTAGTTTCATAAAAATTATAAATGTATGTAGTATGAAATGGGGATAAATTCAAGTGCAAATAAAATCATGGAAAGTATTACATGTCAGATTAAGAAATTTACATTTTGTCATATATTCAGGGAAACATTGAAAGTTTTTATAAGGGAAGTAACTTGGTCAAACCTCTGTTGGTATTATACTATGACCTAAAACTTTATAAGTATTCCAAAAGCCCAGATAATTTAATTGTCATGATATGGAAAGTGAAAAAAAATTTACAGGAGTTAAAAGATTAGGGCTATTCTGTCTAAACTTATTTTTGTCCTGTTATTTTAAAAAGTACAAGAAGGATAATGCCCCTTAGTAATTATTCATAGAATTACTAGAATTCTCATTTAATACTTCTCCTCCTCTTTACATATTATATAAATCATAATTTAAATATGTACATTTAAGAAAACAAACAGTATCTCAATTCGTCAATAATTTCTTTGTACAAAAGGTTTGTAGCTATAGGAGATTCTTTGTTCCAATCCAAGACTCAGAAATGGCAATAATTATCCAGCTCTTTAGAGCTACAATTCATTTCTTTGAATGTTTAAAGTTATATAATCCACTGACATACTCTGCATTTTATTGGCTTCCTGCTATGACACAGTAGCTTGTCAATAAAGAATTTTATTAAGAAACCAGTGTAAAATTAAGTACCAGAAATTTGGCAGTGGCATCAATATTTTAAAGTCCAGTTCCAGATATTGAGGAAGTAATTATTATACTCTGTATAAAAAGAAAGAGATATTTATTCCTAAAGAAACCCAATCTGCAGGATGTGGCATATTCAATCCATTGTGAATTACCATAACCAATTAGGAAATCAATGTCAAGATATTATGTCCATGATTAATTTTTTAAAAGGGAGCTTCATCCAAAGGATAATGAGACTTTTAATTAAAAAAGTATCTTAATCTTGTCCTAGTGGAAAGTTGGAGGGGGTATGTGGAGAGAGCGGAATGGGGGAGGCAGTACAGTGGGATCACTGTTTTGGGGTGGTGGTAGGGGAAAGAAGGGGAGAAAATTTGTAACTGAAATCTTGTGGAAATGAATGTTGTAAAGAAAAAAACAAAAACAAATAAAAAATAATGTCAGAATAGTATTGAATATAAACAGAAATAAATATAACAACAGGAAAGAAACCACAATGATAACCAAATTGCACAGTCTCTCTAAACAAAACACTTTTATTTGAAAGATATGGCATAACTAGCACAAACATGATAGGTCCCATGTAAATACTTCCAGTTTATAACTACACCCACTAACCCATTGCTTGAATGACGTTTCATAAAGAAGTGAGATACATTTTAGGATGGATATTGTAAGACTTTACTGAAACATCTGCATGTAGTTTTGACATAAAGTCAAAGGCATGTTATTTAGAAATTATTTCTCTGTTTTGCAGGCAGTGTATATCAAACTGGTATCATTTTTAGATTCTGAAAAGTTATCCTTTCTGTAACCCAAATTGAGTCAAATGCACAAAATCCCTGCAGTATGTTTTACTTTTACTAGATAGATTATCAATATTGAAACAAAGCATTTTCATTGATAAAAAATTGGTGTTAGAATTAGGTTCAAATACAGCCTCAGACATTTAACTAGCTGTGTGACCCTGACCAATTGATTCTAGTTCTTTGATTTCCATTTCTGAATTTACAAATTGAAATAATAAAACCTCTAGTACCTCACAGGGATTGTGTTGAAAGCTAGTGATATAACACATGCAAAACATCTTGCAAGCCCTAAAGATACTATGCATGTGTTAGGCATTATCAATGTACTATGTCTACCAAGAATCTTTAACATTTAAAGCCAAATTCTGTACATTTTTGAGCCTTATGACAAAATATGATCATAGAATCACCGCTTAAAAACTCATGAACTTGTTTTCTTGATTGGTAAAATAAAACTTAAACTCAAAACTTAGTTGTCTCAGAAGATTAAAGATGTGCGAGTTGCTGTGAGAGAGGTAGAAATAACAGGATTTAACAAATGTATGGTTGTTGTCTGTAGAGAAAATGGGAAGAAAATGATAATACTGAGATTTCATATCCTAGAGGCTAGAACAGACATGGGGAACCTACAGCCTCGAGGTAACATGTGTCCTTCTAGGTCTTCAGTGTAGCCCTTTGAATCTAAACTTCACAGAACAAATCCCTTAAATAAAATGATTTGTTCTGTAAGACTTAGACTCCACCAAAAGACCCCACCTAAGGACCTAAGAGGCCACATGTAGCTTTGAGACCACAGTTTCCCCACCCCTAGACTAGAAGAATCATACTATTCTTGACTTTAAAACAGAGGTTTGGAAGGAAAATCAAGGTTAAGGAAAGATAATCTACTTACACACTGAGTTTGCAATATTCATGGGATATTAAGTTTAAAATATCCAAAAGGTGGCTGGACTGGAGGGACTAGAGGGCAGTAGAGAGAATAGGACTGGATATGGAATCTGAGAATCATATTCATAGAAATGCTGAGGGGAGGTGAAGCTAAGTGATACAGTGGATAGAGCACTGGCACTGGAGTCAGGAGCACCTGAGTTCAAATCTAGACTCAGACACTTGACATACTTACTAGCCATGTGACTTTGGGCAAGTCATTTAACCCCAATTTCCCTACAAAAAGCAAAAAAAAAAAATGCTGAGGGAAGCCCATGAGGTCACCGAATGAGTGAATGTGAAGAGTAAAGAGAAGAGGGCTGAAAAGTGGTCAGTTACCCTCAATAGGTGGATGCAAAATTTTTCATGAGATGTTCTGCTTAGTTTCCAACTGCAAAAACATCATAATTCCCCTTGAATCAGCTCATAATGTGAAACCTCATCATCATGGTGTTATATTCAGATTTGATACTTGACACCTGCTTGGTACACTCAGTTTCCTCTCCCCTCCAATTGGAGGGATAGATATAGTAGCAATAAATATTTCTCAAAGTCTCAACAAAGGGCTCAGAATTTTCCTACATTTCAATTGTGTTCATATACGTGTTTGTATATGCACATCCATGTATATACATGTTTATGTATATATAACATTTTTATAACATAGTAGAATAAAAATGATGATTATACATGAAACTGCAAATATGCTATGCACAACTTAACAATTCTTTTAAAATATACAATAAAATTAACATATAAGTTATTTTTTTCTTCTGTCCCCCTCTCCTGCATATGACTACCATTAGACATGTATGAGTGGATGGATAGATAATAGATAGGTAGACAGACATATAGATATGTATGTATGTATGTAAACTTATTCCAAAGAAACTTCTATTTATCAGTTCTTTCTCTAGATGCAGATAATGTCTCTCTTCAAATGTTCTTTATATTTGATTTGGTATTTATAATAGACAAAATAACTTTTTTTTTTTTTTACTGTGTGCAGTGTTCTCTTGGTGGTGATCTCTGTTCAGGAGTTTCTAGTCAACTCAACATTCAGCACTTGGTAATAGTCCAGCATGTTTCTAGTGGTCTCCAGAACCTGAGAAAAAGAGGCAGCTTTTATTTGTTGTTTATCTAATTCTGTCTGAGCTATATCTCTTCCTATTCCTCTATTTCTGCTGGGCCTATAATCTAAGCAACACACTCTCAGGCTAAAATTTCTCATTGGCAAAATAGCCATTTTCTGCTCCTTTTCTATATAACTTAGAAACAATCTTAGATACAACCAGCACCAGTTATTGTATTCCTTCTGCCTAAATGACCACTTAGTGAAGCTTCCACAGGGAAAATCCAATGTTACTTACAACTGGTTTGAAATCTATCAGACCATTAACATCCACAAAATTCTTTTTCTGATCTGTCTCCTACAAAATTGTTGGAGGAAATCAAATTAATAACTGATCTGCTAGATGGCAAATGCAAATTCTCCTGTTATATATGTCTTCACATTTGTCTCCTACTTTGAAAATCTTAAATTCTTTGTGGGAGCATTTTAGTGGGAAGCCCCATCATGATCATGCTTTAACTTACTCAGGACAAAAGGAAGTGGGAAAGAATTGCCCAAGTGAGGATGCCCTTTGTTTAATTCATGTGCCTTTAGGTTTTTCTCCCACTGTGGCAAGCAGGAAAATTAGAATATAGGTCTTTATAGTGTGGACCATTATATAGAGAAGGGCTGTCTAATGACTGTATGGAAGACATTTGTTCTAATGAGGTTCAATTTGGGATTTGGATATCTTCAAATGTGTCTATGACTCTGTATACTTCAGTGTGGTTCTTCATTCACTGTTGATAACTACTTCATGTTTCAATAAAAACTGCTGTTTTTAAAACAAGAACAATCATGGAATCTCATTTAACAGAATAATTCTAAATGCAGTTCTTTTGAAATCAACATTGGATATGTATAATTAATGAAATTTGATTTTCCCAGAATTCCCAATGAGTAATAAATAACATGCATGTGTAACATGCATTTTTACTCAAGTCATATCCATGTTTTAGAAACAAACATAATAATCTTTGCAAACAACAAAATCCATTTTATAACTAAGAAAAGGGAAATAAAATGCACACTAATGCCATAATACCTAAAAACAGATCTCTTTATTCAACAGATATATACAAAGTACAAAATTGCAACCTGCTATAGTTATAAGAACAAATTTAGTTTTTCATTTTTAATGACTGATTCCTGATATGTTAAACAATATTAGTTTTTATTTCTGCACATTTTAAAAAGTTTTTCAGTATTCAATGTTTACTAATTTGTCTCAAAAATGAGTTAATAACAGTTGAAGGTCTAGGCAAATATATTTTCTATTAATTTAATCATTTTAATAGTTCTAAATTTGTGTCCTACTAGCAGTATTATTGCTTACTTAAAAGTTAATAAAAATTAAAAGTAAATGATCTGCTCTGAGAAACAAAGCATGCAGGGAATACAGAAAAAAACAGACATAGCTATATGAATTGATACAGAGTGAAGTAAGCTGAACCAAGTAAACAATATTCACTATGACTACAATGATTTAAATTGAAAACAAAAACTGCATATGAATAAAAACTGGATATTTCAAAATTATATAAAAAAGGGATGACTCAAAAGAAGAAATGTAAGTAAATGCTTCTACCTTACCTCTTTGTCATGGTGGGATAGCCATATTTTCATATTTTTTTTTCTGTTGTTTACCTGTATCGATTTTTTCCTTCTATTTTCCTTCTTTTTCTTTGGCTTTCAAAAATACCATCATATTCTTTCAGTTTTCTGAATAAAAAGAGAAAAGCTGGTGGAAATTATAATGAGGTATAAATAAGAAAGGACATTAATAGAAACATTTAATAAACAAGCATCAAAGATTTTATTCTTATTCATAATATAGAAAATCCATGAATAATGTCCTATCTATTAACTTGTGCGTTGCTTTAAGTAATTAGTAATTTTCTTTTCATAATTTTGAAAGAAATTGAATTATTCACGTATAAAAAATTATTAGCTCTTAACATGGAGAACTTTCCAATACAAGTCCTGATATTTGAAGTCTTTCATCATTGTATTATCATGTCTCTATGTCAGGCATGTGATCTGTTTTTCAAAATTTTCATCAACTTCATCTTTCTTTCCAAGTAGTCTGTAGAATACAATAATGACAATAATGTGGTGCTCTGAAATAGCTCCTGTTATTGGATTATATTAAGGAATTGTATTGAGCCATGGAGCACTATGTTACCTTCCCAATGAGATTCATAGCCAATAAAAAATCATAGCTTTTGACTTGAAATAAAGATATCAAAAAAGGAGTAGAAGAAATTTGTTTTCCCCCAAGATGATATTAATTTCCTAGCCATCCCCTTGTTTTACTTTATCAGTACACATCATGTCAAGAAGCACAGATAGAAAAGAATGTAGGAATAAAATTTCCTAGGAGAAGAGTAGGTTGAATTATAGTGCTGATTTTTTAAAATTTATATTTGTCCCAAGTTTCTCCAAGACACCAAACACTTCATTTCATTATCAATATCTTCACTGTCCTTCTATAAACTATGAATTATGGAATAACACACACATTTATGTATATCTACATACCTAACACATAGTTCTTCATAATAATGAATAAAAAAACAATCAAACGAATTGGGGGGTGAAAAGTGGAAAAGAGATAAATAAATGTTTATTAATTGAAAAATTAAATAAAATATCTGTAAAAATTGATGCCAAATTAATTCAATTAAATGACAATTATTTAGCCCAAAAAAGTAATTTGATGAGGACAATTGGGGCATAGACCAAATGGCAGAATAGAAGCTGGAAAATGCTGTCTGGTCACCACCCCCTGCCCATTACCACCTCCTATACCTATAAAAATGACTCTAAACAAACTTTAGGACTGCAAAACCCACAAAGTGACAGAAGGAATCAAATGTACTGTTGAAGGCAGCCCAGCAGGCCAACAGGAAAGGTTCATCACAGCACACAGGGAGCAGAACACAGCCCTGTGTGAGTCCCAGATTTTAGCTCCAGATTGTGTACTGGAGAGACTTTGGGAGAGTGTATCACCAGCAGCTGTGGCAGTTTCCAGAATTATCTACCCATAAATGCCAAAGACAAAGAGAGATCAGTGTGGACTTTGTGGGAACAGGGGGTCTGGGTGTATGGTCCAGGCTCTAACTGCAGAGGGAGGAGTGTCTTATGGGTTGTAGCCACCTCCTCATGGATGCTTCAGAGCTCCTGGCCTGCAAATTGTAGGGGTACCAAGAGACCATACCGAGGGGTAATTGCTGTTGCATTAACCTGCTTGGATCTGGATTGCTGTTTGGGTGGAAGTCCTGGGGTGCCTGACCAGGTGATAGAGCCAGTGGAGGACTTAGAGAGGGCACCCAAGTGATAGCTCCAGCAGCTGCAAAAACCACAGATATTTGAGAGAAACTCTCCTCTTTGGAAGCAAAGTTCTACTGTGGCAAAGAAAAAATTCAAAAGTCAAATAATTCAGTGGCAACATGAGCAAGCAAAGGAAGCAAATGAAGCAAAGCAACACAACTCTAGATTCCTTTTTTGGGGACAAAAAGGATCAAAGTATGGAAGAGTAGGAAGATAATGAGTTTAAACTGTGGTACTAAAAACTTCTAAGAAAAATATTACTTAGTTACAAGCAAAAAGGAGCTTAAGAAGCATTTTGAAAACAAAAAAAAAAAGAGAAGTGGAGGAAAAATTGGGAAGACAAATGAGAATGATGCAAGAAAATAATGAAAAGTGAGTCAACCACATGACAGAAGAATATAAGACTAAAATAAATACACGAAATCAAATGGCAAAGGAGGCTCAAAAACCCAATAATAAGAAGAAAGCCTTAAAAAACCAAATTTGCCAGATGGAAAAAGAATCTCAATAGGTCACTGAAGAGAATAATTCCTTTAGAATTCGATTGGAGCCAGTGGAAGCTAGTGACTTTATGAGAAATCAAGATACTATTGAACATATACAAACAGATGAAAAAAAAAAGCAATGTGAAATATCTCACTGGAAAAACCGCTGACCTCAAAAATAGATCCAGGAGAGATAATTTTAAAAAAAATTATTGAACTACATGAAAACCATGATCTAAAAAAGAAACAAGAAATTATAATTCTAGAAATTCTTTTTTTAACTAAAGAGCATTTATTGTATTCTCTACTAAGCACTGAGTTTTGAGCACATAACTAAATTCTGTAAAACCTTCACACAGAAGAGTACAGTAAACATTATAAGCAGATATGAACAGCTGGAAGAACTGTAACCAAGTGCTAACTGACCAAAGAGAAATTTTCAGCTACTTCTTAGTAAAAAAGAAAAAGAAAGTAGGGAGGGACAGGGGCTTCAGATTCAATGAGACAAAAATATCCTAATACATTCAACCTTGTCTAGATTGTAACAAAATGGAAGCAGGACTTCTATAATACGAAGTTCCCACTACAGCATGCTGTACACACCTGTTTTCCAAGCCCTCTCCCCATTCCCCCAAGGCTGCCACTTGGATTATTTGCCAGCTTGTTGGGCCTGCCAATGGAGAAGCACGTGGATCTTCTCTTTGATCCAATCTTTGTTGTAGGGTTGGTATGTCTGAGTGTTTGCTCAGTACACAAGGCAGCTGAGATCTGCCAGATCATCAATGAAATCAAACAACTGACTGATGTCATATGTGATGGAGGGACTGTTGGGATTCTTACTCTTCAGATGCTCTTCATACATTTTACAAACTCCTTCCATGCATTCATTCACTGATTCATAATCAGCATAAGTTCAGCCTTCTGGCCTCTTGGTAGGTTGTACCAACAGAATGGTGTGAGACTTCATTTCCAAATTTAAATCGCTCCCTCCATTACTCAAAAAGTCATCCCTTATAACATCATGCTGAGCTACGCCGCTGCTGCCACCACAGCCACTGCACACGAGGTGAGCCGCAACACTGCTAACAGCCAATCCCCGTGAGAAGAACCACCCAATTCTAGAAATTCTTAAAGAAAATTTTCCTGATTTTTTAGAATCAGAGGGCAAAGTGGAGGTTGAAAGAATCCACAGATCACCTCTTGAAAGAAAATCCCAAAAAGAAAACTCCTAGGAATATTATAGCTGGGTTCCAGAGTTCCCAGATCAAGGGGAAAATAATATTGCAAGAAGGCAAGAAGAAATAATCTGAATAGTGAAACACAATCTTTGATAACACAGGAATTGGCAGGTTCTACAATCAAAGGGCTTCTAAAATATAAGGGCCTGCAATATGTTGTTCTGGATGTTAAAGAAGCTGGGATTAAAACTAAGAATCACCTACACAGCAAGACTGAGTTTCATGTTTCAGGGAAAATATTGTCATTCAGTGGAATAGAGGACTTTCAAGCATTCTTTTTTTTAATGCTTTATTAACTTCTGATTTACATCATTCGTTTCCACCAGAATTTGAGTTACAAATTTTCTCCCCATTTTTTACTCTACACACCTCTAATGGAAATGCAGATTTAAAGATCTTCCCTGCCCCTAGGCTAACATGCACCTGAAGCCTGGGGTGGGGGAGGCTTGTTTTTCAGTAGATACTTTTTGATTGGCCAGTGAGTCAATAAGGTTGTTACATTCTCTGAGCCAGGAGAAGGCTATATAAGCCCTGATGTGAGGCTTTGTTTTGGGACTCACTTTGAGAAGTGTTCTGTGATTTGATCTGAATTCTGGGAAGCCGTTGTTGAGAGTCCCCCGGCTTTGAAAAACCCAGAATGTGGAAACCCAGATGTTGAGTGGGTATGGATGTAATGGTTGGACAGTTTGGAAATCTGTCTACTTGATGTTTCTGTCTTGATAATTATGGCTGTATACTTTGAGGTTCAGGGTGCTGACCTTTTCTGCTGAACAAGGTAAATGATATATGTCTGACTGATTAAAGTAAGCTTGTTAACCCATTTTGCGTTGCTTTCCTTTAACAAAGCAGATCCAAGAACCTGTATGGGCAGCAAACCCTGAGGACGTGCTTGGGGTGCTTGCCGCTACAACACCTCCCCAAAATAGAAGTCCCACAGGATATCCCCTCTTCCAATCTGCTCTCTCCCATATTTTCTCCAATACCCCTTTCGACTTTTCCAGTGGGTCTCTATGCCTCAGTGACTGTATATCTGTAGCAGCAAGCACCCCAAGGGTCCTCAGGGTTTGCCGCCCATACAGGTTCTTGGATCTGCTTTGTTAAAGGAAAGCAACTCAAAATGGGTTAACAAGCTTACTTTAATCAGTCAGACATATATCATTTACATTGTTCAGGGGAAAAAGGTCAGCACCCCGAACTTCAAAGCATACAGGCAGAATTATCAAGACAGAAACAGATCAAGTAGACAGATTTCCAAACTGTCCAACCTTTACATCCATACCCAGTCAACATCTGGGTTTCCACATCTGGGTTTTTCAAAGCCGGGGGACTCTCAACAATGGCTTCCCAAAATTCAGATCAAATCACAGAACACTTCTCAAAGTGAGTCCCAAAACAAAGCTACACATCAGAGCTTATATAGCCTTCTCCTGGCTCAGAGAATGTAACAACCTTTTTGACTCACTGGCCAATCAAGAAGTATCTACTGAAAAACAAGCCTCCCACCCCAGGCTTCAGGTGCACTTTAGCCTAGGGGCAGGGAAGATCCTCCAAATCTGCATTCCCATTACATTCGGCCCCAAGATCTTTCATGACCATAGCATAGACAATTTACTTTTGAAATTAGCACTAAACATCTCTTAGGTCACCTTTTCAAGGTACAGAACTAAAGTTACCAAAGTGGCCACTGGGCCTTAAACAAACACAAAGTACATTGCATTATTACCTCAATTCAAAACAAGAGTTCAAATAAAGTTATCTGGGGTAGTGGGGAGGGGTATCCTTCCCCTCACACAGCTCCAGCCCCTGCCTCCAAGTACAGAGAGGGGGCTGGGCAACAAAACCAACAAGGTGGGATCCCTGGGGATCCAAGGCACTTCATCCCACCCACCATAGTCACAAGTCCATCCTCCCCCAGGGTCCCAAACTGTGGGATGCAGCCAGGAAACACATTCAGTGCCCCTGCTTTGCTGCTCAGTTCTTATCTTTTCCTGTGGCTGAATTCCGAACTTCTGGGCTCCTTCTCCTCCCACAGGCGGCAGCCGCTCCTGGCTTCTGCCCAGGTCCCGATGCAGGCAGCTCACCATTCCTGCTCTCAGCTCAGTGAAGTCCGCATGCTGGCCATTCTTCTCTCCAGGTACATGGCTCCACAGAGTCACAGCTACCACAACTGGGAAACAAACAATTATCCCAGTCCCCATACTTTCCTTTTACTCGGCAGATCCTGTTCGTGACGCCATTTTGTAGCAGCAAGCATCCCAAGCGTCCTCAGGGTTTGCCGCCCATACAGGTTCTTGGATCTGCCTTGTTAAAGGAAAGCAACTCAAAATGGGTTAACAAGCTTACTTTAATCCGTCAGACATATATCATTTACCTTGTTCAGGGGAAAAAGGTCAGCACCCCGAACTTCAAAGCATACAGGCAGAATTATCAAGACAGAAACAGATCAAGTAGACAGATTTCCAAACTGTCCAACCATTACATCCATACCCAGTCAACATCTGGGTTTCCACATCTGGGTTTTTCAAAGCTGGGGGACTGTCAACAACGGCTTCCCAGAATTCAGATCAAATCACAGAACACCTCTCAAAGTGAGTCCCAAAACAAATCTACACATCAGGGCTTATATAGCCTTCTCCTGGCTCAGAGAATGTAACAACCTTATTGACTCACTGGCCAATCAAAAAGTATCTACTGAAAAACAAGCCTCCCTCCCCAGGCTTCAGGTGCACTTTAGCCTAGGGGCAGGGAAGATCCTCCAAATCTGCATTCCCATTACAATATCTTATTTGCCAATTACATGTAAGATGGTATTAATAATAGTATATATATATATATATACATATATATATATATATATATATATTTGAATATTTGATTTTAAAACTTTCAGTTCCAGATTCAGTCCCCTCCTCCCTTGTCACCCACACTTACTGGGAAGATAAGCAGTTCAGTATAGGTAGTACATGTGTGGCTAATGAAAAACAATAACATAGTAGATATATTGTGAAAGACTGACAATATTTCCCTCCCTCCTATCCCACCTCCCACTTGTTCTATTCTCTACTTTGATGCCATCCCTTTTCAAAAGTGGGTTCTTCCAACTTCCCACTCCCCCAGGATGCCCTCACTTCCATCATCCCCCCTCGCATCCCCTTCCCTGCCTACTCTCCTGCAAGGTGAAATACCCTCTTCAGTGCATATTTCACTCCCTCCTCATGCCACATTCAATAGAAATAAGGTTGAGCCATTCCCTTTTGCCTTCCTCTTCTTCCCCTCCATTTTAACCATTTTCCCTTGCCTCTTCTGTATGAGATACTTTACCCCTATTTGTCTCTCCTCATATCCTCTCATTATATTCCTCTCACCATTTAATTTCACCTTTTAAGCACCATCCCTTCCGGTTAAATTGGTCCTGTGCCCTCTATCTATGTATACCTGTAAACATATATACACATTTTCACATATGTATTCATATGCACATATAACCTTATATATATATATATATATATATATATATATATATTTCTAATACCTTCAACAACTGAGAAACATTTTAAAAGTTAGAATTATTGTTTTTCCATGAAGGAATGTTAATAGGTCAACTTTGATAAGTTCCTTATGATTTCTTTGCCCTTTTTACCTTCTCATGCTTCTCTTGCTTCTTGTGTCTGAATATCAAATTTTCTATTCAACTCTGGTTCTTTCAGCAAGAAAGATTGAGAGTTATATTTTCCACTGAATGACCATATTTTCCCCTAAAACATAATACTCAGTTTTGCTGGGTAAGTGACTCTTGGTTTTAATTCCATCTCCTTTGTCCTCAAGAATATCATATCCCAAACCCTTTGATCTCTCAGTGTAGAAGCTGCCAGATCCTGGGTTATCCTGATTGTGTTTCCACAATATTTAAATTGTTTCTTCCTGGCTGCTTGTAATATTCTCCCCTTAATCTGGGAATTCTGGAAGCTGTCTATAATATTCCTAGGAGTTTTCTTTTGGGGATCTTTTTCAGGAAGTGATCGATGGATTCTTTCAACCTCTATTTTGCCCTGTGGTACTAAAACATCAGGGCAGTTTTCTTTGAGAACTTCCTGGAGGATGATTTCTAGGTTCTTACTTTGGTCATGGCTTTCAGGTAGTCCAATAATTCTTAAATTATCTCTCCTGGATCTATTGTCCAGGTCAGTGGGTTTTCCAATGAGATATTTCACATTGCCTTCTATTCTTTTATTTGTTTTGATCTGTTTAACAGAAGCTTAATTTCTCATCAAGTCATTAGGTTCCATTTGCTCCAATCTAATTCTGAAGCAATGATTCTTCTCATTGAGCTTTTGAGATTCTTTTTCCATCTGGAAAATTTGGCTTTTTAAGGCATTCTTCTCCTCATTGCCTTTTTGGGCCTCCTTTGCCATTTGAGTTAGTCTGTTTTTTTAAGGTATTATTTTCCTCACTCAGGTTGTTGTCTCTCATTTCATAATTTTCTTGCATTGTTCTCATTTATCTTCCCAGTTTTTCCTCCTCTTGTCTTATGTGCTTCTTAAAGTCCTCTATGGCCTGTAACCAGCTTGTATTTTCCTTTGAAGCTTTTGGTGCAGGAATTGTGACTTCACTGTCTTCCTCTGGTTCCATGTTTTGCTCCTTTTTGTCTCCAAAATAGGAATCTAATGTTGGAATCTTCTGTCTGCTTTGTTTCCTTTGACTGGTCATGTCGCCCCTCAGTCACTTCACCCCTGGGCTTTTTTGCCACAGTAGGACTCTGCCACCAGACAGTGGAGCTTCATCCTTAATGCAGGGGTTTTCTCAGCTGCAGGAGGTATTATATGGGTGCCCTCTCTGAGGTCTCCACAAGCTCTGGCACACTGGACACATACCCCAGAACCTCCACCCTCTACTGTAATCCATATCCAAGCAGGTTATAGCAAGAGTGATTACTCCTCAGACTGGTGCTTGTTCCCCTTACCCTCTGCAGGCCAGGAGCTGAAGCTGCCACATTGTGCTGGCTGGCTGTGCTGGTGTCTCAGTGGCTTCTCTCCCTGGGGGTAAAATCCATGCACTCCCACTTACTGGTCCCAAAGTCCAGACTGCACTGACCTCTCACTTTGTCTTTCGCATGTATATGTTGATAAATCTGGAAACAGCTACAGCTTCTGCTGATCTGGAGTCCCTCTGGCCAGTGGCTGGTCAGTCCGGTCCTGGGGCTAAATCCTCGGTGGCTAGCCTAGCCTCCCAGAGCGTTGTGCTGGATTCCTGCCAGCTTGTCAGGCTGTCTTCAGCAGGAGTTTAGCTTGTCTGTGTCACTTTTTGGGTTCTGCAGATTCAAAGTTTGTTTGGAGTCGCCTTTTTACATGGATTGGGGAAGGTGGAAGCTGGAACCGCTAGAAGGTCGTGATTCTACTCTGCCATCTTGGCTCTACCCACTCAAGCATTCTTGATGAAAAAAAGCAGAGTTTAATAAAACATTTGACATTCAGATAGAAGAAGCAAGGGCAACATGGGAAAGTAAACAGGGAAAATAAATAATAAGGAAATTATTAAAATTTAACCATTTACATTCCTACATGGAAAAACTATAATCAAACTTATGAAACTTTTCTCAGTATGAGAATAGTTGAAGGTAATATAAATGTATATACTGATACATAAATATGTATATGAATATATGTGTACATGCATATATATGTTTCTATAGAAGTGTTTATGGACTTAAGAATACATATGTGAGTTTGTGTATCTATGGGTGCAGGTATACATAGACAGAGGGCAGAGTACCAATTGACTATGAAGGGATGATACTTAAAAGGGGAAATTAAGTGGTGAGAGAGAAATATAATGAGAGGAGATGGGGAGAGATAGAATGGTGTAAATTATCTCATATACAGGAAGCAAGGGAAAAGTGTTACAACTGAGGGGAAAAACAGGAAGGCAAAAGGGATGGATCAACCTTCCTCTAACTGAATTTGGCTTAGTGAGGGAACAACATACACACTAAATTGGGTATCTCACCCTACAAGATAGTAGAGCAGAAAGGGATGAGAGGGAGAATGATGGAGGGGATGGCAGTTTGGGAGGGAGGGAAGGTAGAAACACACACTTTTGAAAAGGAACAGGGTCAAAGTAGAGAATAGAACAAATGACAGGTGGGATAGTATGGAGGGAAATATAGTCAATCTTTCACAATATATCTACTCTGGAATTGTTTTGTGTAGCTACAGATGTACAAGCTACAGTGAATTGTTGATCTTCAGGGTAATGGTGGGTGATGAGGGAGGAAGAGAGAGAATGTGAAATTCAAAGATTTGAAATCAAATGTTAAAATTATATTATTATCATTATTTTGCATGCAACTGGGAAATAATGTGTACAGGCACTGAGGTATGGGTATCCATCTTACCCTACTTGAAAGTCAGAGGGGGGATGAAGGAGGATATAGTAGAGGACAGATTGGGGGAAGGGGATATACTTTGGGATCATTGGTTTGAAGTGGTGGGTAGGTGAGGGATGAGGAGAAAATGTGTAACCAAAAATCTTGTGGAAATGAATGATGTAAGCTAAAATAAACATAAAATTTCATTAAAAAATGAAATTTAATCAAATAAAACATATTTCAAGCAAATCCATGGAAGAAAATTCATGACTTTGATGATACTATCAATAAATGCATTTCCTCTTATTTCCCATGCTTCAGATTATATCTGGCCAAGAACTATTTGAAATTGTTTTGGTTTCAAAGAAGCAATATTTAAGGGATGTCTCAAATTTTATTTAGGATATTAGAGATCAGAAGAGCAAAATAAGAATATTTATATTCACATACACTCATACTATAAAATAAATATCTTTTGCCTGTGGATGTTCCTAATTCACATCAATGAACCCCAGGGTAGATTTATGAGACCATTGCTCTAAGGGTTCATTGAAATGAGTTTATCACAATATATTCACTCCAATATTTGGTAAAAAATGGTCACAAACCCAAGTTAAAATCCACTTCTCTACAAAGGTTTGATTTCAGAGAATAACTGGTTGATTGAGTTTTAAAGTATGTGATAGTGAGTAGGGAGGACAGGCTTTGATTGGCTCCCAGAATAGAAAGGTGAAATACTCGAGGTATTTAAAATGTATTATGTGGACTCTAGCACTTGGAAATGACAACAAACATCAGAAGAAAAGTGTTTATCTTTGGAAAGTAATGACAAAAGGCATTACAGTTTGGTAGGCACAATTCTAAAGTTAGTACTCTAACTTTTCAAGTGTGATGCTAGGACTGAATGAGGCACTTATAAAACATTCAACATTTAACAACAGAAAAGGTTTACTTTGCCTTGGCATAGCAAAAGTATGCAAAAAGGCATTTATTTTCTCTGGATATATCTCCATCTGGAAACCTGTGGAGTCAGTTATCAGGGTTTGGACTCCCTTGGTCAAAGGTACCCCTCCAATTTTGAAATCTAGGACCTATTATGCCTTTAACCCAGGAAGCCGCTTAAGGGAAGCTGGAGTGAATCAGGTTTCACAAGGAGAAGAAGTTGTGTCAGGATATCACTGTCCAGAAAACATGTGACATATTTGCTTAGTGTTCTATTTTGTTTGGGAACACTTCTGAACACCACCAAATGAATCTGCCAAATAATTTTATTCACTTTATTCTAATGGAATCAGGCATTTTAAAAACTTCACTCTTATATGCTATGAAATGACAGAATTTACAACTAAAAGAGATCATAAAGTTCATCTGATCCAGCACATTCACTAAATAATGATGAAGTAAGTATTAAGTAAATGACTGAAAAGAAATGAAGAGGAAAAATGATGTTACAGAGAAGTATCATTTCTGGATGTTACAGGATCACAAATCAGTTATGACATATATAGATTATCTCACTTTTATATAGTCTACATGTATTGTCATACACACATGAATATATGTGTATACACCTGCATGTGTGTCTGCACTTGTATGTATGCATATGTATACACATATATGCAATGCATTTATATAGTATATGTATTGTGTGCATGTGTACATGTATATGCAAGTATATATATATATATATATTTGTGCATATCTATTGTATTTATGTAACAGCCTAGCTTTATCTGGTTATATCAAATCATCTAAAAGTGTACAAAATAAACTAAAGCAGCAACAATAGCTAGAGCAAAGGAAAGAAAAGTAATTGTCATAGCTCTTATCCATTCATCATCATCTTCAACTTCATCTTCCTCCTCCTCCTTTTCCTTTTTCATCATTATCTTGCTTTAATGATAAACTATTAAGGTTCCTATAAAGACACTGGGCTAAGACTACACAGTAAGTGTTGGACATGGCAATTCTATAGGCACCAATTATCTGCCTGTCTCTTTATGTGTGTCTTTCTACCTATAATATATCTACAATGAACCTATACCGTTGCATGTTTTCATCTGTATATGCAGAAAATTCGTTTACTTACTTCTTTTATTAAGAAATAAATAGTAATCTAAGTGTAAAAACAAAGACAACTTGGGCCCTGTAAGCCTCAGTAACCTTACCATCTCTCCCTTCTATTGAGTGATCTTTCTGCTCTGAGTTCAGATGGGTATTTATTTTAACAGTAGAGAATTGGCTTAGAAAGACTGGAACGTTAGCACTCTTGCCTTAAATCCCTACTTATGTGTGGGCTCATATTAATGTACCAGATTAAGTCTGGAGAGATCTTCGTTTCTGATAGGTTGAATCATTTCTTTTCCCCTAATCTCTCTCTCTCTCTCTCTCTCTCTCTCTCTCTCTCTTTCTCTCTCTCTCTCTCTCTCTCTCTCTCTCTCTCTCTCTCTCTCTCTGTCTCTCTCTCTTTCTCTGTCTCTGTCTCTGTCTCTCTCTGTCTCTCTGTCTCTCTCTCTCTCTGTCTCTCTGTCTCTCTCTCTCTCTGTCTCTCTCTCTCTCTTTCTCTCTCTCTCTCTCTCTGTCTAAATATTTTATTTCTTTCCTAGGAGATGATACCTTAAACATTAAAATATGGTGATATTTATTGAGATTATTTCATAGCCATTTAATTTTCAGTTCAGTTCAAGACTTCCTCAAAGTCCATACCTTCTCGTTTGACATGGCTTATGCTCATTCTTCTGTCATTGTACATCTTATGTAGGAATGGTGTAGTTAAAGAAACTTCCTTGTACTTCATAGACATCAATACTTAATGGATCCATTAGCTCCCAGACTCTTGAATTCTTGAGGTAACCTCCAAGGCTGAATATGTCAATTATGAGAGAATGATATTTGGTTACCTACATTAATGGTGTGACAGACATTATAAAGCAGCAAAGAAGTGCCTGCAGCTCATAATAAGGTTCATTTAGTTCACAATTTTGCCTGAAACCATAGAAAATTGAATGGACCATAAATAACAGAGTGGGTGGTGTTAGGAAAGAAGTAATTCTTATCCCAAAAGGATGTTACAGAATCAGATTGGGACATTATACATCCAGATTTAGTAGACTAATGAGAGAGAAGAGAAACTTCCTCTCCTAAAATAGCGACACACTCCCACTTTGTTACCATTTTGGTGGGTAAAAAAAGGTAGCTAAAACAAAAAGAAATAATGTATACAAACCTAAGGTATGTAGCAATAACCTATGACTATGAGCACTGAATCAGAGCACATGAAGCATACCAGAAATGTTCTTAGTGTCAAAAATATGGGGAATAGTTCATCTGTTTGTCCCTATTACACAGGATCTAATCAGTGCTTGACACATAATCATCTCTATTATGTTGTTGTTGTCATCATCAATGTTATCCAAAAGTACTAGATTGATGTGTGGATTTTCCATGACTGCTATTTTTAGTAGTGTTTCTTATAATTATCAACAATCTCAAATGTAAAGATATTTGAAGTTAAATATTCTTAAATTTTTGACCTCAAACTTGTTACTTCATCATTCAGTATGCTCACTTTTTCAATAAAATCTCAAATTATGTAAATCATTCATAAAGCATTTATGAAGTGCCAGCAGGGTGTACTAGATCCTGAGTGAGATAGGGATAAAGTAGTAACTGGAACAGTGATTTGACTGATATAGGGAACTCTCAGATGAAGAAAAATCCTCTGCCAACAGTTTTGCACTTTCTCTGAAACTTAGTCTTAGAAAGTTCCCTAGAATGCTGAGAAGTTGGGACATCCCCAGCATTTCCCAGATGGCATGTTTCAGAAATAGATCATTTTGAGTCAAAGTATCCCTCTCCCCTGAAACTGTACTCTTTATTGGTTATTTTCTTATCTGGGACATATTTCAGAAAGAACCCCATCCATGTTTCAGTTCATACCAGTGACTTTGTAACATTAAAGTGTTACTAGTTACAAAGTTACAAAGTAAAAACTTTGTTTTTACACTTAGATTATTATTTAACTCATTCACTGAATATAGAGCTTCCCCCCCAGTTGTTATATTCTCCCTCAACTCTTTCTTTCTAAATTCCACTTGTGTGCTGTCTTCTATTATTAACATGTGAGCTTCTTGAGGGTAGAGACTACCTTTTCTTGTATCCCTACACAATACCTATTATAAAGTATATATGTACACATGTACATATATACATGTATGTGTGTATATAAAATATATAATATGTATAGGACCACACTGACCCCTCATAAACAGGCATATGAAAATTGTAGTGCAGTCTATTTTAATGAAAATGGCAATCTAAAATGATTCAAGGTGACATTTAAATAGTACTTTTAATTCTTTATAAGAGGTAGCAATGCAGAGTGTATAGAGAGATGGCTCCCTCACTTGAATTTTGATATACTGTTACCCTGGGTCACAATTAACATCTCTCTGTTTTCCATACCTCTCTTAGTCTGTAAGTGGCGAATAAAATGCTGACTTGCCTTGGTAGAATCATTCTTCAGACATTCTTAACTTCACATTTCCCTATACCAATAGAATCGCAAAACCAAGTCAATAACCCCTTAAATTCATATAGTATTTGATCTTCCAAAAATTATATGAGACAGACAAAATAAATTCAGTATCCTCCATACTCCCTAACAATGCATATTAAGTTAAGATATATGCACAGATAAATGCATCTTATTGGTATAGTGAATAGAGTACTGAACCTGAAGTCATAAATACCACATTTGGAATCCTGCTTCCCACACGTTTTAGGTATGTTTCTGGACAAATCTTTAGTTCTGATCAGCCACAGTTTCTTCAATTGTAACATGGTGTAACACCTCTATAATCTGTCTCATAATACTTTTATGATGATCAAATGGAATAAATAACATAAAGAATATCACAGGTCTTAAAGCACTTTATAAATATTAGTTATTACTAATTTTATTCTTAATGTTATTTTAATTCACTAGTTATTACTTTACTGGCCTATAATATATCAGTAGAGGTTACAATTGGTCCAAACATTCTGGAAAATGATTTCTTTTTATGATTTTAAAATGACTAAGAAGTCCATACCTTTTGATCCAAAGGTCTGACTTTTAGGCATATGTACTAAGGCAGTTGAAGATAGAAAAGATCCATGGACACCAAAAATATATATTTTCATGACTTTTATTAAAGCAAATAAATGGAAACAAAATAGATATACATTGCTTTTAGAATAGGCACCCAAACTAGTTTACATAAATGTAATGGAAATATTATTATGCCTTAAGAAATTTTAAATATGAAGCTTTAAGAGAAACATAATAGGACATGAACTGATATATATATAGAATTAAATGAAAGCAAAAACTGAAAAGGTAATTTCAAAAAGAAAAGAGAAACAAACTAAGCATGAAACATATTTAATTATCCAAAATTTTCCCTGAAGAAGAAGACAAAATATTCCTTTCTTCCCTTCTTTTAAAAGACGGACTATGGGTATGGAAAGGGCAGCTAGGTGACACAGTAGACAGGTTTTCATCTTTCTGACTTCAAATCTGGCTTCAAACACTTACTAGCTGTGTGACCCTGGGTAAATAGTTTAAACTTGTTTGCATCAGTTTCCTCATATATAAAGTTTTCTGGAGAAAAAAAATGGCAAACCACTTTCACGTTTTTCCCAGGAACACTGTAAATGGGGCCACAAAATTGGATATGACTGAAAAAAAAGAAAATTAATGATAAAAATGGATGGGGATGGATGAGCATGATAATAAATGCCATGACTGTTTTACTTTTATTGAATTACTCAGTATTAGTAATGTTTTTTTTCATTGTAATATATTCTGATCACTAAAGACATGGCCTAGCACACAGCAGTTATAAATGTTTGTTCATTAGTTTATTTTTTAAATTCCTTGTTGGATGAAATAATTTATTTGGTAGTAAAAAAAGGGGGTGGATACGCTTGGAAAAATTAATGATAAACAAAAAATTGTCCCCCAAATTAAACAACAATCTAAAATGCCTTTTCCTAAGTCTTGCTCTTTCAAATTTTTTCCATATAAAGTGAGCAGTAGTGATATTGCCATAATTTTTTTCCCATGGTATGTGAAATAAAGTAGCAAGAATTGTGCGTGTGTGTGTGTGTGTGTTTATTTCCCTTCTGAAGATAAGTGTATTCAGTTTATTTCATGATCTTGCCTCCAGACAGGCAGCTGCTGTTGCCTCTATGAATTGGCCACTAAAACTGTATGAAGCCAATAGGAAACTCTGCAGAAAAATGATGATAGAATCTTGTAAATTTTCATGTACAGTCAAGTTCATAACCCAAATCATAAGAGTTCACTATAGGAAGAAACTTTAGGTGAATATATTAAGGCTTTCTACCCAGGGTGGAATCCTACATCTGGCATTTCAACAGTACATTTTTTTTTGCATAGTTTAATGCACTTTTCTTGGATATACTGTTGCCTTTTTAAATCTGAATCATCTCACTTTCAAAAAAGTTACGTACATCTAGTGGCAATGGCTTTCCTAACTTAGTTGAATTCTGAGGGATTATTCAATTATTTGGTTTAAAGATTCACTATTATTTTAACCAAAAAAAATTCCACAAAATGGAGTTTTTTTGCTACTACTTCTTCCATTAGAAAATCATTATTTTTACTCAGTCATTTTCAACTTGGACATTTTAAAATTATTTAAATCAGCCTCAAGCTTGTGCAATATTTTGTTTTGTTTTCCTTTGGGGTGTAGGAAAAGGACCTAAAGTATGATGTCATTGCTATTGAGAACTTCTCCCAATGTGAGACAACTGCCCTGCAAATTATAATATTACATGCTTGCAGTTCTAAGATTTTAAATATATGTGTCACTCATTTAGTATTTCTCAGTCTTCCTCTTCTATAAGCTATTTAAAAATCCTACTATGATGTATCTTTTAGTCATTAAATATTTTTGAATTCTTTTCCATTTTTAGTATTATATAAAATATATATTCTTATAATATTGTTTGATTTAGTCACTTAACCCCAATTGCCAGCCTCCATAAAGAAAAAAATAAAATAATAGTAATAATCTTTAAGTGTGGTAAATGCCAGTTAGCATCTACTCATATTTTCAATGTGAGTATGAAGAATTTTGCAAGAATCAATTTTTTTCCTAGTTGCATTTTAATATCTTGAATAAACTGGGACAGAGAGATTAATCTAGA
This sequence comes from Petaurus breviceps papuanus, assembly GCF_028583685.1. Taxonomy (NCBI): domain Eukaryota; kingdom Metazoa; phylum Chordata; class Mammalia; order Diprotodontia; family Petauridae; genus Petaurus; species Petaurus breviceps. The sequence goes on along the minus strand of NW_027187351.1, from coordinate 18,766,006 downwards.
AGCGGCTGTTTTTTTTTAATAGAATTTGAGTATGTTTCTATATGTAAAATTTAATTTTTTGTTTTAATTTGCTATTTTTATCATTCAGCCTTTTATAATCAAACATATATACAATGTCTGTACCCTTTGTATTGTTTTTATATCGCTTTGTAGAATCCATGGAAACCATATCTTATCTCCTTCCTCTTCTGGGTTTATATCTCATATACTTTGGGAGCCATATCTCAGGAATTGTTTTATCATCATCAATCATCTTCGTAGTCATAATCATTATCATCAATAAAGTACAGTCAAGTTCATACCCAAATCATAGAGTTCAGTACAGGAAGAAACTTTAGGTGAAGATATTAAGGCTTTCTACCCAGAGTGGAATTCTACATCTGGCAAATTGACTCATGCAAAATTCTTCACACTCATACATCATGATTCTCTTTTTTCTTGTTTGTCTTTTATAAAACTTGGTACATTTTAGAACATATCTAGGTCCGTTTGTGGGCTGGGGAGAAGCTTGGATTTTCTAGCTGTCAAGATACCTCCATTTTCCCACAATTGCCTACTACCTAAATTCAGTACACGATATTTGAAGGGCATAAGTGGCTTTTCCTTCTTTTGGCTTCTGATCTGATAGCTAATTATGTGCAAACCACTGTCCCACAACATTATGTTGCTAAGAATTTTAAATTATTGATGTTATTTCCCCTAAATATACAAACAGAGGTATTTTTTACACCAAGGAGAAACCAAGTTTTTCAAGTTCCCATTGGCAGGACAGACTGGGTGAAATCATTAAAGGTTGATTCTAGAAAAGAATACCAAGATGTATTACATATTTTATTTTGGATAACTCTCTCAACCTGTGGAGTCTCAATAGAAAACTAAAGCTCTCGCAATTCTATACACAATCATAGGAAAAAGCACCAATAATGAAAGAATGGAACTATTATCACGGGCCCCCAAATCATGAATATGACATTTAATGGTAGGAAAAATTGGAAAATAGAAATCCACAGGACATTCTAGATCAGTAGTTCTTTACCTTTCTAGTAGAATGAAATACTTTGGCAGTCAGGTGAAACCTATGGGCCTCTTTTCAGAATAATGTTTTTAAGTGCAGAAAAAAAATACATATGATTACAATGGAAACCAAAATTCTGAAGTGTAGTTATAAAGATATGTTCACTAACCTCATGTTAAGATTACTCTTCAAGAGTGTACACAATGAAAAATTCATATTTAGAAATATTTTTCATATTTCGGAAAAAATGACTTCTGGTAAAATCTTCCTCAGACAGGTCACTGGGACATGGTGATGTTTCTGCTTCTTTGAAACCTATTTTAACAGAACAGAATCTCTATTTATTCCATGCTACTGATCTAATAATGCTTTAAATACGTGTGGTGACAGATGATTTCATTTGTCTGAAGAGATCTTAGCTATGTTTGCAGAGACTCGTTACCAATTTGCCTGCAGAGTGATAAATTTTAGAGTCACATTGATTCAAAAAAGAAAAAAAAACAAATATTAAATTATATAGTGAATATGCTCTGTGTTGATTGAGGACATGCCCTTAGTGATGATATTGTGTATCTTTGTAGCATTGTAACAAGCTTAATAATTGAATTGGATATTCATATGAACAACTTAAAAATGGGAATGGAAAATAAACGAACAAAATTTTTTCATTAAGTGCTCTATGGAAATCATTTTGCGAAGTGCTTGGTATCACAAAAAGAAAAAGAAACCAGTCAATACTCTCAAGGAGCTCAGTCCCTAAAAAGTGAAGAGAACTCATTTCTTCCTTGGGAAAAATAGGATAACATTGGGCCCCAACAGGCATTAGATTTTACTAGATTCCTTCCAAGTGTACACATGAGCTGGCCTACAATTTAGGGTAGGGTGGGATGGTCCTCCTAGGTGGCAGAATAATTATTAATACTCTGGAAAGATAGTGCAGAATAATGGAAGGGGTGCTGGTCCTAAATTCAGGATATTGATTATAAATGCTAGCTGTGTAATTTATAACTGTATGACTACAGGCATGTGACTTGAATTTCATGAGTATAAATTATAAATTTCTTCTTCTACAAAAGAAGGACAAGTAAACTTGTATGACAACTGTAACAGGGTTGCCATAGAAAAGCCTTCAGAAAATAATTTGAAAACTTCAAAACTCTAAATAAAAAGTATGCTGTTATTTTGAACCAGATGTGCATATAGAATGGGAAATCTCTATAAAGTCAAAACAAAGGGACATCAAAATATATTAAAATTAAGTATTTTTAAATAACAACGAATAAATATGTGCATAAGTCATGTTTGGAAGTAGAGTAACTCACATTGAAGATGGCATATTGAATTTAAAATATTAGTATACTTCAGAAAAGTTCATTTTCAAACACAAAGGGCCATTCAAACAGGTAATATAGATATGATGGAAAGGGGGGGCTCAATAACATCTCTACAAAACTAGAAGACCTAGCTATATGGATTGTTGACCAAATATAAATTCACACAAGTATGGATCAAGATAAAAAGTGTATCATTTTATAGGGTGGAAGATGTAGCTGTTTCCTGAGACATTTGTTAAAACACGTAATTAACAAACAAGTGTTAAGCATCTACTATGAGAAAGATAGTGTGCTGCCACTAGATATGCAAAAACAATGAATTAGCAATGCCAGTTTTCAAGGAACTTAGAAGATATTGATTGAACAAGTTGGTCTTCCTGAAACTTAGATCAAATTTTCCTGGTTCTCTATTCTTATATTTTCTCCATCCCAAACTTTACCCAATCAAGTAGAGAAAAGTCCATGTTGTAAGAGTTTTACAATCTTCAGGTAGCTGCTATAAAATTTATGTTTTATGCATGGAAAATACTGTCAATCTCCTAATGACAACCATTGTAAATGACTTCTTCAAAACTGAAGAGAAAATCTTGGCAGATTTATCAAGTGGGGAATTCTATTTGATTAATTTATCGATGATGGTACCTTCATCTTTTTTCTCCTTAATGTTGTTTGGAAAATGTTGTATAGACAGAGGCTGAAAATAAAAACTTAAAAGAGTAAAAGTAAAAATGTCCATTTCTCCTCTTTATACTTATTGATATATGTAATAAGTTTAGTGATTATCTTAGTTCTGGAGTGGTTTAAAAAATTGTGATTTTTGCATGACATGATGTGAATTCTCTTATTTCTAGAGTAAGTAATTAAAATCCATCTTATATTAATACCATCATGGTGCTTATATGACATCTCTGGGCTGCATATAAGGGTCTGCTGAGAAACGTTTAATGACCAGTACTTGGGAAGGGGGAGGGCTTATGCCCATGTCACACTATTAAGTCTAAGATATATTGCTAATATTTTCTCCATTATTTTCTCAATTCAACATAATAATAAATCAATCACTTGTTTGTAAATTTAGAAATTTCTTAGGTATAAATATTCACATTTAAAAGTTTAACAATCAATTCACCTAAGTTTGTTCAAGCTAGCACAAAGCCTCAGAGCTATTTTTTTCCTCCAAATTTCTTCACAATCTCATAAGATTTGAAATTAAGTGCACAACTTATAATGATACTATATATATATATATATATATATATATATATATATATAAACTTTAACCAAAAATGTTTGGCTATTTTACTTTTATCATTATTAATTTAATTTAGTTTTTAAAATGTTGACTTGATCAGTGATTTGATCAATAAAAGAAGTTTCTGCTGAGGAATTTTCTCTATCCTTATGAAAAGGAAAATTCTCTGTAATTTATAGTCTTAGAGAATTATTTTGGGGAATGAGAGGCTAAGTAAATTCTTTGGGTCATAAAATTTGTAGGTGTCAGAAAACTATGCCCAAACCTAGTTCTTCCTGAATGTACCTGACTCTTTAAAATATTTATCTGCCATTCTTAAAAGATTAAAAAGGCAAAAATACATAGAGTTAAGAAATACTAAGCATTTCTCTCTGAGGACATAAAAGTAGAAACAACTTTTTTTCTTATTAATGTTTCATCTATTTGCAATGTGAAGGCTGCTAATGGAAATCACACCTCCGTGACATATCTAAAAATGCAGTGCAGTACACGTATTCACTTAGAATATATAATTTTCATGGTCTTACATTGAAGATAAAGGAGAAGCTTAGGTCTAAATGGATTTATATTCTATTTACTATCTTCAGTGATAAAATATATTATGTCATAAAGGACAGAAAAATTTAACATTAATTTAAGGGATTCTTCAGGTATTTTTTTTTCCTTTCACCAATTTTTTCTAAGGGGTACAGAGATAATCCCTAATAACAAACAAAAAGTAAAACTATCTATTCCTCAAAGGTGACTTCCCCAAACCTACTACTGATTAGGAGAAAAGGCAAAATTCATCAATAGTCTAATCAAAGCAAACATGGGTAATTTTGGTATTGAGAAATCCCAGCCTAAGCACAATTGACACATAACAATGAATCATGGAAACAGTGATTCAGTCACCATATAAGAAAAAAAAAGACATGTTTAATATGCTTCTAACAGCAGGTTTAATCTTGAGAAATCATTTTTTAAATGTATTCTTGAAATAAGCATTTAATGTTAATTGAATTCTTAGGTGTATGACTGAAGGGTAAACAAGTGAATTCATTACCCTGTTTGTAATTTGCTCTTTCTTTTGGGGGGTAAAGGAGTTAGTAATTATAAATGTAGACATATTTTAGTAATATTTCTTTGAAAATTCATGCTACATATGCATTCATTTCTGAAAATCTTCTAAAAATAATAAAAAGCCATGCAAAAACAAAGATGTAGGTGAATGCATCTGGTGTAGCAACTGGATGTCCATTTCTATGCCTGGCAAGAAGATAATAGTATGGGACATAATCAAAATTCTTGAATACAATTCACTGAATGAATGAAAGATGGTCAATCTCTGTCTCTTGTCAGAAATCATAGTCCCCCTCCCTATAGATATGGATCTTTTTTTGGTCTTTATTAATTTGTTTGTTTAAATTTGGTTTACAAATTTCAGTTCCACAATCCTTTTAGTTTCAAATTTTCTCCCTCTAACTCCCGCCCCCCCATAGTGGAATGCAATCAAGTATACATCAAACACTTCCACATTAGACATTGGTCAGGTTGTAAAGAAGGATTCTAAATGAAGGAATTAACAATGGGAAAGAGGCAACAAAACTAAAGAAGAAACAGAAAGAGAGCAGGTAGTTTGCTTCAGTTTGCACTCAAACTCTGTTCTTTCTAATTCTTTCTCTGAATGTAGATATATTTTATATCACGAGTCTTTTGGAGTTGACATAACTCTGCCTTTCTGAGAAGAGTCCCATCTCTCAAAGCTAGTCATCACACATGTGTTGTGTCTGTAATTTTGTACAATTTTCTCCTGGTTCTTCTCACTCCACATCAGTTTGTATAAGTCTCTACAGACAAATATTAAGTCTGTCTGCTCCTCATTTCTCATAGCACAATAGTATTCCATTTCATCCATATATCATAATTCATTTAGCCATTCTCCAATTGATGGACATCCCCTTAATTTACAATTCTTTGCCACCACCAAAAGAGCTGCAATAAATAAGTTTGTACATATGGATCTTCCTCCCACTTCTATGATCTCTTTGGCATACAACATTAGAAGTGGTATTACTGTCTCAAAGCGTATGCAATTACTTATAGCCATTTGAGCATCATTCCAGATGACTCTCCAGAATGATTGAATCAATTCACAACTCAACCAACAAAGCATTAGTGTTCCAATTAATCCACATCCTCTCCAGCATTTGTCATTTTCCTGTTTTATCATCTTAGCCAATCTGACATTTGAGATGGGGTACCTCAGATTTGTTTTGATTTGCATTTGTCTAATCAATAGTGATTTAGAACATTTTTTTCATACGCTTATAGATTTATTTAAATTCCACCTCTGAAAATTCCCTCTTCATATTCTTTGAGCATTTATCAATTGAGGAGTGACTTGTATTCTTGTAGATATAACTCGATTCTCTGTATATTTTAGAAATGAGACCTTTATCAGACACACTGGTTTTAAAAATTCTTTCCCAGTTTCCCACTGTACTTTTATTGTTGCTTACATTGACTTTATTCATAAAGAAAAATTTCAATTTATTGTAATCAAGATTATCCATTTTGCATTTTATAATGCTCTCTAACTCTGATTTGGTCATAAATTCTTCACTTCTCCATAAATCTAACAGGTAAATTATTCTTTGCTTTCCCAGATTATTTACAATATCACCTTTTCTACCTAGATCATGCACCCATTTATACTTGATTTTGATACACAGTGTTAGATAATGGTCTGTGCCAAGTTTCTGCCATAGTATATTCTAGTTTTCCCAGAAGTTTTTGTCAAATAGTGAGATCTTATCCCCAAAACTGGGTTCAATGGCTTTATCAAACTGTAGATTACTACAGTCATCGGCTGCTGTGTCTCATGTACCCAATGTATTTCATTATTCCACTACTCTATTCCTTAGCTAGTACCAAGCAGTTTTGATGATTGATGCTTTATAATACAGATTAAAATCTGGTATGGCTAGGACAACTTCCTGAGCATTTCTTCTCATTAAATCCCCTTATATTCTGGCCCTTTTGTTCTTCCAAATAAATGATGTTATTATTTTTTCTAGCTCTATAAATTAATTTTTGGTAGATTGATTAGTATGGCACACAATATGTAATTTAATTTAGGTAACATTGCCATTTTTCTTATATTAGCTCAACCCAGCAATGGACAATTGATATTTTTTCCTAATAATTAAAACTGACTTTGTGTGAAAACTGTTTTGTAGTTGTGTTCACATAGGTTATGGTTTTTTTTTTTTTGGTCAGGTAGATTCCCAAATATTTTATGTTGACAGTAAATTTAATTGGGATTTCTCATTATATCTCTTGTTGTTGGATTTTCCTAGAAATATATATGAATGGGGGTGGAGAGGTGGCGCAGTGAGTAAGAGTGCTGACTTTGGCATCCGGAAACCAGGGATCAGTTCCAGCTTCAGATAATTGGCACCCACACAAAATAACTGGCTGTTAAACCTTGAGCAAGTTACTTAATGCCAATTGCTTAAGAAAAAAAAAAGAAATATATATGAATGTCAAATATTTATGTGGGTTTATTTTATATCCTCCAACTTTACCAAATTTGTTTACTGTCTCAAATATTATTTTTACTTGATTCTCTAAGTATATTGTCATATCATCTGCAAAGAGTGATAGCTCAGTCTCTTCTTTGCCTAATATGATTCCTCCAATTTCTTTTTCTTCTCTAATTGCTACTGCTAACATTTCTAGTTCCAGATTGAATAAGAATGATGATAGTGGACTTCCTTGTTTCACCCCTGATCTTATTGGAAATGCTTCTAGTTTAAGCCCACTTCATATAATATTTGTTGATGGCTTTAAATAGATGCTACCTAGTATTTTAAGGAAAATTCCATTTATTCCTATACTTTCTAATGTTTTTATTAGGAATAGATTTTGTGTTTTATCAAAAGGCTTTTCTTCATCTATTGAGATAATCATATGGCTTCTGCTAGTTTTATAGTTCATATGATCAATTATAATAATGGTTTTCCTAATATTGAATGATCTTTGCATTGCTGAAATAAATCTTACCTGATGAGATTGTATTATTCTTGTGTTAAGTTTCTGTCATACTTTTGCTAACATTTTATTTAAAATTTGTGCATCTATATTCATGGGGGAAATTGGTGTATAATTTTTTTCTTCATTTTGCTGATTTATGTATCAGTACCATATTTCTGTCACAAAAAGAATTGTGTAGAACTCCTTCATCAGTTTTCCAAAATAGTTTGTAGAGTATTGGAATCATTTTTACTTTAAATGTTTTATAGAATTCACTAGTAAATCCACCTGGCCATGGAGATGTTTTCATAGGGAATTCACTGATGGCTTCTTCCATTTATTTTCTGAGATTGTGATATTTAAGTAACTTATTTCTTCTTCAGTTATTCTGAGAAACTTATATTTTTTGTTAATATTCATCCATTTTGCTAAGATTGTCAAATTTATGTGCATGCAATTGGACCAAACAATTCCTAGTTATTGTTTTAATTTCCTCTTCTTTGAAGGTAGATTCACACCTTTCATTTTTGATACTCATAATTTGGTTTCCTTCTTTCTTTTTTATCATATTTATTAAAGTTCTGTCAATTTTACTTTTTTTCATAAAACCAGTTCTTAGTTATTATTAGTTTATTAATTTGATAGTTTCCTTAATTTAAGCTTTATTCATATCCTTTTTGGTTTTCATTATTTCTAAGTTAGTATTTAATTGGGGATTTTCAATTTGTTGTTTTTCCAGCTTCTTCTGCACTGAATTGTTAGGTAAACTGCCCTAGTAAATGGTCAGTTTTGGCGATGTGTAATGTACTGATGAAAAGGTTTATTCCTTTTTGTCCCCATTCAGTTTTCTCCAGAGATCTATCATGTCTAGGCTCTCTAAAATTCTATTCACATCTTTAACTTCTTTCTTGTTTATTTTGAGGTTAGATTTATGAAGTTCAGAGAGGGGGAGATTGAGGTCCTCCATTCACATAGTTTTGCTATCTATTTCTTCCTCTAATTCCCTTAACTTTTCTTATAGGAATATGGATGCTATACAACTTGGTGCATTTATGTTAAATAATGATATTGTTTCATTCTCAATGGTGCCTTTTAGCAGGATAGAGTTTCCTTCCTTGTCTCTTTTGATTGGATCTATTTTTGATTTTGCTTTATCTGAGATAAGAATTGCTACCCCTGCTTTTTTTTTAGTTTCGCTGAAGCATTACATGTTCTACTTCAACCTTTTACCTTTACCCTGTGCATATCCGCTTGTTTCAAATGTGTGCCTTGTAGAGAGCATATTGTAGGATTTTGTTTTTTAATCCATTCTGCTATCTGCCTCTGTTTTATGGGAGAGTTCATTCCATTCACATCCATACTTTTGATTACTGCCTTTCTCTCCAAACTATTCCCTCCCCTGTTTATGTTTTTGCTTGTTCCTTCTCCCTTTCACTCCTTAAGAGTTTTCCTTTTGACCACCACCTCCCTCTATATTCTCTTCCTGTACTACCCTGTCTTTACCTTCCCTTTCCCCTTATGACTATTTCCCTCCCTTCTAACCAGCTGCCCCTTTTACCTCCCCCCCTTTCCCTACCTACTGCCTGTAGGGCACAATGGATTTTTATACTTAACAAAGTGTGTTATTCCTTCCTCGAACCTAAAGCAAAGAGAGTAATTTTCATACAGTGATCCTCTCCCTCCCTCTATTTCCTCTATTATAATGAATTTTTATCTCTTTTCATTCTAGAATCCTAAACTTAAATAGTTATTTTTATCACTCTTTGAACCAGATCCAATGAGAATAAAGTTCATAGGATTTTCATTTCCCTTCCTCCTTCCCCTCTACTATAACATGTTTTTTATGCCTCTTCGTGGGGCCTAGTTTACCTTTTGTGCCTGATCATTGACTTTTGTCTCATTACAATCCCTTTGTACCCCTTAATAATTGTTTTTAGTTTAGATTAGTTCATTGTATCTGCACCCAATATCTATGTATATCCCTTTTAAAATTAGTAATAATCATATTAATTTTAACACTGTCTGGTATCTCCTCATATAGCAATGTAACAAGTTTGCTCTTATTGAATTCCAAGTTATCTTTGTATGTGTGTGCATGTGTGAGTGTATACATTTGTGCATGTGTCTGTTAGTGTGTTTTCTTTGCTTACCTTTTTGTTTTTCTTGAGTATTGCAATTGGAGATTAAATTTTCCATTGAACTCTGGCTTTTTCATAAGGAAAGTTTGGAAATCCCTTATTTAATTAAATGACCATCTATTTGCCTGAAAGATTATGCTCAGTTTTGTTGGGTAGTTGACTCTTGTTTGCACTCCTTCCAATCTTTTAATGTAGAAGCTGCTAGGTCCTATGTAAACCTGCCTGTAGTTCCATGATATATGAATTGTTTCTTTTTCTTTTTGGCTGTTTGCATTATTTTTTTTCCTTGACCCTGTAATTCTGGATTTTGGCTAATATATTTCTTTGGGTTTTTCAATTTGGGATCTCTTTCAGGACAGGTCTGGTGAATATTCTCAAGAATTATTTTACTCTCTGATTCTAAAACCTTAGGACATTTTCTTTCACGCTCTCTTGGAGGATGTTGTCCAGGTTGCTTTTTTCATCATATCTTTCCAGTAGACCAAGAATTATTAGGTTATCTCTCCTGGATCTATTCTCCAGTCATGTTGTTGTTCCAATGAGATATTTTATACTTCCTTGTAATTTTTCAATCTTTATGTTTTGTTTGACTGATACTTGATGCATCATAGAGTCCTTATCTTCAGTTTGACTGATTCTAATTTTTATTGCATTATTTTCCTTAGTTTTTGAATCTCCTTTTACAGTTTTTAGTTTTAGGGGGGTATTTTATTCAGTTAGATTTTAAACCTCCCATCCCAGTTATCCAAATTTACTTTTAAAGGATTTTATTTCTTCAGTGAGATATTTTTTTCCAATTTGGTCACTGTAGATTTAAGTGTATCATCTACATCTCTAATTTGTCTTTTAACATCTTTCTTGAGCTCCTCCAAGAATGTTTTTTGGGGGGCTTCAGATTATTTTATATTTCATTCTGTGGTCTCAGGTGTGAGTATAGAGCATGCTGTCCTCTGAATTTGTTTTTTCTTGCTCAGTATAATAGGATGATATCATTCTTGATATATTCTTTCTTGCCCATTGTGATTCCCTATGTCCCGAACTTTTAGAGTGTATATTTGCTTCTGGGGTACATATGTGCCATACTTCTCAGACTAGGAGGTAGGGATGTGGTTGTTAACTTTGTGTACTCTAGCCTCTAGGTGTCTAGGCTGAGGCCAAGACCAGGACTCTGAAAGTTTCCACTGAGTTATTATGAGGCTCACAGAGTAACCTGTGGGGAAGGGTGGTCTGGCCACTTCAGGTTTCCACCACAGTGTCTCTGGGCTACACCTCAGCAGGCTCAAAAGCTGTTGGCCAGAAAGACTAGTGTGTGCAGATTCCTGTGGTGGTGTAAAGGTGCATTTGGGTTTGTGTTGTTAGCTCTTGCTGGCTCCACCAGCCTGGGCTAATAGAGCTCCTGCTGGTCAGCTGAGATGGGGCTTGTTGGGACACCTCTTACCCTTGACTTCAGACTCTGTACTGCTTCAGTTATGCCATTCTTCTAGGTTTCCCAAGCCTGAGGCTTTTGCTACTAATTGAGGATTTTACTCTGGGTGGGACATTTATCTCTTGGTTTTTTGGGTCAGGGAGGGGAGAATCAGAACAGCTAGGGTTTAACCCTCCATCTTGGCTCCTGTGAAATCAGGTAGGTGATTTTTAAACATCCAGACTGTTTGTTGCCTGGTAGCCCCAAGAGAAACTGCCATTACTGCTGTGGGCCCTGCACTTTCATTTACCCAGCTCTGACCAATCCTCCACCTGTGTTGAGAAGGCTTCGAATCAACCTTGGGGTGGGTGAGTCTGCTGTCTGGGGATCTTTCTCACTTCAAAGTAGTCTGCTCTCAGGTACATGCTGGTGCACCCCCATGTGCTCTGTCTTCCCCCTTCTCAAACTAATGTGGGAACTTTGCTGGGTTGGGAATCTGCCACACACTGTCTCCCAATGGGTTCTGTCAATTTAAAATCCATGTAGATTCACTTTTTAAAGCTAAGTGATAGAATTCATGGAGGAGTTTAGAAAAGTTCCTACTTCCTTTCTGCCATCTTGTCTCTGTATCAATTTGGTTCTTTAGTAACTAAGCATTTACTGTACAAAGTAACCTTTAGAACTTCTGGTTTTTTTTTTTTTACTTTAAATTCTTTATAATGAACACACTACTATACAAGTGCTTTTTTGTGTTCTCATCACTTTATTGGCTTTGGAATTTCTCTAATGCTCCTACCTTCAAATTTAAACCATAATTCTTATTTTAACTTTCCTAGTGTCCCTATTCAGCTTCCCTAAGTTTTCAAATACTTTCTTAGAATTCATTTAGATATCTCAATAGATGGTGATTGACATAAAGTGGGTCATGTTATGAGAGACAAAGACTTAGAGAACTGCAAAAGGTAAAGCCAAAATTATTCCCAGGCTGTGGTGAATTACAGCAATTACCCAATACTTTACATATTATTATTTGAGGAAAGGAGTGTGTGTGTGTGTGTGTGTGTGTGTGTGTGTGTGCATGCGTGCACATGCGTACACTATGTGGGAGACTGTCAATGATAGTGGCTGCATAGTTACACAGGAAGAAAGCCATCAAGGTAAAATAAGACCAGACATTCTTACAAACCCTTTCTATAAAACTTTCATCAGTCTCCTATCCCTTTGAGATGATGGTCCGTCTTACTCTTGTGCATGTCTATACATATTTTATTATCTAGTTAGGTACAAATTTTCTTTCTTGTTAGAATGTGTGATCCTTGAGACAAGTTACTATTTTGCCTTTCTTTGTAAACCCTAGGCTTAGTAGTATCAGCACATAGTAGACACAATCAATGTTTCACTGATTGACCACCTCTCTCACTATTCCATTCACCAAGCCAAAGGCCACTGCAGTATCCTTTGTCTCTTCATATAAATTATTGAAACTTCCATTTTCTGAACTATTTTTTTCTTTTAAAGATGTCTTAGATGTTTGTAAAACATAAATTCCACAATAAAAATGTTGGAATTAAGGATAGAAACTTACAGTGTAATTTTCAGTAGATCTTTTCTGCTATTGGGATGAACTTTCAAGGATAGTATTAGATCTTATGTTTCATAAACTGACAACAGTGACAAAATCTGTCAATAAATCCATATGTTATTTAAGGTATTTTCAACCTTCACCAGCCTTCTTTAAAGTAGTCATTGATTGATAAGGGCATACTGGTAAATTTCAATGTTCCTATTCAGATGGTGAAAAGATTTCTCGCTATTTGTTTATACCTTCTTTATGTGATTACTATGGTTCAATGTAAAGATCCATCCTAAAACTAGGAAAGAGAAATGCATCATTAGATTGCAGGCTAAGTATCATAGAAATCTTTTACTCTCATCTTTTGTAGCAATAAGATCTTTTTGGTTTATTAGATGACAGAATATTGTCATAATTTCTGGACCTCCCTAATATTTTTTTATCTGTTGCAAAATATTTATAGGAATTTATAGAATGTTTTGAAAGAGACATTAGAGATTTTGTATTTTCATTGCTACCCATACCAAATCATGTATCCCTTCTACAAAAGAGTTTACAGATGTCCAACCTGTTCTACAAATATTCAGTGAAAAGAAATTCACAGATATCCAAAGCTTTCTATGATATTTTTGGTTCCTATATTTACTAAATATATATCAGACCAAAATATTTCTCTTGGGAATGTTTATACTCTATTACTTTTTGTGTCCTAAATGCATATGGCTAGAACAGCTTCCACATGACTTCATTCAAATTCTTATAAACAGATTATTATCAACTCCAAGACTTCTTCACGCTAATTTTTTTATTTCCAAAATTAATTGTCATACCAAATGTTCCCATCCTCTATTCCCCCTCAACCCTGTGTCCCCCCCCCCCTGTGGTGATGGTGGTGTCATGTATGTGGTTTTTTTTTTGAATTGTTGCTTTCAAATTAGATCTCTACTAGTTCTCTAAGAAGTGTCTAGGCTTACAAGTATACAGCTTATATGCAGAATCTGCAACTATATGACCATAGGCTTGGAGGATTAAAGAACTGCTATAAGGATGAAGTAACAGAATTCAATCAATCAATCAGTCTATCTATAGATCTATCTATCTGTATAAATTTCTGAGAGAGTACTAGTGAAGGACATGTCCAGGAAGGATTGATAATAAATATGTCATGTCATGATTTCTTTTGAAATAGGGAAAGCACGGGGTGGCCACGTAATACAGCAAGCAAGAGCACCAGCTCCAGTGTTGGGACGACCTGGAGATCAAATCCCAGGCTCAGACACTTAGCACCCACCCAGAAACACCTGGCCGTGTAACCTTGAGCAAGTTACTTAACCCTGATTGCTTAAAAAAAAAGAAAAAGGGAAAGCACACTTGATACATATAATATATATTTTTTTTAAAAAAAAGATGATATGAATTAACATATATAACATAGCTAAATTCAATTTTAGGTTCCTCTCTCATATACACTTGTTTTCCTTCTTTATTTGTTTGTATTTTGCCTTTGTGACATCTTGTGAAACAGACTGATAAATAATGAAAATTATTGTTATCCTTTCAAATTAAAAAAAATAAACACCTGAGGCTAACCTTGTGCCTTTAGTTCTCTTATATCTTCTTCAAGAAATGTGAATTTCATATATGCAGTTAAAAACATAAGATGGGAAATATATCCTAACTTCTTAAGTATATTTTTACAACTTTTGTGTTTATAATTTGTGTCACAACATTAACATATTCACACAAGACTTTTTCAATTTAAAAAAAGACAGAATAACATTACCGCTTTTATACGGGAAAATTTTTTCAAAGGAAAGTGAAATAATGTAATTCTCCCATTATATCTGATATTTCAAAATGGAACATTCCACCATCTTGCTTTTTTTTAGTCATTGACAACATTTATGAAGGCATTTTTTCTTTCTTTTTTTGCTTTTAGGAGGGCAGTTAGGTTTAAGTGACTTGCCCAGGGTCACAGGGCTAGTTTTTTTTGTTAATTGTCTGAGGCCAGATTTGAACTCAAGTCCTCCTGACTCCAGGGCCAGTGCTCTATTCATTGTTCCACCTAGCCACCCCCATTTTTTTATGTGTGCTTCTTATAAATGAGTTGAATTTGTTATCTGTTACCTAGGAACCCATTACTTCCTATATTCCAGGAAAAATGCCATTCAGTCATATCTACTAAGATATTGAATTAATTACATTGGCACAGTAGCTTGAGTGGCTGCATGAAATAGATGAGAAAAAGACATTAGCGCTTATATCTCTTGATTATATATGCCAAATTTCTTTGAGAGGTCTATTTCTCCCTCCTATAATTTCTTCTTTTTTGACATCTTAGCATTTTACATTCCCTTTTTTTTCACCCAGTTTAGTATTAGTTCTTAATTGACCTATAGTTCAAATAAGTGTCATGGGTTTAAAAGTCAGCTAGGGTGTTTAACTTGTATCATACTTATCTTTACATATCTCCTATCTACTGCTATTTAAATTCAAAATCTTTGAGAGCAGGTAACCTGTCCTAGGTGCCTTTCTATCTCTCTAAACCCCTAAGACAGCTTGTAAAATATTCAATATTTGATAAAAGGTTGAGGAACTGAATTTATTTGCTGACAGGAATCATTTTGAGTTAGTTCCCCCATCTTCTCAGGCAACTTTTTCCCTATGCAATAGAAACTAGCAATAATTTTGTTTTAATCAAAAAGTTATTAAGATTTACATATGACAAAGTTAAATGACAAAAAGATATTGTAAAATCTTAATTTATCATTAAATGCCTTCCATGTACCAAAAAGGGATAGCTATGTGGTTCAGTGGATAGATTTTAAGCCTTGGAATCAAGAGTACCTGAGTTCAAATCTGTCCTCAGATATTGGCTATCACTTAACTCTCATCTGTAAAATGAGCTGGAGAAGGAAATACCAACACTACTCTAATATCTTTGCCAACAAAACAGAGTAATGGAGAGTTGTACATGACTGAAACAGCTCAAAAATGCAACAGGAATTGGGCTAGATACTAGGTTATAGAAACAGAAAATGCAAGATTCTACCTACCTATAAGGTAGAAGAAATAATATCCACACATAATTAGATATGCATTTTATTCAAAGAAAAAAATAATTATTATATAAATTTACTAAAATGAGAAGGGTAATAAGGAAAAGACCCCTGAAGAAGGTGGAAGTTGAGCTGAGCTTATAGCAAAGCTAAAGATTTTAAGAGTTCAAGGTGAAGAGGTAGTACATTCTAATCATGGGTATGTGCAAAAGTATGGAAAAGGGAAATATAATGGGTTATTGCAATTAGGCTGATTTGACTGGAATATAGGTAATAAAATTGAGAGTAATATGTGCTAACCTTAGGTATATCAGAACCTGATTTTGAAGGGCTTGCATGATGAGATTGCATTTGAAAGAAGTTATTATTTTACTATTATATTGATAATCCAATTTTTAATTGGGATCCAGGTTTTTCTCCTCAATTTCCTAACTAAGGCTCAGGTTTCATTAAAAACAATCTCTGAGGGACATAATTAATGGAGGATATTACACCTACCACTCAAGGAACATGATCTTCAATCTTGACCAGGACTCCACTCAACTGGGAGACCTAAATTCTGTTTAGTATATAAAAAGAATCCAGTTTGGGTGAGTTGGTACCCTGGGGAAAGGAGCCCTATGACCTTGTAAACCTCCATTATACTTTAGGAAGACCCAGCTCATGAAGGAGAGAAAGAACTAGAATGGCCTAGATAGAGATGAATTACCCGGTCTATAGTGATGGAGGCAGCTGACTCTTAGGAATCAAAGCAAATTCTCAGCAGTAGTTGCTAAAATGTTTTTAGCACATCTTCTCATTAAAGGTCCACCAATCATAGTTGATTTTCAGTCATCAAGGAAAATCCTCTTTAAAGGTTATTGAAATCATTCAGGCTTTCCATGGGCCAGTTTAGTTTCCAAGAAAAACTAATGATCAATTTATTACTAATTAGTATAAGTAATAAACTGATTATTAATTTCCAAGAAGCTCTCTCAGTATTTCTCATTCATAACACATTTTATCCTAGAGGTCATAAGAAGCAATTGGTAATTTTATCTACATCACTGATACGATATTAATAACACCAAAATTAGGAAGTGTGCCAATACAATAATCTAGGTTTCAAATAAAACTGTCAATACATATATATTCCAGGAAAGGGTTCTCTTTATGCAATCACTTTGAAATGCAGATAAATTGTTATACTGACACTTACTTAAAACACTATATTCAATGAATTGCTGTCTTAGAATTTTCTTCAGTATCTGAAATACAGTGAATGGAATATATTCTTAAAATTTTCTATTTGGTTGAAATATCATTCTTGGATCCTTCATGACTCATGGTGATGATGTTGATGACAATGGTGGTGGTGATGATGATGGAAATAGTTACAAATCCCTTAGAAAAGTAAAAGAAATGAAATTAATAAATAGCTTTAAAATTTTTCTTTTGTTTGGGAGTCGAAACTAAGGTTTGCCTCTTAAATGATACACTTGATTTTCTTGTCTGGCTTTGAATGGATATTAGAAACTATTTCGATGTACAGATTTAAGGGCAATTTTCCTGAAATTTCTGTAAAATTTTATGACTTTTGAATAATGCTTTGGACAGGAAACAAAGGGTAACAACAAGAACGGAAAATGTTTTAGTTTTATTTTTTTAAGACATTAAAGTGGGATCAAACGAAGTTGAGGAATGTATCTCTAAAAGTTATTTTTTCATAATTTTGTTATGGTTTACTTAAAATATGAAGACATCTAAAAGAATCTGAGGGGCAGAAATTCTTCGCTCCACAAATTCACTATAAATGCAGAAAAAGGTTACAGATCTATTTTCATCTATTATAAAAATTATTTTTAGTTTATATCATTCATCTCTACAAGATTTTGAGTTACAAATTTTCTCCCTATTTTTCCCCTGCCAACCACCCCAAAACAGTGATCCCACTAAATATCCATTTCCCCCAATCTGTTCTCTCCCATGTCTTCCCCAATTCCCCCTCCAAATTTGCAGAAGGGCATGATGGGTCTCTATTCCCCAATGCCTGTATATCTTATTTTCCAGTTACATGTAAAATAGTAGTGATTTTATATACATATATATATATATATATATATATATTTTTTTAATGGGGTTAAGTAACTTGCTAAAGGTTACATGGCCAGTTATTTCTGGGTGTGGTGCTAAGTATCTGAGCCCAGATTTGATCCCAGGTCATACCGGATTCGATCCCAGGTCATGCCGAATGTGGGGCCAATGGTGGTACTCACTGAGGAACCTGGCCACCCCAATATACATACATTTTAAACAATTGATTTTAAAACTTTAAATTCAAGAATCTTTCCTACCTCACTCATCATCCACCCTTACTGGAAAGATATGCAATTCAATATAGGTTGCACATGTGTAGTTATGCAAAACGTTTCCATGGTAATCATATTGTGAAAGAATAACTATATTTCCCTCCATCCTATCCCAACCCCCACTTGTTCTATTTTCTACTTTGATCATATCCATATTCAAAAGTGGGCGCTTCAATCTTCCTTCCCCTCAGCCTACCCTCTCTTCCATCATCCCCCTTCTCATCCCTTTCCCCCCTACTCTCCTGTAGGGTGAGATACCCTATTTAGTATGTATGTCAGTACCTACCTAAGCCCAATTCAATGAGAATAAAGTTGACTCATTCCTTTTTATCTTCCTGTTCTTCCATTCCATTGTAATGGCTTTCCCTTGCCTCTTCTATATAAGATAATTTACCCCATTCTATCTCTCCCCATCATTATATTCCTCTCTCATCTCTTTAGTTCATCTTTTACATATCCCAGCTTCATATTCCATTGGTCCTGGGCGCTCTGTCTATGTATATCTATTCACATACACTCACACATTCATATATGCTCTTATATAAACATATATATATATATATATATATATATATATATCCCCTTCAACTCTTCTAATGCTGATAAAAGTTTCATAATTTACAATTATCATTTTTTCATGTAGGAATGTAATGAATTCAACTTTGATTTATGATATCTTTTCCCTGTTTATCTTCTCATGCTTCTCTTGCTTCTTGTATCTGAATGTCAATTTTTCTATTCTATTCTGGTAGAGTATTTCAAGAATGCTTGAAAGTCTTCTATTCCACTGAATGACCATATTTTCCCCTGAAACATGATGCTCAGTTTTGCTTGGTAGATGATTCTTAGTTTTAATTACAGCTCCTTTGACCTTTGGTAAATCATGTTCCAAACCCATCAATCACTCAATGTAGAAGCTGCCAGATCCTGTGTTATCCTCATTGTTTCCACAGTTTACAAATTGCTTATTACTGGCTTCTTGTAATATTTTCTCCTTTATCTGGGAACCCTGGAACCTGGGTATAATATTCCTAGGAGTTTTCTTTTTTGGATCTTTATAAGGGGGTGATTGGTGGATTCCTTCAACATTTATTGTGCCCTCTGGGTCTAAAATATCAGGGCAATTTTCATTGAGAATTTCTTGGAGGATTATTTCTAGGTTCTTTTTTAACCATTGCTTTCAGGTAGTCCAATAATTTTTAAATTATCTCTCATGGATCTCTTTTTCAGGTCAGTGTTTTTTTTTCCAACAATGCCTTCTATTTTTTTAATTTTTTTGGAAATGTTTAATAGTATCTTGATTTCTCATAAAGTCTCCAGCTTCCATTTGCTCCAATCTAATCTTAAAGGAATGATTCCCTTCAGTGAGCTTTTGAGGTTCTTTTTTCATCTCGCAAATTTGAGTTTTTAACACATTCCTCACCTAATTGACTTTTGGGGTCTCTTTTGCCATTTGAGTCAGTTTATTTTTTCAGGTGTTATTTTCTTTATTCAAGTTGTTGACTCTCTTTTCATTAAATTCTTTCATGATACTCATTTCTCTTCCCAATTTTTCCTCCAATACTCTTATTTGGTCTTCAAAATTTTTCTTAAGCTATTTTAATGGCATGTAAGCAGTTTATTCCTTCATTGGAAGCTTTGAGTGCACTTCTTACTTTGCTATCTTCCTCCTATTCCATGCCCCTATCACTTTTCTCCCCCAAAAAGGAATTCAAAGTCAGACCACTGTGCTGGCTTTACTTCACTTATTTGTTCATTTTGCCACTAAATTACTTGACTTTTGAGCTTTTTGCCACAGTATATCTCTGCTACCAGAAAGGGGAGCTTTGTCCCAAATTACTGTGGTTTTCTCAACTCCTGGAGCTATTAGTTGGCTGCCCTCTCTGAAGCCTCCACATGGTCTAGCACACTGGTGAGGCACCCCAGAAACTCCACCCCAGACAGTGATCCACATCCAATTAGGTTGAAGCAAGATTCATTACCCCTGAGACTGGATGTCTGGTCCCCCTGCAATCTGCAGTCCTGGAGCTCTGAAACAGCAATGTGGTAGCAGCTGGATGGCAGGCACACCTCAGCCACTTCTTGCCCCGGGGCAAAGGCCAGACCACACTCCCAAACTCCCAAGTCCCAAAGTCCACACTGCATTGACCTATTAATATGTCCTTTGCATCTATGGGTTGCTAATTATGGAAACCACTACAGCTGCTGGTGATCTGAAGTCCCTCCAGGCAGTGGCTCATTGTGGACCCCCTGAGGCTAAAACCTGGGGTTGCTGTGGGCCTGGATCCAGCTCCCAAACAGCTGTGCTGGCCCCTTCCTGCCAGCCTGACAGACTGTCTTCAGCAGGACGTTAGTTTCTCTGTGTCATTTTGTGGGTTCTGTTGCTCCAAAGTTTGTTTAGATTCATTTTTTTTACATGAATTGGAGGAGGTGGGGGCAGGAACCTTGTGGAAATCCTGTTTCTACTCAGTCATCTTGACTCTGGCCCCCCTTTTCATCTTTTGAAAAACACATTTGCTAAAGGATAGAGATGTGAAGAAAAGTAGAAAGTAAACTGATATAGGGAATGTAACTTTCAGAAAAAAAATAATGGTTCCGATTTTAATCTTCCTCAAAATATTACCAAATAAATCCTGAGTTTTTTCCACTATTTTTAAATTTTTTTATCCAAATTCTAAATGACTATCACTATTACTTCTTTTCAGTTCCACCAACATTTAGAAAAAATATTCAGCACAAGGTGGATTAAGTGACAATATAGTCTAACAGCTTAATATGTTCATCTAATAAAAATAGCTTATGTTCTAAGATTGCATTTAAAAAATTGCTTCATAACTTATCAAAGATATGTTTTTGTACAGGCTGTGACCTTAAATTCACATGGATATGAGAAAAATCCAACCATGTTTTAAAGACCTAGTGACAATGAAGGGCTTTAGTAATATGTAAAAAACCAGCAAAGTTAATACTAGGAAAGGAGAGATTGATTTTCCTCTGTATTGTATTTGCTATTCATTGAGCAATTTGTCATTATTCTTTCAGTATTACTCCCAATGCCACTACTGATTGAATTGCAGGTTGTTTAGAGAAGGAAAATGTAGCTACTAAAACCATCAGTAATGATGAATACATTAGTAGTTTAGAGTTACAAAACTAGCTGCTTTTCTAAAATTGAATTATGTATAGATAATTTTACTTTTCTATTTGTAAGTGGTCACATTATTTCAATTAAGAAGGTAGTATTTACAACCATATGTTAACGCCCATATATTATATTCTTCACTGAACTATCATCCACTATTATTGATGATTGTTATTATTTATAATGTTATACATGTGCTTTTATAGCTGACTGTTTATTTTTGATATTCAAGGTATCATGTAGTGACTCCCAGTTAATTATAATACCATATGTTAAGGTCAGCTATTTATTAAGCTGTTAGACTGTATTGTCTATTGATAACTGTTAAAGTACTACACTAACACACATGTATGGATTTTTAAAAAATCTTTTCGTTTTGGAATTCATGGTTGTACTGTTCCCCATCATTAACTGAAATTGAATAAATTACCATAGTGTTTATAAAAGAATTGCTAGATTGCGTAATTGGGGGTGGCAAGGCAATGTGTTGTAAGGAGACCTGGATTTCCATTTAGGAAATTTGTGAACATGTATGAAGCAAAATATTTTTTGTTAATACTGAACAGCAGAACAGCCATCACTTGATCCTAAAGCAGAAAAAGCAGGACCCAGAATGGGAACAGAAACATAACAAATTTGAAGGTTGCTGATTTTAGGGGATATTTGGGGTGTGACTATTAAGAAAGAGCTTTGGGGCAGCCAAGTAACCCAGTGAGGAAAAACCCTGGCCCCAGTGTTGGGATGACCTGGGGATTGCATCCTGGGCTCAGACACTTAGCATCTACCCAGAAACAGCTGGCCATGTAACGTTGAGCAAGTTACTTAACACCGATTGCTTAAAGAAAAATAAAAGAGCTTTGGTAGTGGATTTTTTCTCAATTTTCTAATGTCAAATTTTTCACATGCCTGTTTCACTTAACTATATTCAATCAGCCCCATCTTCAGCTTTGTTTGCATCTGTTTGGTAGTCACATAAGTTTTAATGTGGGTGTTTTTTATCTGTATTCTATGATTGACTGTACTTTATACAAGTATGTCCTCCTCTAATAGCATGGAAAATAAGTGTGACAGTGTAACCCATATGTCCATGAAGATATATCTTTCTTGTTAATTTATTCATTACACAGTTTGCTTAAATTTATCTTGTTTTAACTCATCTCCTGATTTTTTTGTTAAATTTATATCAATGGTCAGTAATTTTTAGTCATGCCAACACTGTATGACATAATTTGGGGTTTTCTTAGAAAAGCTAGTGGAGGGATTTTCAATGTCCTTTTCTGCTTAATTTTACATGTGAGGAAACTGAGGCAAATGGTGTTAAGTGATTTCCTCAAGGTTACACAGCTATTCAATGTCTGAAGCTGAATTTTAACTTAGGTCGTACTGACTTCAGGCCTGGTGTTCAATCCACTGTGCCACTAGCTATTGGTCTACTAAGTATCCTAAGAGTCAGAAAGAGTTTTGCAGATATTATGCCTAGCGTAAGTCTCATTTTATTTCAGCAGCCACTCAAGACCATTGGGGGAGACTAGGTGGTGCAGTTCACAGAGCACTGGCCCTGGAGTCAGGAGGACCTGAGGTCAGGTCTGGCTTCAGACACTTAACACAAAAATGATTCATGTGACCTTGGGCAAGTCACTTAACTCCAATTGCCCTCCAAAAAGAAAAAAATGCAATAAATTAATAAAAACATTGCTCATGAACTCCCACCAACGTTTTACTCATATGTGTGTCTGTATATATATATATATATATATATATATATATATATATATATATATATACACATAGATACATATATACGCACACATACATACATACATATTTACAATAATGCAGCTGGTTTCAGAGATACTTCTAGGAAACTTTCAATTTTCAGTTTTTCCATGGTTTTATGGTCAAAGGAGAGGTGTTTACTCTTCTGGCCTGAGTTCTTCTCTGTGAATGACCGGAAGCACCCTTTTCTACCCTATAACGGTGAAGAGGATATTCTCTCTGCCAGGACCACAAGCTCAGCCATGTCAATGATTCTTCTCACCATAGGACTGGGAACCAGATCCAAAAATGGGCAAATCAAGATAATCTTACCTCATCACCACCAAAGAGATTCCTTCAATCCCACTCTGTTCAGCTGCTTGATCCTCCCCGCTTCTCTCTTGGAAATAAATTCAATTGATTAAAGTTCTTTAAAAGTATCTACCATGTCTATGTTGCAGGTACTTGGTTAAATACTGAAAATGTTATGGCAAACAATTTAATAATTTTTGCCTTCAAGGAGCTATCTTTCTCTTATATATAAATAAAACTGGATGAGATTTAGTAAAATAAAAGAATAAAACATACAATGGCATTGTTTAAGCAGCTAAATAATGAAAGGAGTAGTATATTTAATAGTAGAGTAAATAAGTACACAAAAGCTATGAAAATCAGCTAGATATTAATATCCTAAAACTCTATGAATTACATTCATAGAATATGTTCTTTAAAATTTCATATTTAGTGCCAACATATAGTATGATGATATTTAATCATCATTATATTGGAAATCATTTAAAATCTGTCCCAGTACAGGGACATAATTGTAGTGGTGTTTAAAGATTTGGGAGCAATGCGAAAGGGGTTTCATAGAGAAACTTCATTTTGAAACAAAGAAATAAAAATCCAACAATTCCATAATTTTCAAAAATGTAGTTAACCACCAGCATATGAAGAACAGAATAGCAGGACATGGGGCGAGGGGGAGGGCGGTCGGGCTCAGCCAAAATTTTGTGAACTCCCATGATAAGAACCTCCAAAACATGTAAAATATGACTCTAAAAAATTTTAGAAGTGCAGAACACACAAAGTGACAGAGAGACAATCTTCCCACTGAAGCAGCCTGGTAAGTCAACAGTAAGGTTTTATCCCAACAAAATGGGAACCTAGGGAAATCCTGTGTGAGATGCATTGAGCCCAGTGACTGCCTCCAGAGCTCCTGGACTTCAGAGTGTAGGGGGACCAAGTGACTTTTTGGATGGAAATTGTTCTTGCTTTGACCTACTTGGATCTGGGTTGCTGTCTTGGGCAGTGGTCCTGGGAGAGAAATGCCAGTGTGCCAGATCTTGTGGTGGGTGTAGAGAGGGAATCTTCCTCAGACCACTGACAACATTGGCAAAAGCCCAGTTATTTTGGACAAAGCTCTCCAGTCTGGAATCAGAGTTCTTCAGTGGCAAAGGGATTAAAAGTCAAATGATTGGCTTGCAAGATGAGGAAGCAAAGGAAGCATAATCAGACATTAACATCCTTTTTGGGGAATGAAAATTATCAAAACATGGAACCAGAAGAAATCAACAAAGGCAAAAGTCCTGCTTCAAAAGCTTCAATAAATATATGACCTCATTACAGGCAATGGAGAAGGTCAAGAAGGATTTTGAAAATCAATTAAGAGAAGTGAAGGAAAAATTGGGAAGAGAAGTGAAAAGGATGCAAGAAAATCATGAAAAACCAAGTCAATGGCCTGCTAAAGGAGACTGCAAAAAGAATGAAGAAAATAACACCTTAAAATGACTAATTGAAATAGCAAAAAAGACCCAAAAAAAAAAACAATGCGAAGAAGAATGCCTTAAAAGGCTGAATTACCCAGAAGGAAAAGGAATTTCAAATATTCACTGAATACCATAATTTCTTCAAAATTAGATTGCAGAAAATGGAAATTAATGAATTTATGAGAAATCAAGATACTATAAAACAGATCCAAACAAATGGAAAAATAAAAGACAATGTGAATATCTCATTGGAAAAAAAAAAACACTGACCTGGAAAATTGATACTATAGACATAATTTAAAAAATTGACTAACTCAAAGCCATGATAAAAAAAATAACCTTGAAATAATCCTTCCAGAAATTCTCAAGGAAAATTGCCCTATTAGAACTAAAGGGCAAAATAGAAGTTGAAAGAATCCACCGATCATCTCTTGAAAAAGATCTCCAAAACAAAACTCCTAGGAATATTATAGACAGTTTCCAAAGTTCCCAGATAAAGGAGAAAATATTACAAGTAGCCAAGAAGCAAGAAATTGAATATTGTGGTAAAATAATAAGGATAACAAAGGATCTGGCAGCTCCTACAGTGAGGGACTGAAGGGCCTGAAATATTATATTCCAGAAGTCAAAGGAGCTGGGAATAAAACAAAGAATCACCTACCCAGCAAAACTGAGTATATCATGTTTCAGGGGAAAATATTGTCATTCAATAAAATAGAGGACATTCAAGAATTCTCCATGAAAAAAGCAGAGTTGAATAAAAAATATGACATTCAGACACAAAAATAAAGAGAAGTATGAGAAGGTAAATAGGGAAAAGAAATCATAAGGAACTTATTGAATTTGAACTATTTACATTCCTACATGGAAAAATGATCATTGTAACTTATGAAACTTTTCTCAGTATAACTGTTGAAGGTAATATAAATGTGTGTGTATACACACATGCATGCACACACATATGCACATACATACATTAATATTATACATGGGTACATATATATAGGAGGGTATATGGGTGTAGAAATACATATGTGAGTGTGTGTATATATGTGTACAGGTACACATAGACAGAGGGCACAGGACCAGTTGAACAGGAAGGGATGATACTTAACAGGTGAAATTGTGAGGTGAGAGAGGAATATAATGAGAGGGTATGGGAAGAGACAGAATGGGGATAAATTATTCCATATACAAGTGGCACGGGAAAAGTGTTAAAATGGAGGGGAAGAACAGGAAGGTAATAAGGAATTAGTCAACCTTACTCTCATTGAATTTAGCTTAGGGAGGGAATGACATATGGGGGATGATGGAGGGGAGGGCAGATTTGGGGGGAGAGGGAAGGTGGAAGCACACACTTTTGAAAATGGTCTGCGTCAAAGATGAGAATAGAACAAGTGGGGGCCATTTAAGATAGAGGGTAATATAGCCAATATTTTACAATGTATCCACTATGGAAATGTTTTGCATAGCTGTGTGTATAAAACCTATATTGAAATGGTTATCTTACAATTAAGTATGGGTGATGAGAGAGCAAGGTAAAGAATCTGGAAACCAGTTTTAAAACCAAATATTTGAATATATTCAAATATTTGATTTTAAATTTTGAATTCCAGATTGATTCACTTCCTCCATTGTTACCCACCCTTACTGGGAAGAAAAGCAGTTCAGTATAGGTTGTACATGTGTAGCTAATACAAAACATTAACATGGTAGATACATTTTAAAAGACTGACAAGATTTCCCTCCCTCCTATCCCATCTCCCACTTTTTCTCTTCTCTTCTTTTCAAAAGCGGGTGCTTCCAACTTCCCTCCCCCCCCAGCCTGCCCTTCCTTACATCATTTCCCCTTTCATCCCCTTCTCCCCCTTCTCCTCTGGGGTGAGATATCCTATTTAGTGTGTAATTCATTCCCTCCCTGAGACAATTTCAATGAGATTAAGGTTGTCCCCATCCCTTTTGCCTTCCTGTTCTTCTTATTAAATTGGTCATGTTCCCTCTAACTATGTATACTTGTAAACATTTTGACATATGTATCCATATGCCCATATGCCCTCGGATATAGACATATATATTTATATTCACATCAACTATTTTCTTACTGAGAAAAGTTTCATCAGTTACAATTATCATTTTTCCATGTAGGAATGTTAATAGTTCAACTTTGGTAAGTTCCTTATGATTTCTTTTTTCCTATTTACCTTCTCATGCTTCTCTTGCTTCTTGTATCTGAATGTCAAATTTTCTATTCAACTCTGATGTTTTTTTTTTCATCAAGAACACTTTTAAGTCCTCTATTCCACTGAATGATCATATTTTCCCCTGAAACATGATACTCAGTTTTTCTAGGTAGGTGATTCTTGGTTTTAAGCCAAGCTCCTTTTCCCTTTTGGTATATCATATTCCAAGACCTTCAATCCCTCTGTGTAGACGCTGCCAGATCCTGAATTATCCTGATTGTGTTTCCACAATATTCAAGTTGTTTCTTCCTGGCTGTTGTAATATTGTCTCCTTGATCTGGGATTTTCAGAACCTGACTATAATATTCCTAGGAGTTTTCTTTTTGGAATCTTTTTTCAGGAGGTGATCAGTGGATTCTTTCAACCTCTATTTTGCCCTCTGATTCTAAAACATCAGGGAAGTTTTCTTGGAGAATTTCTTGGAGGATGATTTCTGTTTTTTTTTATTTTATCATGGCTGTCAGGTAGTTTGGTAATTTTTAAATTATGTCTCTTGGATCTATTTTCTAGGTCAGTGGTTTTTCCAGTGAGATATTTCACATTGCCTTCTAATCTTTCATTTGTTTGTATCTGTTTAATTGTATCTTGATTTCTTATAAAAACACTAGCTTCCATTTGCTCCAATCTAATTCTGAAGCAATGATTCTCCTCATTTAGCTTTGGATATTATTTTTCCATCTGTCAAATTTGGCTTTTTACAGCATTCTTCTACTCATTGCCTTTTTTGAGCCTCTTTTTCCTTTTGAGTTCTTCTATTTTTTAAATTATTATTTTCCTCAGTCAGGCTGTTGACTCTCATTTTGTAACTTTCTTGCATAGTTGTCATTTATCTCCCCAATTTTTCCTCCACTTCCTTTATCTGCTTCTGTGATATTAATGGAATATAAAGGTTCCCCTGTATTGGCTTGGTTTTCAAATTGATTGTATTAAAACCCAGAACTTGTTAATCCCACCTTTTGGGATGGACTTGCTGACTTGAAAAGAGAGACACAAACTGGGAATGAGCTGGTGACATAAATTTGGAGAGACACTAGAGAGAGACAGAAGAACTTTTTGGAAACAGCACCCTCGTGGAGGCAGAGAGAGACTGAGAGGATTGCTGAGGGCCACTTTGAATTTCCTGGACTTTTGAGACCTACCCCCAGAGCTGCCAAGGACTGAGGAGACATGGCTGTTTTGCTGGTACTTTGTCTGTTTTGATGTTTTTTTGCCAGATTGTCCACTGGTGAAAGACAGTCCTGTTGTTGAAGAAGTATTTGAACCTTTCTGTTGGTTAAGAGCTACTGAGACTGTCCTGCAGACAGAGAGTGAATACTGTCCACTGGTGAAATACAGTGCTGTTGTTGCAGGGTTCTGGGAACCTTTCTGTTGGTTCAGAAGCCCTAAAGAAGGATTTTCTTGTTGTATGTTTACAGAAATCCTGGGAGAGAGTTTTGCTAATGTTTTCAGGGGTCCTAGGACTGTTCTGCAGACAGAGGATGAATTAATGAAGATACTGACAATGTATCTTGTGGCCTTGCTAAGTTTTGTCTCCCCAGGAACAAAGATTGCTGAGAACTTGCCCAGTATCAAGATGAAGAAAAGACCTCAATTTGGGTATTAAGTGCTGTGCTCAAACTTGATGTAACTCTGGGGTAAATTCAATTGTGATCCAGGGGTGGGGAACTTTTGACCTTTTTGTGTTCTATGGTTGAACAAATGAATGTACTTTACTTATGATTGGAAACTAATCTCCATTTGAAAAGAGGGGTTTTGTGATGGACTAAATGTAGGTACAGCCTAGGGGTGGAGTAGTATTTAGAACAGGGACTTTGTAATTGATTGAATGAATGTAAGATCCTGGTGTGGGATAGTACTTGGAGATTATTTAATCACACTTAGTAAATGCTGTATTTTGAATCATGTCATATTTTAATCTTCTCTGTTCTTAATTTGTCACTGAATAAAATGGAGAACACCTATGCTGGTATTTTGAACCTTGGGAAGTTGTCTTTCCTTGGCATTACATTAGACCTTCTTAAGGTCCTCTATGGCCTTTATCCAGCTTGTATTTTCCTCTGAAACTTTTGTGGAGGAGTTCTGACTTCACTGTCTTCCTTCTGTTCCATGCTTTGATTCTTTTTGTCCCCCAAATAGATGTCTAATGTGGGATTCTTCTGTTTGCTTTGCTTCCTTTGCCTGCTCATGTTGCCACTTAATTACTTCACTTTGGGGCTTTTTGGCCACAGTGGGACTCTGCTACCCGACAGGGAGCTTTGTATGAAACAATGGGGTTTTCACAGCTGCGGGGGGTATTAATTGGGTTCCCTTTCTGAAGCCTTCACATGCTCTGGCAAGCTGGTCACACAAGCCCGGATGTACACCCTAGACCAAAATCCAGATCCACGCTGGTTAAATCAAGAGCAATTACACTTTCGACTGGTTGCTCTGTCCCCCTACAGTCTGCAGGCCAGGAGCTGAAGCTGCCACTTTGTGGAGTCTTCATGTCAGCCTTCAACAGCTTCTCTCCCCAGGGCCAAAGCCGATGCATTCCCAACTACTGGGTCCCAAAGTCCACATTGCACCTAGTCTTCACTTTGTCCTTAGCCTGTATGTGTTGATAATTCTGGACTGCCACAGCTGCTGGTGATCTGGAGTCTCTCTGTTCTGGCTGTTCTGGGCTGCCCTGGGGCTAAAACCTCAGGTTCGTACTGGACTCAGCTAGGCTCCCAGATCACTGTGCTGGCTGATTCTTGCTGGACTGCTGGGCTGTGCTCAAGGAGATGTTAGCTTCTCTGTGTAATATTTTGGGTTTTGTAGCTCCAAGTTCAGAGTCCCCTTTTACATGGATTGGAGGTGGTGAAAGCTGGAGCAATATGGAGGTCCTGTTTCTAGTCCACCATCTTGACTCTGAAAATTATATATCTAAGGATGATGGTGTATTATATCAGAAACTTCAAAGCTCTCAAAATTTTCCTCTATGAAAGATATAAAAGAGTGCCTCAGGTAAAGAGAGTGGTAAAACCATGAAGAAAAAGGCAGAATAGGGTTCCTCCTGGGAAAATAAGTGAAGCCCTAAAGAAATATCCTTGGATGAAATTTATCCCTGTGAAAAATAAACAGGGATCTCTTAAAAACAGGTGGTAAGCCATAGGTTTATTTGGTCTGGGAGGCTGCCTTTCTCCCAGCCACAGGAACTTTTAACCGAGGGTCAGGAAGGGGATTTGGAAATCTGATCTGGTAAAATCTAGGACCTATTTATTCTGAAAAGAAATTCCAGACTCAGCTGACTTGCAGGGATGTGGCAAGGATAACCATAACATGAGAAGTGACTACAGAAGTAATGGGGCAGGACACCACTGACTAGATGGGATTTACAGGAGGCTGGAGGTCTCACTTTGAATTTTAGGTCGGAGGATACACCTAAAGGAGAATCTAAAACCAGAGGCACCATCCCACATATCCCCAAACTAGAGGTGATTACATTATTTAGCTATTATTGAATATTATACATTTAGCTATTTTAAAAATGCAGAGGCAAAGGAGAAAGAATCCAACCACAGAAAGTTATTATGGAAATAGAGAAGAGCAGATTTCCTCCTAAGAGGAAGAAAGTAAAGCAAAGAAACCCTCTTCTACGCCAAAGTGCAATGTCAAATGTTCATCTGTCCCAAAATAATTCATAGAATAACATGAAAACAGTGTTTAAAAATCAAATGAGAATAATTTATGAAAAAAACTAAAAAAAAAAGAAAAGAAGATTATAAAAAAGCATCACCCAATTAGAAAATTATATCTAGAATCTTAAGCAATAAAATGTCTCATAGGAAGTCAGAATTGGGCAAGGTGAAGCCAGGGAAAGTATAAGAGATCAAGACATAATGAAATAAAATATAAATTATGAAAAAAATGGAATAAAATGTGAAATACCTCATGAGAAAAGCAACTATTCTTCAGAATAGATCAAGAAAAAAATAATAATATTTGGACTACATGAAAACTATGATAAAAAAATGTACAATAGTACAAGAAATATTTAAAGAAAATTGATCTGAAGCATTAGAATGTGTGGGGCACGGGATAAAAATAGTAAAAAAAAATTCAACAATATCTGCCTGAAAGAGATCTTCAGAAGAAATCCAATGGGAATATTGTAGTCAAATTCTGAAACTCCCAGCTCAATGACAAAATGTGAGGAACAAGGGAAAAAATTCCCTCTAGTGGTGCCACAATTAGAATTATAGAAGATCTACCTGTATCAAAACTAAAAGACCACAGGTCAAGGAAGACTATATTTCAAAGATCCACAGAACTGTGCTTCCAGTGAAAAATACCATACCTAGCACAGCTAAGCATAACCCTAAACTAAAAAAGGACATTTAATGAAATGTCTGATTTTCATAATTGTGCTTAAAAAGTTGAATTCAATATAAGATTTGAAATAAAGAGTCAAGAGAAAAATAAGAAGCATAAGAATAACAAAGGGACTCAATAAGAATGGACAGTTTACCTTTTATGCATAAAAATTGTAAAATGCATATCTAAAATTTTTCTTAATAATTCGGTAGTTCATAAGAAAGAGGGGGTAGACCTGATCATTCCGAAACAGCTAAAAAGAGTAATTATCTAATAGAAATGAATTGCAAGAAGAAGAAGTGAAACACATGAAGTAGATGGTGAAGGACTGCTATTAGTTCTAGAAACTTACTTTTATTGGAAAAGAGTTTTAAGAGGGGACCAAAACATATACATCTAGAAGAGTGCAAAATTATTCTATATTAAAAAAAATACTAATGTCAAAGGGAGGCAAGGGGCATGAGGGAGGTATCTTTACAGGGGAGTGTCAGGGGATATTTCCAAGGGGCATATAAACGGGTTTTGAGATTTATGTGGATGAAGGGATAAAGGAGGGATCATTGTTGTTGGGTACATCAAGTAATAGAAGGCAAGGGAGGCAGTCAAAGTAAAATAGAGAAGTCAGGGAGGGATAGGAAATAAAATATATGCACAAATATAAATTAAAAATCAGGAGTAGAATCTGTGAGGAAAAGCCATTTTGTGTATGTGTATGTGTATATGTGTGTGTGTATGTGTGTGTGTGTGTGTGTGTGTATGATCTCTTTGGGATACAGAACTAGTAGTGGTATTGCTGGATCAAAGTATATGCACAATTTTGTGATATAAGAAATGATGAGCAGATGGATTTCAGAGAAATCTAGAAACACTTAAATGAACTGATGCTGAGTGAAGTGAGCAGAACCAGGAGAATGTCATAGACAATTATAGCTAAATTTTGTGATGATCAGTTATGACAGACTTAGCTCTTTCCAACAATGCAATGATCCATGAAATTCCAAAACACTCAAGATGCAAAATGCTATCCCCATCCAGAAAAAGAACTATGGAGTTTGAATACAGAGAGAAGAATAGTATTTTAACTTTTATATTTTTCTTTCTCATGGTTTTCCCCTTTTGTTCTGATTCTTCTTTCACAACATGGCTAATGTGGAAATATGTTTAACATGATTGTTCATGTATAAACTATATCACTTTCCTTGATGTCTTGGGAAAGAGGGAAGGAATGTAGGGATGGAAAAAAATACAGAATTCATAATCCTAGAAAAATGGATATTGAAAACTATCTTTGGCCAACCTGAGGGACCCAGATCAGAAGTGGCTGTGTCCATTTCCAGATTTATCAACACATAGATGTGGAGTACAAGGTGAGAGGTCAATGCAGACCAGACTTTTGGACCCAGTAAGTAGGAATGCATGGCTTTTGGCCCCAGAGCGAGAAGCTGCTGAGATGCCGGCACAGCCAGCCAGCTCCATGTGGCAGCATCAGCTCCTGGCCTGCAGAGTGTAGGGGGAACAAGCACCAGTCTGAGGGGTAATCACTCTTGCTTTAATCAGCTTGTATCTGGATTGCAGTCTAGGGTGGAGGTTCTGGGGTTTGTGTCCAGATTGCCAGAGCCTGGGGAGACCACAGAGAAGGTACCCATCTAATACCTCTGGCAACTGAGAAAAACCCAGCATTTGGGACAAAAGCTCCCCTGTCTGATGGCAGGGTCCTACTGTGGCAAAAAGCCCAGGGGTCAAGTGACTGAGGGGCAAAATGACCAGGAAAAGGAAACAAAGCAGATAGAAGATTCCAAAATTAGACTCCTATGTTGGGGACAAAAAGGAGCAAAGCATGGAACAGGAGGAAGACAGTGAAGTCAGAATTCCTGCACCAAAAGCTTCAAAGGAAAATACAAACTGGTCACATGCCATTGAGCACCTTAAGAAGCAGATAAGAGAAGTGGAGGGAAAATTGGGAAGAGAAGTGAGAACAATGCAAGAAAATTATGAAATGACACTTAACAGCCAGATTGTTGAAAATACCACCTTAAAACGTAGACAAACTCAAATGGCAAAAGAGGATCAAAAAGCCAATGAGGAGAATAATACCTTAAAAAACAGAATTTGCAAGATGGAAAAAGAATCTCAAGCTCACTGAGGAGAATCATTTCTTCAGAATTAGATTGGAGCAAAAGATAGCTAATGACTTTATGAGAAATCAAAATGCTATTAAACAGATCCAAGCAAATAAAAGAACAGAAAGCATTGTGAAATATCTAATGGAAAAAAACACTGACCTGTAAAATAGATCCAGGAGAGATAATTTAAAAGTTGTTGAACTACCTGAAAGCCATGATCAAAGTAAGAACCTACAAATAATCCTCCAGGAAGTTCTCAAAGAAAACTTCCCTGATGTTTTAGAACCAGAGGGAAAAATAGAGGTCAAAAGAATCCACTGTTAACCTCCTGAAAAAGATCCCAAAAAGAAAAAAAAACTAGGAATATTATAGCCAGGTTCTGGAATTCTCAGATTAAGGAGAGAATATTACAAAGCAGCCAGGAAGAAACAATTTGAATATTGTGGAAAAACAATCAGGACAACCCAGGATCTGTCAGCTTCTACACTGAAGGATGGAAGGGCTTAGAATATGATATTCTGGAGATCAAAGGAGATGGGATTAAAACCAAGGGTCACCTACCCAGCAAAACTGAGTCTCAAGTTTCAGTGGAAAATATGGTCATTCAGTGGAATGGAGGACCTTCAAGTATTCATGCTGAAGAAAACCAGAGTTGAATAGAAAATTTAACATATAGATACAAGAAGCAAGAGAAGCATGAGAAGGTAAACAGGGAAAAGAAATCATAACAGGCTAATCAAAGTTGAACTATTAACATTCCTACATGGAAAAATAATTGCAACTGATGAAACTTTTCTCAGTAGTTCAAGGGAACAGAAATAGGAAAAAAAAAAATATATATATATATATATATATATATATGTGCGTGTGTGTGTGTCTGTCTGTCTGTGTCTATATATGTCTGTATATGAGGGTGTAGGGGCATACGAATACATATGTGAATGTGTGTATTTTTGTTTACATGTGTACATAGATAGAGGTCACAGGACCAATTTAACAGAAAGGGATGATACTTAAAAGGTGAAATTAATAGGTGAGAGAGGAATATAATGAGAGGAAATGGGGAGAGACAGAATGGGATAAATTATCTCATATAGAAGAGGCAAGGGGAAATGGTTACAATTGAGGGGAAGAATAGGAAACCATCAGGGAATGGGTCAACATTATTCCCATTGAATTTGGCTTGAGGAGGGAATGAAATACACACTAAATAGGGTATCTCACCCTCCACTAGTGCAGGGGGAAGGAAAATGGATGAGAGGGGTGATGATGGAGCAAGGGCAGGCTGTGGGGGGGCGGGAAGTTGGGAGCACCTAATTTTGAAAAGTGATGGGATCAGAGGATAGAAAAAGTTGGAAGTGGGAGAGGATGGAGGGAAATATAGTCAGTCTTTTACTATGTATCTACTATGTTATTTTTTTGCATTAGCCACACATGTACAACCTATACTGAACAGCTTTTCTTCCCAGTAAGGGTGGGAGACAAGGGAGGAAGGGAATGAATCTGGAATTCAAATTTTAAAAATCATATGTATATATATCTGTGTATATATATATATATGTATACACACACTATTATTAATACTATTTTACATGTAATTGGGAAATAAGATATACAGGCACTGGGGCAAGAGATCCACTGGAAAAGTCGAAAGTGATATCAGAGAAAATATGGGAGAGAGCAGATTGAAGAATTGAAGGAAGGGATGTCCTGTGGGACTGTTATTTTGGGGCACTGGGTAAGGCAAAAATTGGGAGGAAATTTGGAACTCAAAACCTGGTGGAAATGAATGATGTAAATCAGAAGTTAATAAAGCATTTGGGAAAAAAAAAGAAAACTATCTTTACATGTCATTGAAAAAAAGTAAAATACCCTTAACTGTGGAGAAAAAAAATTAAATTCCTATTACTGGACAAGGCAACTTTGGTTAAGCCATTCTGTAAGTATAGAACTACAACAAATAATATACATATGCAAGTACACATACTCATAGATATGCATATGTGTTTATACTGGTAAAATTAGATGGATAGAGAATTGTTTTGATTGGCTATATCCAAAGAACACATGTTACTGGTTTCAGTCTCCCATGCCAACCTAAAAGAAATTTCCTAAAAGATTGACCCTGGAACCCATCTTCAGTCTTGAGATACTTAACATTTTTTAAAATATGTGTGTGTGCATGTAAACATGAATGCATGTACACATGTGTACTTATATATGTGCGCATATGTAGATTTATCTACAGCATTCTGTTAATACATATACATATGTATGTGTGAGCATATATACATATGTACCTGCATGCTTGTATACACAACCCCCAGCCCCCAGTCTATCTCAGCCTTCCTGGAGCATAGGATGAAAGCCCTAAGCATCTAGAAAGACATCAAGAGGTAAGTGGAAGAGTAAAGAGAATGCTTGGTCTACAGTCAGTCAGATTTGAGTTCAAGTTATTCAGGCACTAGTTGTGTTATTTTGAGCAAGTCAATTGAATTCTAACTATCTCAGTTTCTTTGGCTATTTTTAAAAAAGTAATTATAATAGCATCTACCTCAGAAATTTTTGACATGGATCAAATAATAATAAAATAGTCACAATAATATTAACATAATATGAATTGTATAATTAATTATAAAAATAATTATATATTATAATCATAGATCATATTTGGAAAACACTTAGCATAGTGCCTGGCATGTAGGGGGTACTTAATAAGTACTTGTCCCTATCCAACATTCCTTGATTCCCCCATACCCTTCAATACCTTTCCAAGTGAAAATCCCTTTCTGGTTCATTCCTAGTCAAATTTTATCTAATATTTTGCTCTACTCAATATATAAAGAATATTTTCTTTATTACTATCTTTACTGATCATCATTATCTCTTTGCTATTTTTCTCTTTATAAGCCTTATCTCCTCTTTTAGGTTATAAGATGTTTGAGAGCAGAGGTCAAGTTTTTTTTTTCCCCTGCATTTCCCAATTG
Organism: Petaurus breviceps papuanus; assembly: GCF_028583685.1. NCBI lineage: Eukaryota > Metazoa > Chordata > Mammalia > Diprotodontia > Petauridae > Petaurus > Petaurus breviceps. The sequence goes on along the minus strand of NW_027187351.1, from coordinate 18,729,514 downwards.
AGTATATTTTTTAAATACATAGTATAGGAATTCTATACATATTTACTGAATTTGACTCTTTAAAAGAAAGAAGTTTTAGTATATAAAGCTAAGTATTATCCTTTTGGTTCAAAACATTCTGCACATCTACTAAAGGCAGGTAAGTAATATGTTAGGAAAAAATTTTCACTTTGAAAAAAATCTCCAGAAACATTATATACAATTTTATATGTATGTATGCATACAAACATATATATTTGCACGTATTTATGTACATATACATATGCATAAATGTATGTGCTTTTCATTAAATGCTCCAAGAAGACTGAGATAGACTTGAAGTGTTTGTGTGTGCAAACATGCACTTACACTTGTATATATGCTCACACATATCTGTTTATATATGCATTTTATGTATGTATATGTATATGTGAATATACACATGCACACACACACACATATATATACATATTTGCATATTTACACACATAGATATGTAATATGTGAATGGAATAGGAACATTTAAAAAATATCAAACCCCACTAATATGTTGGCAGTAATTATCTCATTAGCCCTTTTTCTCATCTGAGGATTCATGAGCCTACATAGATAGAAAAAAATAAATTCTCAGATTCATTTGCTATAAATGGTGTAACCACTATCTTCATTTATTCCTATAAATGTTTTACCTGACACACAGAATAGAATCCATCCAAGCCAGGTTTAGAACTGCCAGTTCATTGTTGGCCCATTTAACCTAGATATACATTTGTACTAAGACATAGCTAATGATCATCTGTGGGGAAAGTTGTTTGTTGTATCTACTTGGGAGTCATGACATTCATTAGAAAACAACTCCTGCCTAATTTGCTGTTAGAGAAGGATATGCTGGTTCATTTCACTGGGATATGTGCTGCTGCCAGGTGGCAATCTTTTTCTAGGAATATATATCTCAATATGGCCATTTTCTGTAACTATCTCACAATTACCAAGATGCAGATTTGGAGAATACAGGAAAAAACAATTTGTTAATTAGACTTCACCAGTTTAAACATTATATAAGTATTCATTTAGCAAAGAAAAGAAGAACAAAACTATTTTTCATCTATAGGAAATCTATTACTTTAAGATACCATCTGTCTAAGGTTCTTATTTTCCCAAAGCAAATTGAAACTTGCACTTAATTCTGATCTTGGATTTAACCTTGACAAGGTTGCAATTGCATTAGTAAAAACATACAATTAAGTTACACCTAACAGGAATGAACAAGGTAACAGAAATTGAAATATTCTGAGGGATGCGTCATTGTTCACTCCCATTGTCTTTGAACAAGGACATCTCTCTATTCCTGGTGACCAAAGTGTTTCCTCTGCTCTTCTATAGGGCACTTTGTAAACCTCAAAGATTTATATGAATGTTTACTATCATCATTATCATCATTCAAATCACCAAACATTTGTCTTATTAGCTGTAAATTATTTAGAGGTTTTGTTGCTTTTTTTAGCATTTTGATTTCAATTTATTATTATTAATATTAATTCACTATATACTTACTTTATGCAAGATATTGTGCTAAGCCCTGAAAATTGCACAATATAATGAAAGGGTGCCTGCAAGTAGGAAGTTTAAGTATGGTATGGAAGAAGTAAAGAAGAGAAGAGAAAAGGAGGTCTAGAAATATCCAAAGAGATATAGAGAGAGCAGCAATAGTACAGAGGTGAGGGAAGGTTTCATAGAGGAGGTAGCACCTGAGCTGACCTTTGAATGAAGATGAGTAACCTAAAAAGTAAATATGAAAAGGGAATACGCTGAAGACACTGGGACTGGATTATGTGAAAACAAAGAGGCATAACTAAATTCTAGGGATAGCTAATAATGCAGACTAGAACGAAGCAAGTAAGGGATTGATTGATGGGAAATATAGCTGCAAAGGTTGAATGTAGCCAGACCATGGAAAACTTTTAATGTCAATCTAAAGAAATTCAATTTTATCTTAAACACAACTGGTGCCTCCAGAATGTTTTTGAGTAGGGGAATGGCATGATCGCAATAATATATCAGCAAGACTACTCTAGTCACTGTGTGAAGTTGAGGTATAAATGGTAAAATGAATGCTACATAAAGTAGTCAAGATACAAAAATTAGGAATAGCAATTAGGTTTCTCTTGTAATCATAACTGTCAAATGACAAAGGTGACAGGACAAAAGTCAAGGGAACAAACTTTATTAAGTACCTGATTTAACTATGTGATAGGAATTTAAAGAGGTAAACAAAAACAACAACAAAACTCTTCTCAAGGAACAACTTTGGAAGAAAATGGACAGATTAATTACTGTGAATGTTTTGTATTTAAAATTTTAAGAATGACTTGATGACTACATCTCCACTTTCCCAAAGGTGACTGTGAAGTTATGAAACTGCATGATTGAAAAGATGAAGGTAATTGTAAAGTTTGTAGGATGGTCAGGTTAAGGGGAAGATCATGACTTTGGTAAAGGACGTATAAATATCTGTATACTGATGAGATATTCAGAGGCCATTGTAAATAGTTTTTTTAGAAGGATGAGAGTATACACATTTGAAATTTGTTTTCACTGAGATAATAATTGAATACATAAAAATGAATGAGATAATTAAATAGATAACAGGAGCAGAAAAGAATCCATCTTGGACAGAACTTTAAAGAGAAATTCATACTTATGAGGAAATATAGATAATCCAAAGGAAAGAAACTAAAAAGGAATAATCAGATAGAAGAATAAGAAGAGTTCATGGAAGCCAAAAGAAGAGACAATAAACTTTGTGGGATTTTTTGTGGGGGGAGGGTTGCTTTTTGATGGGGGGAAGGTAGGGCAATTGGGGTTGTCACTTGCCCAAGGTCACATGGCTAGTTTTGTGTTAATTTTCTGATGCTGCATTTGAACTCAGGTCCTCCTGATTCCAGATCCTGTGTTCTATTCACTTGGCCACTTAGCTGCCTTAAAGAGAGAATATTCTTAAGATGTAAAAGGTTCAGTTTAAAAAAAAAAGGAATAAAAGGAAAAGAAAAATATTGCCATGGAAACCATAGGAGGAGAAATTAGTTTTGAGGGGCAAAGGGTTCAGGTTGTCAAAAGCCATTAAAAAGTTGAAAAAAAAAGTTTGAGAACAAGGTATAAAGTTTGATTGAGAGATCATGAGATTTAAGGGACTTAAGGAATAGAGAAGTTACACATTTCAAAACAAGGTGATGGGTAGAGAGAAAGATTGTTAGTTAGGTATTGTATTTCATAAAAAAGAAGACTCTAGTAAGATATGTGTGAAATAATTCAGAGGATGAAGTTAGTAAAACCAGGAAAACAGTTTATAAAATGAGAACATTGTAATGAAAACAACTTCAAGATACTTAAGAACTTTGACCAGCACAATGAACAAGCATGATTTCAGAACATAAATGATAAAAATGTTGCCTGTCTCTTGAAAGAGAAGTCACCGATTGAATATTCAAAATGAAACCTTGAGTTTTGTAAATAGCCAAAATGGCAATTAGTTCAGCTTAACTTCATGTATTAGTGAAAAAGGTTTTTATTTTTCTTTTATTCTATCTCAGTTGTGGTGTGTGAAAGATGGGAGAAAGAATAAAACATGATTATTAAATGAAAAATAATAAAGAAAAGAAAGGAAAATGTGACTTGGAGAGGGGGAATAATAGAGCAATAAAAATCTGAACAGCCCAATTCAAATTGATACACTGAATCTCAAAGGATGTAAAGCATCTCACAACAAAGGGAGGGCTTGGAAGTCAGAGTGGGCCAAAGATATATATGCAGAAATTACCTCCTCATCCAGTATATCAGGGACAAATATCCCTAGCAAAAAATGTTGTTCAGGAAGATGGAGACAAGATGATAGAGTACTCAGGAAGTTCCTGAGTTCTCCCAGGTTTCTTTCAGAAACAACATTAAATCAAGCCTATAAATGAATTCTAGAGTGACAGAACCCAAAAAAAAGACAAAGAAAAACAATTTTCCACTTAAGGACTTCAGTAAAGCTCTGTTTCATTTGGTAAAGGGGAAGTACAGCCCAACACAGATGGAGTCTGGGCAAGCCAGAAGGAGGTTCTTAGACACAACACAGATCAACAACTGAGTCCCCTACCCCTCGGTCCAGCAGGCCAGTGGCACAACAGAAAAGCAGTGAGGCATCCAGCCCTAGAACAGAAGGCAAATTGCCAGCCATGGAAGCCTATGGCAACAGATGTGACTAGGCTAGGTCACCCCCATGTAAAGAGAAAGCCACCATCATCAGAAGCCAGAACTTGGAAAGCCAGTGACCAGGCCCCTGTTTTACAGTACAAGATGCTTAGGAGTGAAGTTCAACTTCAAAAAAACAGAAAACAAATCTACCCTGAGTATAGAAAGATACCATAATGACAGGAAGGCTCAAATACAAACCCAGGAGACAAAAGCAATGTTAAAAATGTCTACATATGAAGTCTCAAAGGAAAGATGAATTGTTCTCCAGCCCAAAAAGACCCCTTAGAAGAGGTAAAAAAGGATGTTAAAAATCAAGTAAGAGAAGAAAAAAATGGGAAAAGAAAAATAAAAGAGTTATTCAGGGTAATTATGAAAAAAATAACTTGGGAAAAGATCACAGAAATTAATTCAAATGAAAAAATCCTTTAAAAATACAATTAGCAAAATGGGAAAATAAAATCCAGTAAAGGAAACAATTACTTTAAGACTATAATTGAACAAATGGAAAAAGAGGTACAAAAGCTTACTGAAAAAAAAAAATTCTTAAAAATGAGAATTGGGTCAGTGGGAGATAATGACTCTAAATGATATCAAGAAGCAGTAAAACAAAATTAAAGAATGAAAAAGAAAAATATAAGAAAATGTAACACCTCACTCAGAAAATAGATTCAGGAGACATAATTTAACAATTATTGGACTACCTGAAAGCTAAGGTGAAAAACTAAAGCCTGGATACCTTTCAAGAAATTATCAGGGGAAATTGTTCTGATATCCTAGAACCAGAATGTAAAATAGTCATTAAAATAATCAACCAATAACTTCCTTAAAGTGATCCCAAAATGAAAACTCCAAGGAATATTGCAGGAAGATTCCAGAGTTAACAGGTCAAGGAGAAAATACTAAAAGCCGCCAGAAAGAAAAAATTCAAATATCAAGGAGCCACAGTCAGTATTACACAGGATTTAGTAGACTTCACATTAAAGGATCAGAAGACTTTGAATATGATATTCTGGAAGGCAAAGAGCTTGGATTACAACCAAGGATCACCTGAACAGCACAACTGAATATAATCACCGAGGGGAAATTATGGATATTCAATAAAATTGGAGTCTTTCAAACTTTGCTAATGAAAAGACAAAAGCTGTACAGAAAATTTGGGCTGCAAATATAAGACTAAAGAGATTCATAGTAAGGCAAACAGGAAACAAAAAATGTTAATCACAAAGGTTAAACTGTTTTCATCCCTACACAGGAAAATGGCACTTGAATGTCTTGAGAACTGTGTCTTTACCAGGGTACTTAGAAGGAGTATTCATGGACAGAGGGTGAGAGTATAAAGTTAAAATTGATGAGGTGATGAAAAAAAATTAAGGAGTGAATAAAACAAAGTATTGTACTGGGAGAAGAGGAAAGAGGGAAGCAGAACATGGTAAATTATATCACACGAAGAGGCACAAAATACCAGTTAAAAATAGAAGTAAAAAGATGGCTAAGAATTGTTTTAACCTTACTCTTGTTGGATTTGGCTCATAGAAGGACTAACAGAAACATTCAGTTGGGTATGGAAATGTATCTTAACCTATAAGTAAGTAGGAGGAGAAAGGTGAAAGATAAAAGAAGGGAGGGAAGACAGAAGGAGGGTAAAAATAAAGATTAGACATAGGAGGAGAAAATAAAAGAAAAGGGCATTTGATCAAAGGGAGATTTCTGGAGGTGTTGGTCAGAAGCAAAGCACTGGTGAGGAGGACAGGTTGAAAGGGAAGAGAAATGTCTGAATGAGGGAAGTACGATGAAGGAATATACACAGCAATCATAACAGTGAATGTGAATGAGATGAACTCTCCCATAAAATAGAAGCAGATAGCAGAGTGGATTAAAAACCATAATCCTACAACATACTGTTTACAGGAAATGCAGAGTACACACAGAGTAAAGTTAAAAGAATGAAGCAGAATATATAATGCATCGGCTTACATTAGGGGAAAAAATGAGTAGCAGTTCTGATCTGAGATAAAGCAAAAGCAAAAAAAAAAAGAGATAAGGACAGAGACTTCTTGCTAAAAGGTATCATATAGACAATGAAGTCATTTAAATATTAAACATCTATTTCTTTATCTATCTATATATGTTTCTGTATCTATATCTATTTATCAATCTAATAGAATTTGAGAAAAGTTAAATATGATACATATTTGAAGAAATGTTAATGGGGATAGAAAAAAAAAAAGTCAGGAAGACCTAAGTTCAAATCTGGCCTCAAACACTTAACACAAAAACTCGTCATGTGACTTTGGGCAAGTCACTTAACCCCAATTGCCATCCAAAAAGCAAAAATAAAAGAAACTAAATAATCTCATTGAAAAGAATGAGTTTATCAAACCATAATTCATAGAAACAAAAAATCATTAAGAAGAATGAAAATAAGACAACACACCAATGCTTAGTAGATGGAACCAAACCATTTCTGAATGAAAAGTATATTTCTCTAAATGCTTAGATAAGAAAATAGAGAAATAACAATTCAATGAATTGGATGTGCACCTAAAAATTCTAGAAAAAGGAAAAAAAAATTAAATTCCTAGTTAAATGCCACATTAGAAATTCTGAAAATGAAAGGAAAGGATAATAAAATTGAAAGTAAGAAAACTATTAAACTAATAAAGAAAACTAAGAGGTTTTTTTTTGTATGGGAAAGCAGTAAAATAGATAAACTTTTGATGAATTTGTTTTAGGGAAAAAAAGATAAGCAAATAATCACTGCCAAGAATGAAGACGACAAATCCATTGTCAATGAAATGGAAATGAAAGTGATAATCAGGAGTTATTTTGCCAAAATCTATGCCAATAAATGTGAAAATCTAAGGGAAATGGATGCACAGTAACAAAAATATTATTTGCCTAGATTAACAGAAGAGGAAATAAAATGCTTAAAAAATGACCTTTTTTTAAAGCAATTGGGGTTAAGTAACTTGCTCAAGGTTACACAACCATATGGGTGTGGTGCTAAGTATCTGAGCCCAGATTTGACCCCCATGTCATCCCTACACCGAAGCTGGTGCTGTTACTCACTGAGCGACCTGGCCACCCCTAAGCAATTGGGGTTAAGTAACTTGCTCAAGGTTACATAGCCAGGTGTTTCTGGGTGGATACTAAGTATCTGAGCCCAGGATTCGATTCCCATGTTATTCTGACACTGGAGCCAGTGCTCTTACTCGCTGTGCTACCTGGCCGCCCCATAAAATGATATATTTTTTTAAAGGAACTGAGCAAGACATCAGTGAATTCCCAAAGAAAAAGTCTCTAGCACCAGAGAGATTTATAAGTGAATTCTATCAAATATTTAAAGAACAATGTGTTTCTATACTTTACAAATTACTTGGACAAATTGACAAAGATGGAGTCCTAACAAATTCCTTTTTTGACGCAAATATTGCACTGATACCCAAAACAAGAAGAGCCAAATCAGAGAATTTAAACTATAAACAAATTTCCTTAAGGCATAATTTGGCAAAAAAAAAATTAATAATGAAGTACTAGCAAAGCAATTACAGTAATTTATCACTAGGATAACATACTATGACCAAGTAGGATTTGTGTCAAGAATTGTGGATTGCTCAATATTGAGAATATTATCAGCATAATTGACCATATTATAACAAAATTAGTAGAAAGCATATGATTATCTCAATATATGGGCAAAACTCTTTTGATAAAATATAGCCCCATTCCTATTAAAAACAATAGAGACCATAAGAATGAAAGGAATTTTCCTTAGAATGATAAGCAGTATATGTGTAAAACCGTCATCAAGCATTATTTGTAATGGGTATAAACTACAAACTTTCTTGATAAGATCCAGGTTACTGTGGCGGCCAGGTAGCACAGTGAGTAAGAGCGCTGGTGCCAGTGTCGAGATGACCTGGATCGAATCCCAGGCACAGATTCTCAGCACCACATGCAGAAATAAATGGCCATGTAACCTTGAGCAAGTTACTTAACCTTGATTTCTTAAAAAAAAAAAAAAAAAGATCCAGGGTACAACAAAGAAACCCACTATCACCACTGCTATTGAACTTTGTACAAGAAATGTTAACTGTAGCAATGAGAAGAAAAAGAAATTGAAGGAATTAGAATAGGCACTAAGGAAACAGATGACATGGTGTTATACATAGGAAATTCTAGAGAATCAACTAAAAAAACTACCTGAAACAAGTAACAACTTTAGCAAAGTTGCAGGATATTAAATAAACCTATATGAGTCATTATTATTTTTATTTCTTATTTAAAAAAGGACAACAACAAGAGATAGAAAATTTCCATTGAAAATAACTGTAGAGAATATAAGTAAAATATTTGGCAATCTAGCTGCCAAGACAGAAGCAGGAGCTATATAAACACAACTACAAAACACTTTTCACACAAATAAAGTCACATCTAAATTGGAAAAAAAAATGTTTATAAATATCAGTTGCTCCTGGGTAGATTAAGCTAATACAATAAAAAAATGGCAATTCTACAAAAATTTAGTTATTCAGTGCCATACTAATCAAACTACCCAAAATTATTTTATAGAATTGGAAAAATAATAAAATTTATCTGAAAGAACAAAATAGCAGGACTATCAAGGGAATTAAAGAAAAAATGCAAAGGAAGGTGGCCTGACCTCCCAGATCTAAGGCATATTATAAAGCAACAATTATAAAAATTATTTTTTATTTGCTAAGAATAGAGTGGTGGATCAGTGGAATGGGTTAGTTACAAAAGACACAGAAACAAATTACTACAGTTATCTACGATTTGATAAACACAAAGACTCAAGTGTCTAGGAAAAAAAAATCACTATTTGACAAAAAAACAAAAACCTGCCGGTATAACTTGAAAATAGCATGACAGAAACGCGGCATAGACCAACATCCCACATCTCATTGCAAGAGAAGTTTGAAATGGCTAAACAATTTAGACATAGTTTATGATGCCATAAACAAATTAGGAGAGCAAGGAATAGTTTACCTCTATGATCTATGGAGAAGGAAAGAATTTAGGAACATACAAAAGATAGAGAACATTATGAAATGCAAAATGGATAACAAGTTATATTAAGTTAAAAATATTTTGGACAAACAAATCCAATGCAACCAAGATTAGAATAAAAGTAGAAATCTGGCAAACAATTTTTATAGCCAGTGTTTTTGACAAAGGCCTCATTCTCAAATACATAAACAACTCAGTCAAATTTATAAGAATGAAAATTATTCCCCAATTGATACATAATCAAATAGTATAAACTCTGAGTTTTCAGATAAAGAAATTAACGGTATCACTAGGCATATGAAATAATTCTCTAAATTAATATTTATTATCGAAATGCAAATTTAAAACAAAATTGAGGTGCCACCTCTCACCTATCAGATTGGCTAATAAGACAGGAAAGGAAAATGATAAATGTTGAGGAAAATTTGGGAAAGTTGGAACACTAGTGCATTGTTTGTGGAGTTGTTAACTGATATAACCATTCTGGATCTATACTTAATGGGCTTTAAAACTGCATACACTTTGATCTAGCACTATCACAAAATTTTCTTATAAGCTTTGGTGAGAGAATAAAATCCCCACGCTTCAATAGCATAGCACCACTTAGACAGCCAGACACTGAAGGTGCATGGGAAGAAATCCTTTTAACATGGTAAGGATGAATAATCTCTCTTCTCCTTCACTGGCCACCACCTTGTCCCCTTCCTTTGATTACAGTAGGTGGTGTGTGTGTGTGTGTGTGTGTGTGTGTGTGTGTGTGTGTGTGAGTGTTTGTGTGTGTGTGTGTGTGTCATGGGAATGTAAACTTTTAGTTTTCCCTGCCCATAGGCTTAAGTGCACCTGGAGCCTGTGGTGGGAGGTTTGTTTCTCAGGAGATACTTTGTGAATGTGCAGTGGTTCCAAAAGGGTTGTTACATTATCTGACCCAGGAGAAGGCTATATAAGCCTTGATGGGAGGCTTTGCTTTGAGCTCACTCTGCAAAGTGTTTTGTGTGAGCTGATGAAACTCTGGGTAGCCATTGAGAATTCCACAGCTTTGAAAACTCAGATGTTGATGCTTTCCTCTCTGGTAACTGTGAATTGATATGTATGTAATGGTCGGACAGTTTGGAAGCCTCTATGCTTGAATGTTTCTGTGTCTTCTAACTTCTGTCTGTATACTCTGAAGTTCAGGATGCTGACCTTTTTCCCCTGAACTAGGTAAACGATATATATGTGATTGATTAAAGCAAACTTGGTAACAAATTTTGAGTTTCTTTACTTTAGAAAAGATCTAAGAACTTGTGTTGGCAGCCCCTCTGGGGATGCTGGGATAATTGCTGCTATGGTGTGTGTGAAATTTGCTATGCCAGGGGACTGAACCCAGTCTTTCTCACTCCTGTAACTTTTCCTGTTAAAGCTAATAAGCAATTGGGATGATGAACATTTCAGTGTTCCCATTTCCTGTTGGTATCCAAGTCCAGGAAGTCTAATTTAGCCTGCTGAAGTATTTACTATCTCAGAAACAGTTTTAAGTACTTTGTAATTATTATTTCATTTAAACTTCTCAATAATCTTGTCTGTTTATACTCATTTTGTAGATGAGGAAACTTAGGGAAAACAATGATTAAGTGACTTGCCTAGGGTAACACAGTAACACAGTTACTAAGTGTTTGAAGATGGATTTGAACTCAGTTCTTCCTGACTCCAACTAGGTACTGCACTCCACATACACGTTGAATATTCACATCCTTTGTAGAAATTCTTGTTTTAATCTAGTTGTTAACTAAATCATATTTGTATTATGACTCATTATAAGACATATAATATTGTTCAATCATAAATACTCTTTTAGCATCTGAAATGTGCCAGGCACTCTAGCATAGTGGATAGAACGATGACATTAGCATCAAGAAAACCGAGATTCAGGAAGGCTCCGGGACTTCTCTCCCATCAGACAGCTGTGAGGACAGTGTGGTTACAGTTCTCGTGAGGCCTCGTGCGGCCTGGGCTGTTGTCCCTGTCCCTGTCGCGCCGACTCGGGGCTGTGGGCGCCCCACGCGCGGCCGGCCTTCACACGGGCCCGCATCCTCTGAGAGAGAACCACGAGGAGATTCACTGAGAAGAACAAAGTGGTGACGGTGGACTGCAATGTGTGCTCGGGAAAGAGCGAGCTGGCGCAGCAGCTGGCAGAGAGTCTGGGTCTGAAGCACTTTCCTGAAGTCGGCATACATTACTCAGAGAAAAATTCAGGTCTAGGAAACATCCTGAGTCCAGAGCTGGGCGGCAACTGCAGCTTGGAGAAGTTTTATGACAATCCCCGGAGCAACGATGGCAACGCTGACCGCCTGCAGTCCTGGCTCTATGCCAACCGCCTCCTGCAGTACTCTGATGTGCTGGACCACCTGCTGAGCACAGGACAGGGCGTAGTTCTGGGGCGCTCGATCTTCAGTGACTTTGTCTTCATGGAGGCCATGTTCAAGCAAAGATTCATCCGAAAACAGTGCGTGGAGCACTATGAGGAAATCAAACGTCTCACCACTCCGCAGTACTTGCCGCCTCACCTGGTCATATATATACATCGATGTGCCTGTCCCCGAGATCCTGAAGAAGATTCATGATAAAGGAAATGCCCATGAAAAGAAGATCACGGCCGCCCACCTACAGGACTTTGAAAATGCCTACAAGAAAACCTTCCTTCCAAAAATTAGTGAAAATTGTGAGATTTTACAATATATGGCAAAGGAAGCGAAGGACATGGACAAGGTTTTGGAAGATATCGACTATGTCAAGTTTGATAAGGGCCCTTGGCTGGAGCAAAATGGCTATTCTCTACATCACTTGAGGATGTTGGTCCAGAAGAAATACGAAGTGCTCCGTTACACGACCATCTACCTCCCAGAGATCACCATCGGAGCCCACCAGTGCGACCGCCTCTAAGGCCAGTTCAGAGAGCTGAAAGACCACAAATACAATCCAGGCTATAATGCAGATGTGGGGGACAAGTGGATCTGGCTGAAATGAAGCCTTTCTTCCTTGGAGCGGTTACAGAGCTCTGACAGTGCAAGGTCCGGTCACCATGGAAATGAGCCTCTAGTTAGGGGATGGAAGGATGGAATGGCCTCCCCAAGCACAGACTGCCTGTAGACACCCATGACCAGGTCCGAAGGATCCTCAGATTCCTAGTGATATCAGTTAAATAATTTCAAAGCAAAAAACCCAGACGTTTCCAAAACTGGTCAGTAGGACCAGAAACAGCTTTCTTCCATTGCCTCTCAGCCCTTGCCCCTGCAGGGTCTGTGTTTTGCTTCCTCAGACTTCCAAGAAATAAAACCTTTTCTGGGGGGGGGGGGAACCAAGACTCAAGTACTGCCTGTGTCACATACTCTCTGAGGGACCCAAATAAAGTCCTTGTCTCCTCGGTGTCCTCAGAATATTTCTACTGCTTTAAGTTCAGAGAATTTAGAGAATTGGATGGGGTGGGCATTTCCTTCATATACCAGTGAAATCATACTGATGGCCATGAAGAAGGGAGGAACAGAAAAGTTATTGACATAAGTGCAGAGAACAAGGATAGAAATAAAAATGGGGAGTTTCTTGTCAGCCTTTAACCAAGTATATGTCTTTACATTTCAGTTTTTTCTATGTAAGAGAAGTTCTGCATGTTTTATGACTCCAAGCAAACTTCTGCCATATTTTGATAACCATTTTCAAAGTCTTAGATCATCTCTATTCTTGCTTAGATTGACTCTAATTGACCTTCAGTGATGAGGGACGTTTGATATGGGAGAATTGAAAAATATGTTACATGACTTCAAAAATCTGAAAAAATATAGAAATGACTACATGACTTGTTAAGTCTCATGGTAACAAGATATAGAACAGTAAATCTGTTTTTTTCTGACTTTTTTTTTCATCCAGCTATATAGTAATCAACTAGGTTGACTGAGCAGCTATTTGCTTCATTATTAATATAATTGAAATAATCAGATCTACTACAGTGCAGACAGTTATTTTTGATTAACATAGCAGCATGTTAAGATTTTGCAGGAACACCTCCACTTAACATCATTAATTACTTTGATGAAAATATCACTTTAGGCAAAACAATGTTACAAGAGAAAAGTTGATGCATAGGAAAAAGAGATGTCTCAGAGTACGGCAATTTCTGTAAACTTTTGTGTGAAAGGAAGAAGTAGAGGGTTACTTATGAAGGATCAAAAATGAGTTCAGCAAAAACATGGGTAGGAAGCTCTGATAATTTTCTCTCTAGGATAGGACTAAGCTGGAAAGAATGTAAGAATCTCCACAAACAGAAAAACAAGGGGATGTGATAAATTTGGTGAAAACCAAACTGAAATAGGAAGACTAGAGCATTCCTGTTCTGGGACTGAATTATAGTTAATTGCTGAAAGGATTCTGGTGTAGGATGAAACCAGTGATGTGGATATAGACATAGCTTGTGTGGAATGAAAGAAAAGTGGTGAGGATAACTCTGATAGAATATATATGTGTATGTGTGTGTATGTATATAAATATATATATATTATACACATACATATGAATGTATATGTATGTGTGTGTGTTTGTATGCTCTGAGAGAAGATAATACTGATAGACAGAAGTATTTGAGTAATTAATAATTATGGTTGAAGCTTAATGACAAGCTTAAGATGTGATTTTTAGGCACCAGAGCATCCTAGATGAGAGTATGCGACTCACTGGCAAAATACTTTTACCTGGGTCAAAGTTGAGAAAGAGCTGGAGTGGAATGGGGCAGCCCATCTATTGAGGGGATGGACAATGCAGGAATTTTTGGAAAAGGTAGGGCCCACAATAATTGTGGGATGGACATGGTGGTCTAGGAAGTAGGTTTGTATTGTGTGATACAGACCATTCCACAACAAGACATAGGGATAGCAATCTCTTAACTACCATTGGGTTTGCCTTCTCTGTCTCCATGTTAGCACTTTGAAACAAAGCCCTGGGTTTCCTCCCTTAGGAGTGTTTCTTTTTGTTTCCTGAGTAGTGTGAGTCCTCTCATAAAGGTGAATTGGAAAGAAGTCCCTAGAATTTCTAGAGAAGAAAGAACCAAGCTTGAGTATATTGCATATGGGAGTGAGAGAGGAAGGACGGCAAACTCTGAATTGTTCTCAATTTGATTAGGCCAACAAGTAAGCAAAAGTATACTTTTAGAAATTTAGCTGATGATTTTGTCATAATTAATTTTAACAATATGAGCCAACTTATATGGAATATTCCTGTAATTTGATGGGAAATAGAAAAAATTATGAGATATATGATCATAGAATCTAGTATATAGGAAATTTAGAATAAAGTGAATACATCTATCAAGGAGAAAAATATGGATGTGTCTATAATTAATTAAAGGTGTCTTTTCTAAATCCATGTGTGTTATATTGAGTCTTTATTTTCATATGATAGAGTATTTGAATTGTCAAAAATTTTAACTCACTTTAAAAATGTTGCAATATGAAAGAGGGTTTTTATAAGAATTATTTTCCAGTAAAGAAGTTGCATTATGAAGCCCTTCATTTCAGGAAGAAGGTTAGATTCACTAAAATTACTTTTTAATTTCTTATAGCCAGCTAAACTTGTCTTTCTAATATTCACTTGTTTTTAATAGCAGCATTCTTCCGATGTCATTTTATGTTTTTTTTTCATGAAACGATACAGTGTTCAAGGAATCCAATCTGATGATCAGTCAAATGTCAGTGGAGAGATGTACATTGGCCTTAAAGAAGCTATATTGTATTACAAAGAATCATGAATGAGAAGTGGGAAGAATGTCATCAAAGATGTGAGCAAAAGCAGTCTGGGTGGTTACATACGGAGAGTGAAGGAAAACAGGGAGATAGTCTGTTCACTTCACTGGTATTCTTAATGTCATAAAATGATTGCCAGCACATTTGATGGAGCCATTGTGTTGAAATTATGGATAGAAATTGTCACATGGCATGGGATCAGCAGGCATGAATGGGTTTTGATATGAATTATACATATGCCCATATTGATGAGATGACAGATCTCTTGGAGTAAATATTCCATTCTAAATATTCTATTACTTTTGAGAGAAATAGTAGACTGAAAATTTCCCCATTGCCCATTAGGTCTTTCAAACTGAGGAGACATTTAAAATCCACTTTCTATAACTGAACTCATTATCTTTCCCTCTAAACCTTCACCTCATCTAAATTTCTCTATTTCTATTGAAATCCCTACCATTCTCCCACCGTCTCAGGTTCATAACATCAGCATTATCCCATACTCACTCACATTATCCTCATTCCACATGTGTAATCAGATATCAAATCTTACTGCTTCTACCTTAACTTCGCTCATATTCAACTGCTCTCCACTCTCAGAAATACCACTTTAGTTCAGATCCCAATCACCTCTTGCAGAAATTATACAACATTGTCATAAGAGGCCACATTACATCAAATTTCTCATTATTCCAGTCTATTCTACACACTGCTGTCAATGAAATGATATTCTGAATTCTTGATACCTCATGCCCCTTCCTTACCACTGTTAAGTTTTTCCTTCCCGTCCATGTCCTTGATATCCTGGATTTTATTATTTGTGCATACATAAATATGCATGTGTACTTGGTAAGCATATTTGTATATACATATGTGTAAACATATTAGCCAATATAGATATGTACATGGGTATGCACATGCGTATTTAATTTTATAATATGTATCTAATAATATAATTATATGCACATATTTATTTAAATATATATGAAATATTTATATATTATATAGTTGTATATTTGTGTATACATATATACGTGTGTATACAGACACATATTTCTCTATATTATATACATAGATATGTATGTATGTATGTATCTGTATGTATATGGAGAAATACATATTTCTGTATGTAAGTATATGTATATGGAGAAATATAGCCTCTGCGGAATGAAGAGAAAATTTCATAAAACATTCTACAATTGGTGTAATCTGTTGCCATTAAGCAGGTGCATTGATTTCATCCTGTAGGGAAATTTAAATTATTGGTTAAACAAGCTTGGTTACCTAATCAGTATTTTAAAAATCTTCATAAAGACAGCAAGTAGACAGCTGACACTAGGAGAGGAAGCAAAAGAAACATTCTTTTTTTTTTTTAAGAATTAGGGGTTAAGTAACTTGCTCAAGTTTAAATGGTCAGTTTTTTCTTGGTGTGCTGCTGAGTATCTGATCCCAGATTTGATGCCAAGGTCATCCCGACACTGGAACCGGTGCTCTTATTCGCCAAGCCACCTGGCCTTCCCAAGAATCAGTATTTAACAACAACCTAGGGTCCTAGAGCAAAGATAGCAACAATAGCAATAATCACAACAACAACAAATATTTATATAGCACCTACTATGTGTCAAGAACTGTACAAAGTTCTTTTTTATCATCACAACAGGGAGGTAGGTACTATTGTTAATCCCATTTTTCATATGAGCAAAGTAAGTGAAACAGAACTTAGGTGAATTGCCAAGGGTTACATAACTGTTAAGTATCTGAGGTTAAATTTGAACTTAGGTCTTTCTGACACTAAGCTCAGTATTCTATCTTTTCCCCCTCCCCCAACTTAGCTACCTAAATCATCGATTAGTAATCAAAATGGAAATATTAAAATTTATTCTTACTATAACTTTACAGCTTGCAAAGAACATTGCAGTGAAATTTTTATTTTATTTAATCAGATTGGTGATAAAAAAAAGCATGGTTAGTTGTATTTATTCTATTTTTTTTCTGTAAAAGGAAGGGTTGGACTTATATATGTACAGCTTATTTTTAAATTTGTACATTACCTCTAATATTTTTTCCAACCACATTATTTCATTTTTCTATACTGTTATCATAAGGCAAAAGACAACAAAAACATGTTTTTGCTTATCAATATATAAAAATTGAATCCTTACATCTGTGTCCAAACTTTGTCATAGTCTTTCTTTTTTTTTTAAGCAATTGGGGTTAAGTAACTTGCTCAAGGTTACATGGCCAGTTATTTCGGGGTGTGGTGCTGAGTATCTGAGCCCAGATTTGATCCAGATCATCCCAACACTGGAGCCGGTGCTCTTACTCGCTGATCCACCTGGCCACCCCTAAGCAATTGGGGTTAAGTAACTTGCTCAAGGTTACATGGCCAGGTGTTTCTGGGTGGTTGCTAAGTGTCTGAGCCTGGGATTCGATCTCCAGGTCTTCTCAACAATGGAGCTGGTGCTCTTACTCGCTGTGCTATCTGGCCACCCCTGTCATAGTTTTTCAATGAATGCTTGTATACATTTCAGACATTGACACTAACATAGAGCATTTTATCCTTAAAAGTTTAAAATTGCACTAAAATTCTTGTAACATTCTGTACACATGCATGTCTCAATACATGCATACTACACGAATGCATTCATACATATATGCATAAATAAACATGAATGTGTACATATATTTGTATTCATTCTATGCTTTTATTTCATTCATTTAAGGTTTTAGTTTGAATATATTTAAAACAGTCTGGCATCTATTCTGAAACATATAAAGATTGGGACCTAATCTATGATTTCATTGATCTAAAGTAGAGGTACCCACTGACTGTATGCAGCCCGTAGCGGTCTGGAGTGTTTTAGAGCCAGATTAAAATATAATTAGGAAAAATATAATAAAGCAAATAAAAATATAAAATGTAGATAAAAGTATATTTTAAAGCTAAGTCAATATGTTGCCAACAGGGATCCTTATGTGGCTCTGCTTCTTTTAGAGTATGACAACACTACTCATTAAGGAAAAAAAAATCACTGTCCAAATGCAGGTCAATTTCCTCTCTGCAATTTATAATCTTAAAGAATTTCCAAGGGCACTGGCAGGTCAAGTGACTTGGCCAGGGTCATCCAACTAATATATGAAAGAAGCAGGACTTTAACCTAGGTCTGTCAGGCTTTGACGGAAGCCCTCTATCCAATACATGAAATATACTCTCTACCAATAGTCAAAAGGATCTGGCATCTGGGCTCTTATCTATTCCCTTAAGAGATGCCAATGGCAGCATATATTTTTTTGTATCCTGACTCATGCTATAGACTTTAATCATTTACACTGGTATTATAAGGATAGCAGTGTATCATTCTGTCTGACTTTCCATCATAAATTTGTCAATAGACTTTCTTCATCCAGTTTGGTTTATCTGTGTTTATGAGTAAGCCAAATTCTTTTTCAGTAATTACACATCTCTGCTAGGAGATAGCAATACTACTGGGAATGTTACAATCAGCACAATGTCATCAGTAATAGAAGCTTCTGGAGAGCCATCATGATCCATAGAGATTTCCTTGATGTGAAGTTTGATTTGCATCTTTTTAGTCATATCGGTGATTATATTGGGCAAGTTTACCTTTGTCAGTTTTAAGCCTTATATGATGTTTCTTAGAGGCAATTGGGTAACTCAGTGGATAGACTGGTGGACCTTGAGTCCAGAAGAGCAGAGTTCATATGTGACCTCATAAACTCACTACCTGTGTGACCCTAGAAAAGTCATCTAACCTCTATTTGTTCTAATTTACTGGAGAAGGAAATGGCAAGCCACACCAATATCTTTGCCAAGAAAACTTCATATGAGATTATGAAGAATCAGAAATGACCAAACTATAGCAACAAAAATATTTCTTTTCAGAAGGTGGAAAGCAGGCTTGTAATAATTCTGAAGTGATCTTGAGTGCTTTTGAGCAATGGATGGAAGACAGTTTGTTATAAAATAGACTGAAATGTCATACTTTTCTACAAAATCATGTTGTCATTGTTGTTTTTAAACCAATAAACACTACATACATTGAATTAATATTATTCATGTCCATTTAATTTGTGGAATGGAAAATATGTCGTCCAATTTTCAGTACTGTTTACTATATTTAGTCATTTTTCACTTGTGTCCTACTCTTCATAACCTCATTTGTGGTTTTCTTGACAGAGATACTAAAGTGATTTGCCATTTCTTTTTGTAGCTCATTTTACAACTGAGGAACTGAGACAAACAAATCTTGAGTTATTTTTCCAGGTCACACAGCTAGTAACTATATACACTCATATTATTGTATATGCATTTATATAAATACACATATTGTCTATATTATATATCAAATAAACTATGAACCAAAATTTTTTAAAAAATGATATTACTGGTGATTTATAATAAAGGTTTTAATCAAATATGCAAATGTGTACTTTAATGATAGTGTTTTGTATATCACTTTATTTCATAATATTCAACCCCACTGCCTCTTACCATTAATGGGAAGCAAGCCCTTAGAAAAGAATACATTAAGAAAAAACTAATTCATCCAGTAATTACATTAAATAATGTACACAACATCCCATACCTTAGCCATACACTTTCCTACTAATAGGAGTGATTTTCATTTATTTTCCCTACTCTGTGGATTTAAAGTTGGCCCTTCAAATCTTTTTAAGGATGTATATTAAAATGGTCAGATTACTTTATATTTCAATTCTTGAAGCTCAGCTTTATTTATTTGGAAAATTAACTTTTGTGGAATTGTCAATTTCTTATAGATAAAAAAAGAATGAGGTATCATCCTCATATCAGACAAAAATAGACTTTCTAAGGCAACAACTTTTTGCACATTAGAGATGTTCATAAATATACTATGCTACAATATTTGAAGAGGGGATTATGTTATAATAAATGAAGTCACTGATGTGATGTAGGGTATTAGTAAATTGGGCCATCAATCCAGCAAAAAAAAGGCAACATTCCTTGGTTTAAATAGTTTATGGAAGCATTTAGGAGAAATTATTAAATAATTTCCTTTTTGAAATTTATTTGGTATTTTATTTTCCCCAATTATATGTAAAAACAATTTTTAATATTAATTTTTAAAACGTTAACTTCCAAATTATCTCCCCTTATCCCTCTCCACGTCCCTCCCATTGAGAAGGCAAGTAATATGATATATATTATATATGTGTTGATATGAAAAATATATTTCCATATCGGTCATATTGTGAAAGAAAATGCATAGCAAAAAACCCGCATGGTTTTATCACCCTTCAAACATAGCTCCAAATTACATTCTGAAAAATGGTTGAATGAGTTTACAACACCACCAGCAGTGCATTTGTATCTACTCACCCCCCACCAACACACACACATTCTCTCCAGCATTTGTTATTCTCTTTTCCTGTTCCATTGACCTATCAAATAGGTATGAGGTAGTACCTCAGAATTGCTTCAATTTGTATTTCTCCAATCAATACCAATTTAGAGCACCTTCTCATATGGTGATAGATAGCTTTCATTACATCATCTGAAAACAGTTCATGTCACTTAATCAATTATCAAATAGGAAATGTCTCTTTTCAAAAATAAATTTGACTCAGTTATCTATATATTAGGGAAACAAGGTATTTATGAAACTTTCTTCAATATATTTTCCCATTATGATTGTTAAATGTAGTTTCTTCTATCCTATTCTTCCCCCATTTATTCTATTCTCTCTACCTTTTTACCCTGTTCTTCTTCAAAAATGTTTTGTTTCTTACTACCACCCCAAGCTGTCCTCCCTTGTATCAACACTACTATTTCTCTTATCCCCTTTCCCTCCTACTTTTCTGTAAGGTAAGATAGATTTCTATATAGAATTGTATTGTGTGTTATGTCTCCTTTGAGCCAAATCTAATGACACTAAGGTTTACTTACTTAATTCTTCCACCTTCACCTTCAATGTAAAAGCTTTTTATGCCTTTTTTGTGTGTGATAATTTACCCATTCTACCCTTTCCTTTCCCTTTCTCCCAGTTCATTCCTCTTCTCATCCAATTTTTTTATATCATCACTTTATATTCAATTTGGAATTGGGCCCTCTGCTTATACATTCTCCTGACTGTTCTAAGAATGATAATTGTTTGTGAGTTACAAGTATAAGTTTTTTACATGTAGGAATGTAAATGGTTTAACTTTATTAGGTCCTTTAAGATTTACTTTTTTTGTTCATCTTTTTTTATTTTTCTCTTAAGTCTTATACTTGAAAGTATTTTTTTTAATTCTGCTCTGGTCTTTTCATCAAGAATTCATGAAGTGTTTCTATTTCAATGAATGTCCATTTTTCCCCTCAAGTATTACACTCATTTTTTCTGTGTTGGTGAATATTGGTTGTAATCCTAGCTCCTTTGACCTCAAGAATGTCATATTAGAAGCCATCTGATTTTTTTTTGCCTTTTTGAGGGCAATTGGGGTTAAGTAACTGGCCCAAGGTTACACGAGTACTTATTGTGTGTGTGTGTGTGGGGGGGGGGGGTGTTAAGTGTCTGAAGCCGGAACCGAAGTGGAGACCTCCTGACTCCAGAGCTGGCACTTTACTCACTGTGCCACCTAGACATGCCCAAAAGCCCTCTGATATTTAATGTAAATATTGTCTCCTTGATTTGGGAGCTCTGCAATTTGACTATAATATTCTTGAGAGTTTTTATTTTGGGATCTCTTTCAGGAGAGGATTGGTGAATTCTTTCAATTACTATTTTACTCTCTGATTCTAGAATACCATGGCTATTTTGCTGGATAATTTCTTGAAAAATGATGTCTCAGTTCTTTTTTATCATTATTTTGAAGTATTCTAATAATTAATGCTGAAGGAATTTTCCCCCTTTAATGATTTGACATTGCAATAACTTTTCTAGCAAATTTCTATGATAAAGAAGGTTTATAGGTACAATACTAAATATATGAAATAATTGGCTGATATTGGAACATCTCTGTGTTACTAGAATAGGATGCATGTATGAACATTTTAAAAAATTTAGCCTGTATTTGTTGTCATATTATAATATAGGATTGATGTCCTCCTATGAGTAAAACTGTTAGAAAAAAAAGTGATGACAAAAATGTAATGTAAAGGATTTCTAATTAAATGGAATAATGCAGTTGGAGAAAGCAACAGGATAAGATCCTTTTCTATGAAAACTATATAGAGATGTATAAAATGAGTTTCCAAATTTATCTATCATGCAAGTTTGAGTATGTTTTAGTAATAATTTCAGAAACCTGGCTTAAAAATTTCACACATAAATTGTATAAAGGTAAAAAAATGGCAATTATTTCCCCATGTTTAAGTAATTGTCTGATAATTTTACAAGGCAGAACAGCTTGTTTTGCACTTGGACCTTCATATACTTTTAAAAATTCATATATCAGGTACAAGATTTTGGTATAAATAGAAACAATAAATGGCAAATAAATTGAAATTGTCTGAGGTTTAAAGATTAGAGAACCAAATTTACTAAATCATATTAAGTATTTTTAGAAGCAGAATTATATAGGGGCCTCCAGATTTGGAGCCCAACAAGCAGAGCTGCCTATAGAGCTGTCCTGAGAATAAAACCTATTGTACAAGAAAAGATATTTGAAGACGCAATAACTACATGAGGCATCCAGGACTCAAAATATGTTGATTAAAGGGACATTAAGAATATGTCACTTGGATACAAGAAGTCTTAGTATTAGTTAATATTGGTGGTAATTATTTTATTGTTTTGCATAATGTTTATATTAAACTTTCTTTGTTACCTTATTTACATGTACATCTCACTTTTCAAAACTAACACATTTTGAACACTCTAAATAGATCTGTAAATTGACATTATTTTCTCTGTAATTTGTAATCTTAATTGTGTAGACTCTAGTCTACTGAGACTTTGAGTTACATCACCAATAAAATGTGCTAAAAATAGGATTTTAACTCAGGTCTTTCATGATTCAAGGCTGGGTCATTATTGGTTTTAAAAAATAAATGTTTGGTAGTAATTTTTTTTCCTGAATTGATACATATTTAATGTAGATATGTGTTTAGGAAGCATTGGGCTATACTATTGTATGCTGACTGTCTTTAATCTAATTTTTTTAAGATAGAGAAGTAAATGCCCTTTGGTAACCAGATTCAGACATTTTTACTTCTGATGGAAACTGTGTTCTCAATAGCTATAATTCAGAAGCATTGTTCTGAGTGCAAATACTTATAAGCATAGCAAAGTTGGGGAAAGGGTAGCAGTCCATGGGACAAATGAACCATGGGTGAGATCTTCTTGTCTTTGGAAGTAGGTCGGGTTTAGGAGAGATGATCTAAAAGAAGAGTGTCACATTATTAGGGGCCTGGGGGAGTTAGAATGGATTTTTTGAAAGACACAGTGAAATTTGTCAATGGATAAGAGAAAAACTGGGTATGGAGGAAGGTGGTCATTACAAAGACAGAATTTTATCCTTCTACTGAAAATATTTTCCCTCTTCCTCCTGAAATAAAAGAGTAACATAAGTCAAACCTCAGTTTACACTACACTGATTCTGGCTCTGACATTGAGTAACATTAAAAGCATCATCATCTACACTGTCTCAGCTGGTGTTGTCTTGGCATTTCCTTGTCTTAGGCATCAATCTAGTTTGATTTTCTTTTAATTTTCTCCTTTCTCTAATCAATTACCTAAGATAAATTAAGGTCGTCTTTCTGGTAATAGGAAAATTGTTATATCATAATAAATGTTTTTTTCCTAGTCCTGTTTTTTTATTATCCCAGATTATATTACCCATCACTGTTTTTCATTGAGAGTATGAGTAAAATATGTGATCAAGAAATTTTATTACAAAAAGAAAAAATGGTTTGGTCATGTTACAAGAGTGGTTTATGGCATTTAGACATCCAGAATGTCCCACTATACAGGGAAAAGAGGAAAAACCTCCAGGTCATTTGGTTGACTTAATGTATTGAACTTTGGGAGAATTTTGTAGGGAATCTTATGGGACAGGTAGGCATGGATGGCTCATAATTGTCATTGAAGGGAGCACTGAAATTGATGAGATCCTAGATGCACTCTACTTTTTAATTCTTCTCAACCCATTTCTTTTGAGCATTTCCAATCTACCTTCTCCCAGTAGATGATATCAATCTTTAACATATAGGAATTTATTAGATGATTTTTAGCATTCATATTATAAAAACTGTAAGTCTTCCCCAAGACTAGACATCATTGCTGTTTATAATTTATGGAATATATTTTCAATTGAAAATGGTTAAGATAAGACAGACTCCAGCATATTTTAACACAAAAAATTCCACTCTCTATTCTTAATCCATTAAAAAAAAATTGTGGGATAGCTTCCACCATTCATATTTTGGGAGGGAATATGTTTTATCATAATCAGTGCAGTGCCATGCATATCAAATAAGGTAATGGGTAGGGAGAATTATGAAAAATGTTAAATGTTATGTGTGCATAATGCTTGCTTAAATTTTGACAAAGTAACATAAATTGTAAACTTGAATATTTTAGAAAATGTTCTAGAAATTTTGCTGTTTTATGAAATTGAAGTGAAAAACATGGCATTAATAGTGAAAAAAAATCACTAGATTTTGAGACAAATGACCTTAGTTCTAATTCTTGGTAAGTCTCCTCCTCCCTGTGTGACCTGAGACAAGTCCACTAATATTTCAGGTCCTTACCTACTTCAACTACAAAATGAGAGGGTAACATAAAGTGATCATTATCTTCCTTGCAACTCTGAATCTTTGATTCTATTGTTTTTGTAACCTTTGTGCAGCCATATGTGGGAGTTATATTTCTAATATTGCAGTGTGAAATGGTAGAAAAATAGGATTAAGTTTACATAATTATCACAGTGAATAGATTTTAAGGAATTTTTCTATGGGGAGAGTATTGTTGTTCTATGGCTTATCTAATCATTTACTTAGAAACTATTTGAATTATGTCTAAATTATATATCTGAGACTCTTAGAAGATGAAGATCCACTATGAACCTAATCTTTAAAAGACATTTTGACAATAATATTGTAAGTGCCAAGAAATATGAACTTGAATTGCCCTATTAGGCATTTGATAAAGAGTGAGGGTAATGTAAGATATTATGACACTTTGCCATTTGGCAATTCAAACCTCTCCAAGTGTGTGAGATAATGGGAATGATGAAATGAAAGGTGATGTTGAATCCATGTGTAATGATGGGATTCCAAATGAGAGTTTCAGTTAGAGAAATGAGAGGATGGGATAGTATTTTATATTACAGGTATAAGCCAATTTTACCAGTAGAAGAGGAAATGTCTCAGTAGATATAAAGGAAAGGGGTTCTTTTCATTCAAAACTGAGATTATTCCTACTGAATTAGAACTTTTATACATTCAGAATTTTATAAGACAACAGTTCTTGAGTTAATTTTCAAATGTTCATGGTTCCATACATAAATCAATAGCTAAAAAGGTATTCCTCAGTAAGATTTTGAAAAAGCCAGATAAATGC
This sequence comes from Petaurus breviceps papuanus, assembly GCF_028583685.1. Taxonomy (NCBI): domain Eukaryota; kingdom Metazoa; phylum Chordata; class Mammalia; order Diprotodontia; family Petauridae; genus Petaurus; species Petaurus breviceps. The sequence continues at coordinate 18,703,959 of NW_027187351.1, read as the reverse complement.
TCATCTCTTTTTATGTAAATATAAAATATAACTATTAAAGTATAATTTTAAATATATTTTCTCTTTTTTTCTTAATTTCTAGGTTATTTAAAATGTTTTATTTAGAAGAGGGAAATGGCACTTAGGTATCTTTATTTTTTATGAAAATAAATATTAAAGCTATTTTAATAATTGACTGAATATCCTGGATTCACTGGGAATTTTAAATGAAACAGATGGACTTGATTTGTATCGCATATGTATTTGATAGTATATATGGGAGAATAGCAAAATGACTAGAGCCGTGTCAATAATGGACTGACATAGACATCTAATTTTCACTGATTTCCCTGACACATATATATGAAAACATTGCTCCCATGAATCATAAATTTCACTTGATTTGGGGCTTGGAAATATTATATTTCTCATTTATGGTACAAATTAAGAAAAACATACAGTCGGGAAATTCTGAATAACTGTTCTAGGTGGTTGTTGGAAAGATAATGTTTATTTAGAGGTACCTACTGGAAATAAAAAGAGCACTGCGGTTTGAATCGGGAAGACATATATTCAAAACCAATCTCAGATACTTAATGGTGGTATGACCCTGAGCAAATCACTTAACTTTGATTAGTTTCTTTTTCCTCAACTCTAAAATTCAGATAATAATAATATCTAACTGTTAGAATTATATTGAGGATCAAATGAGGTTTTTTGTATCAAATGCTTAGCAGAGTATCTGGCATATCACAAGAACTATATAAGTGCTTATTCCTTCTCTCCCTCCTTTTTTCTTTTTGTGAAAGTGTTTGAAATGATGAATACTGTTCCTATTATGAGTAGAGAATACTATTTTCTAAAGTATATCTTTTTTCAGAATTGCACTTTAAAATATAACATGATTTTTTTAAAATTTATAAGCTATGGGTAAAAAAACGTATTTTCCAAAATTCATCTGAGGCAGCTATGTACCATAGCTGGTAGAGTGGTAGGTTTGAAGACATGAGCTCAAATTCAAACTCAGAGACCTCTAGCTCTGTGATACTGGGAAAATCACTTATCCTTTATCTACTTCAATTTTCTGAACTGCATAAAGGGGATAATGATGGCATGTATGTCACAGAGTAGTTGTGAGGCTTAAGGGAGATAACAGTTCTAAATAACTTAGCACAGTGCCTGGCACAAAGCAAATGCTGAATAAATGGTAGCTATTATTATTTTCATTTTACTTTTGTTTTCCTTAATTTTCTCATCTGTAAAATATGACAAATAATAACACCTACCTCAAAGGGTTGTTATAAGGATCAAATGAGGTAATATTTGTAAAAGACTTACAATAGTAGCTGGCATGCTTGGACACTAAAATATTTATTCCCGTCTCATCTCTCCACACCTTAAATATAACAAATACTTCTCTTTTAACCATTGTCTTCCCTCAATAAGGAATATTAAGGAAATTAATTTTCCAGAACTAAATAATTCTGCCAATATATTGCTAATTATATTTTATAATGAACAATGCATTTCTGTATTTTTTTATGGTAATGAAAAATAAGAGAATCTTTAGAATTAGAAAATGTGAGAACCACAAGGGAGGGACATTAGCAATAAAAACCAGCTCTCCTTATTCCCCACCTGGAACTCTTCATTAAAACCGTACTAATACAATGAACTAAGAAATTACACATTACATTGAAAGAAACTACATATAAACTTCAAAAAGTTTAATGGAATTGTGAACTTTCAAAATGGAATAAATTCTGACTTGGCAAAAAGTGCATACAGTAATTCAGTTATTACAAGGAACACCATGGCTGCTCATATATAATCTTCAAGACTAAAGAGGAAACAAGCAAAGGGAGGTACAATAATAGCATAAAGAGCTGTGCTTATATCTGAAACTGGGACATTTGTGGAAAAACTATCAAGTGCACAAAGTATAATAAAGGAGAACATTCAGAAAAATAAATTGTACAGTGTATATCATCACTTTTATCTCATCACTCCTAAGTTCTCTGAAAAATCTACTAAACATTTATATTTTGTCTTTTCCGGAATGAGTCCCCATAAAGCGAATTATGTGAGGTTGGTTGAAACACCACCTTTAAAAGTGTCAAAAGTCACAATGAAATAAAGAAGTAAAAATCATATGATAGGGATATATATGCATCTATATATTTGTAGATATAAGGACTAAATCTGTCCCAAAATTATTCATTTCAAAAAGAACAAATTAAAGGGCAGAGTCCCTGTTTATTAAGCTCTTCTTTAATTATTGAAATAGCAGAGCAATGTCTTGCTCTTGCTGAAAATAAAAACATAAATGATGGAAAAAGTAACAACAACAATTCAAATTTATGTAATATTCTAAAGGCTATTATGAGGTTCCTTCACAATAAACATGTGACAGGTTTTCAAAAAATATAATTAACCAATATTTATATTATGTTTTTAGATTAGAAAAATATTTTATATTCATCATTTCCTTTTATCTTCACAATATTTTTAGTGATGCTTGAATCAAGATCCGTGGTTTCGTTACCAATTTTGCTAGCATGTGGTTCTCCCCACTAGATATTGGGCAATGATTTACAATTTAGTCTTGAAACATACCATTTTTCTTTTGATCTGCTGAGTAAGATGGAAGGCAGTGTGGAAGGTGGATAATAAATGAATAAATTCTCAATTGACTTTATTAGAATTTTTAAACATTAAATAGTAATGAACTACACAATTTCATTTGTAAGAAGAGAAAATAAAACTGAAATTGAGAAGGAAATCCAAATGTATACAAATTATATATGTGTGTGTGTGCATCTGTGTGTGTCAAAAATAAATTAAAAAATAAAGCTGAGCATCTTAGAAGATTTCATATTGCTTGGAGAAATTAACTATCTTCACCTTGTTTATACAGGTAACACATGTCTGAGGAGAGATTCAAACTTGAACCATTCTATTGAATCATACAGTGAAATGATGGATATAACTGAGGTTCATGTTAGACAGCTAAACTTTGGCAAACCTGGGACTGGATTATAATTCTCCTTACAGACTCTTGCTACAATAATCTTTCTTCAAATCTGAATTTTTGGACCTCTCTTTAAAAAGTAAAATTTAACTTGTCATGAATTATATCCACAATATTAATAGCTATTTATATGTATTTGGGTACTTTTGGGAGAAAGGAAAGTACTTTAGAATTTTTCTTAGTCTACCATAGAAAGCACAAAATTATTTTTAAGTAATATTTTTATGTGTACATAATTTTACATTAAGGTTACACTTTTATCTGCTCTATTTCCTTTCCTGCAAGGACTAACTACAAAGAAATTCAATTTCCAGGCTGAAATCATTGCATATTAATGACAGCTCTGAATTTTTTAAGTTGTCATAAAATAGAGAAGTGAGTCCCAGAACATAAAAATAGGCAGCATCATGCCTGAAGGGAATGATTTAGCTTGATCATTAAACATGCATTTGTCAAATGATTAATATGTGCCACAGAAAGTTCTAGGTTCTCAATATACAAAGAGAAATGAGAAAATCCCCTGCCTTTAAGGAGCTCACATTCCATCACTAGACTTCTATGACTCAGGAGAGAGTGAGGATTATGGCTTCATACAGAAATGCCTCACTTAAATCCAATTCACACAGAAATCAAGAATGAAGGACTATCAACACTGTATTTAGGAGACATGTATATGTATATCTATATACATGACACATGCAAAGATGAAGCATGGGTAGTAGGTTATCAACAACTTTAGGAGCCAAGAAGCACTTGTGGCATGCAAAAGACAGTATTTAAGCTTTTCTTGAACGGAGCTAGAAATTCCAAAAAGGTGATGTGCCACAAAAGCATATCTGGAATGAGGGAGATGCAGTACAAAAGTATCTAGAGTGAAATGGAGAGTCATTTAAGTAGAAAAAGTGGACATTTATAGCTAGACTGTACTGTATATGATGGGGGAAATGGGTAAGAACTGCTAGACAGGTAGGTCCATACCCTTAGTCATAAAAAAAAACCCACTGGGGATTGATGAGTTAGGACATTATGGGGTATGATGTTGTCAGACTATGATTCATGGAAATCACCCTGACAACTGTGTGAAAGATGTAAGAAAAAGTGATCATTACTATTTTTTTTTTATGGCAGGTTACTTAGGGTCCATTACGAGTAATTTTGGAGGTGTGGTGTGGGTTCAATATTCTAGTCTAGGCTAACCCAGAAGTTTTTCTTCCTAAAATAAATTATTATTTTATTCTCTCCTCTAAAACAAAATCAGAACTAAGTGCAAAGTTTGTAAATTTCTCGTTGAAAATAATATTTGCATGACAAATGATTCTTGGGAGGATAGTGGCATTATGTACAGAAGCTACATGAAATGAGGTCAGACTTATTTCCAGGAACAAATGGAGAAGTACAGTAAGGAAAACTTTAGAATATAAAGATACATTATAAGGAAAAATGTTCTCAAGCCACAAGAATCAAGCTTCCAGCTTAGAAAAAAAATGAGTATCCTTGCCCACTCTATAATAATTCAATTTTCTGGACATTTATTTTTACTTAGATAATACAAATGAATGAAGAATTCTTAATTAATAAAGTTTAACCCATTCAGCAATCATAGAAGGAGTAATCATATGGATTAAATAAGGGAATTAATGAAGTGAAATTAATTTTATTGATATTATTGTTTTGTGATTTCCTCTTTGAAAAACTTCAAGACAATTTTTACTCAATAAATCATAAAATTTTTACCAATAAATATTAGAAAAACCCCGAGGCTTTTCAGAATGAAATTAATGTATATGATATTTTGGAATTCTTCTGGAACAATGAAAATAATTTTTAAAACTTAAGTTTGTTTGTTTCTTTTCTTTCTTTTTTGTTTTTTACTGTTAAGACAACTCAGTACTATTCAATGTGACAATGAGACAATGTGGTTTACAATGCTAAACTTTGGCATCATACTTTTAAAGCCAGAAGGGACTACAGTGGTCACCTAATGCAACCTTAATGTTTTAAAGATGGAGAAACTGAGACTAAAGAGATTAATTGGCTTGCCAAAGTTCACAAAGGTAAATGAAAAATAGCATTGGAAACAAGAGTATCTGATTGTAAAGTCCTTACTTATTTCATTTTGTGGTCAGTCCACAGGCTGTTTCTCATCACTCATGCTGTTGGTTTCCTGCTATTTATATTGCATCTTTGTATATTTTCTTTTATATATCTATAAATGTACATGTTGTCACTTTGATGAAGTGTCAGCTCCTTGAAGCCAGCACATTACCTCTTTCATTTCTGTATCTTCAGAACCTAGGACTATCCATAGCACATTGTAAGCATTAACCAAATGCATGTTCAATGATCAAGTTAAGTCATTGTAACAGTAATGTAATTTAAAGATTCCCCTGTATTGGCTTGGTTTTTGGTTTGATTGTGTTAAAACTCAGAGCTTGTTAATCCCACTTGGGGATGGACTTGTTGACATGAAAAGAGAGGGCTAAACTGGGAGGAGCTGGTGACATAGATTCGGAGAAACACAAGAGAGAGGCATAAGAACTTTTTGGAAGCAGAACCTTTGGAGGCAGAGAGAGACTGAGAGGATTGTTGAGGGTCACTTTTAATTGCCCAGGACTTTTGAGAGCTGCCACCCAGAGCTGCCAAGGACTGAGGAGACATGGTTGTTTTGCTGGTACTTTGTCTGTCTGTTTTGATGTTGTTTTAACAGATTTGTCCACTGGTGAAAGCCAGTCCTGTTGTTGCAGAAGCCTTAGACCCTTGCTGTTGGTTCAGAGCTCCTGAGACTGTTCTGCAGACAGAGAGTGAATTCTGTCCACTGGTGAAGGACAGTGCTGTTGTTGCAGAATTCTTGGAACTTTGCTGTTGGTTTAGAATCCCTGAAGAAGGATTTTCTTGTTGTATGTTTACAGAAATCCTGGAAGAGGGTTTTGCTAATGTTTTCAGGGGTCCTAGGACTGTTCTGCAGACAGAGAAAGAATTAATGAAGAGACTGGCAATGTATCTTGTGGCCTTGCTAAGTTTTATCTCCCCAGGAATAAAGATTGCTGAGAACTTGCCTAGTGTCAAGATGAAGAAAAGACCTCCATTTGGGTATTAAGTGCTATGCTTAAGCTTGTTGTAACTCTGGGGTAGATTCAATTGTGATCCAGGGGTGGGGAACTTTTGACCCTCTTGTGCTCTGTGATTGAACAAATGAATGTACTTTACTTATGATTGGAAACTAATATCCATTTGAGAACAGGGGCTTTGTGATGGACTAAATGAATGTACAGCCTAGGGGTGGAGTAGAATTTAGAAGAGGAAATTTGTAATTGATTAAATGAATGTAATATCCTGGGGTGGGGTAGTACTTAATTAAATCAGGTAGTACTTGGAGATTATTGAATCACACTTAGTAAATGCTGTATTTTGAATGATGTCATTTTGATCTTCTCTGTTCTTAATTTTTCACTGAATAAAATGGAGAGCCCCTATGCTGGTATTTTGAACCTTGGGAAGTTGCCTTTGCTTGGCATTACATTATAGTCATCCATTTCAGGAAACAAATTTGCTATTTTATGTTGTTGGACTAAAGAAATCTCTCCCTTTCTATCTATATAAATGCGTTTATATGTGGGTGCATATATGTGTATACTATATCTATCTATATTTATGTATGTGTATATGTGTGTGTGTATAAATTACTTATGTATATTATAATGTATGTAATGACATTTAAATGGTAATTTTAGACTTTTTCTGTATTTTCCTTGGTTTGCAACAGGAACACATAAATTTCACTGTGTTTTGTATTAAAATCAGTCTTTTATATCTACCACTACAAAGAAAAAATAATTAGAAAAAGATGATATTTGTATGTTTAGGCCTCTTCTTACTTTGCATTTTACTAGCGTAAAAACAAGGAATATTGTTAGAACAAGTTTTGTGTTAGACTGGCTATAGGCTTCTCTCAAATGTAAAATATATTTCTAAGATGATAATGCTACATTTTTGAAAGCTTTTTTTTTGTTTAAATAGAGAAAAAATTGTTTAAAAAGATTGAGAGGTAAGGAGATAGTCCAGACCTATGACCTATTATCTCTGATTTCACTGGTATGAAAAGCTAAAAGTGTAGAAACTCCCAGCTCTTTAATTTTATATTCTTAAAAAAAGTGGAGAGGACAATATAAAGTTCCTTGCCTAGGATCATACTACTATTGTATGATTATGCCATACATATTGTATGGCATTCTTTAGTATTTATAAGTCTTTCTTAAAATTTTAAAAAATAGATCTGAAGGGGAAAAATAAACAAAATATGAATAACTGATATGTATATAACACTGTAATATTTCTGGATTGCTTTTCATACATTACTTCTTTAATTAAAAGTGCCTAAAGGACCCATGATTTCATCCATTTGCCTACTCCCCCAGTGATGATTATAACCATTTCAAGCCTTAGTACACAGTATAATGAGCTACAGTAATTTAACATGTTAATCACCAGGTGGGCAGAAATATCATGCTGAGTCTTTCTAAAATTAGTAAGGATGGCCATTAGGCAAAAGATATATAATAATCTATTTACTCAAATGCCTGTCCTCATAGCTATAACTAGGCAGGGAAAACTGGATCTCCATCTTTTGGTGGAAAATTTAGAGGGCACTGGATTTAGTGCTTATGGCAAAAGTAAAATGCCAAAACCTTGAAGGCTTGCCTACAAGCCATGCATGAGATGGAGATAGTGGAAAAGTTGATACGCTCAACACAACCTTCCCAATCAAAATGGGCCTCAATCCCTGTTCTTTGCAATTTGTCAATATTCGTAGTTAAATTAGTACACCTATCTCCTGCAATGAACATATTTTCACTGTCACAGTAAAGTGTCTGTTATTGGCAAAACCAGCCTATTGCTATGATTTAGGGAAGGTAAAGTAAGGTATTTCCTCCTCTCATGGATCCATCATTACCAGAAAAAAAAAAAAAACATTAGGCACATTTTCTGAACCAAGCCAAGGAAGAAAACAGGGTGTGGGATTGGAATAGAAGAAAACAAATAAATCTTTAAACCTCAGTGATAAGATGTTCTAGATAATGTTAATCAGTTTTAGGGTAGAGTGGGTTTGTCCAAATATAAGACAAAAACTATTTTCCACCCTTCCTGATCTGACCCACTCATTCAATTTAATTCAATGATTCATATCAATAAACACTTATTAAATACCTACTATGTTCCATGCACTATGTTAAGTGCTAGGATTATACATTTTAAAATTAAGAAAGAGAGCCTCTGCCTTCAAGGTCCTTACAATCTAACCAGGGAAGAAAATACACACAAAAGGAAGATGAAAGGGGGGGAGAACTGGATTTACATTAACCCGAATATATTTTATGGACTACTGGGAACAATATGTTCTGTGGTATCCAAATTAATCAGGGCTGCTCCTAGAAAAATTAAGAATTACCCAGAAATTGTTAAAAGTTCTGAGTCCACTATAATGGAATACATTGAGAGGAGTTTATTCCTCCATCCTCTAGCCCATTCATCTTGTAAGGGGATTATGCTGTAGAACATGAAAAATGGCAGCCTGGGTTGCAGGCAAGGTTCAATATCCACTTCAAATAGCACACATTCCAGCTAGAATGCACCTACTATTCCTCTCTATACTATTGCAGATAGAGGGAGTTCTGGACCATGAGATTCTGGGTTAAGAAACCTGTTGCCTCGAGGCCACATGTGGCCTAATATGTAGCCCTTTACCTTAATCCAAACTTTGCAGAGGAAATCAAGGCTGCAAGTTCTCCACCCCTGCTTATAGATCTATAAATATTCTATAACTGAGACAATCTGCAGGGCCACAGAAAATAGAACTGATTTTCCCTGTCAAACAAACCAGGACTCTATGTGTCACAGACAGGACTTGAGATCTTAGTGACTATGAGGCCTTACTATCCATTCTGCAATACTGCTATTGTTTCTTAAATTATAGTACTTAAAACTGAATTTTAACACATTTTCTTTTAGAAATACAATTAAAATGTTAGCAAAATATAGATTTTCTTTAAAATCTCAACTAATTTATACAAATTTACCTTAAATTTGGTATAAACAGACATTTTTATTGATACCTTTTAAGTGGGAAGGTTAAACTAGTTTCTGGATATCTATCTTTGTATAAGTTTTCACATTTTTCTATTGGGACGAATATTTCATATTTTGATTCCAACACCATCTCCTTCCAAGACAAGTTCAAAGAAGAAGGATACTCTCATCTGAATGTCCCAGATTAAGGATGCCTCCATAAGTTCCCAATAACACTGCATTTTCAGCTGGAAGATGGTAACGTCCTCTGCCACCTCCTATCTAGGGCAATTTCTTGTCAACCATAACCACAAAGAATTGGGCTAGAGCTTAGACATTAACAATTGGAAGAGAGAAATAGAAATGATTAAAAGTGTTATAACTATTCCTTTCTCATATCAAAGTACCCAGATAAGCCACAAAGTGACTAACTAACATTGTTAAAAAAATAAATTACACCCACTATGGAGAAGTCACCCTATCATACCCCACACCACACATACACACAATGAAACCTTGACCTGAGAACACCTTTTTGTTATCTCTGGTTCCATAAAAAATCTTTAATTATTCCTCTACTCATACTTGAAATCTTTTATACATTAAAGATGGAACCAAGTTTATGTCCTTCTTGCATGACTTTAAGAGCTCAATTTCTTTCCTGTATCAGTAGGAAACACATTACTGGAAGACTTGAAAATATACTCAATGCTCTAGGAAGAGACAAATTATTATCATTTTGATATGATCAAGAATTAAAATATAGAAAAAAGCATGCAGTACTCAAGGTCAAGAGATACCTAGTTTCAAAATAATACAATTTAAAGTTCAACAGCTAAATCTACCTAGTCAAGAACTTGAACATTTTGATGTCTTGATCTCTTCATCTGTAAAAGGGGCCAATAGACTACTGTATTCTCAGTGTTGTTCTAAGACTCAAATAAGATATTGTGTGTAAACTGCTTAATTGACATTCAAGTACTATATCAATGTCAAGTACTATTCTTAATTTCCATTTTATGAGTTTTGTTATTGCCTATGAACCAATCAAACAACCAACAAAGATTTATTAAGTGACTATTGTACTTCAGACACATGGTAAATTCTGAATATTCAAATAAAGAAGGAAATAATCCCTACTCTATGCTCTCCATGACTGAAAGGCCTCCATTGCATTCTTTTATTTTTTAATTTTAGACTCAAATGACAGAACACAAATAAAGAATAGAGAAAAGAACTAGATATCATATAGTTAAACATTGGAACTTAAATACAAATTTGGAAAAAAGACACTGTACACAGCAGAATAAGAAAGGATACAAAATATGATAAATTTTCATTTCAAGAAAGTCTATGCAGTAAATAATACATGTTGTGTTAAGAACTGACAATTTTTGTTTCCTTGTGTGTTTTCTTTTTTTCTGCTTTTCACTTTGTTCTTTTTTCCCCTCTCCCCCAGAAGGATATAATAAGGTTTATATATGTTTCTCTATAGCTATGAATATATACAAACGCATACATACATACACACATACATATATATATACATATACTTCCCTAAACATATACTTTACTTTAACTTTACTTCAAAGCACTACTTTGCCATCCTATTACTTGCCTACCCCCTCAAAAGATCCCTCCCATTCCCAAAAATCTAAACACCTTTCTATAGCACCATTTAACCTATTCCATCACCCTACCACCTCTAAAGATCACTCCTTTGTCCTCTGCCATTACTATGGGACTAATGTTTTATTACTTCTAAATTTAGAAGACTTTTATACTTTCCTAAATATGTATATGTGATATTCCCTCTTAATTCCATCCCCAGTGAAAGTACATTACTAGAACTATCATCTGTCTACCCCATCAAATTCCTCTGTATCAATCCTTCCTTTTCCAACTCATTTGTATGAAATAATTACTCGTTTTAGCTCTTCCTAAATATTTTACTTTTTATAATAATTATAATCAGGTTTGCCGAAATTTTTATGAGCTACCCAACAATTAATAAAAATCTTAGACATACATTTTATATTTTACATATATAAAAAGTAACCAATATATACTTATGAATCCCTTATAATCAGTCTTTGGTATATGTGTTGTATTACTCTTGGTCCTGGTGTGGTGAATGGTCTATTAAGTTTATGATTATTTTTAATAAAGTCTTGAAAGTCTGAGAGTTAATCATTATGTCCATTTTTGTTCTATTCAGGACAATACTTAACTTTGCAGGGTATGATATTTTAAGCTGGAGGCCCAGTTCTTTTGCTTTTTGATATGTTCTGTTTCAAGATCTGTCTTCCTTTAATGTCTCTGCCTCTAGGTGTCATGTAATTCAAATTATGGCACTATCATATTTAAATTGTTTTAATTTTGATGCTTTTAATATTTTATCCTTCAACTGGGGGTTTTTATTGATGATATTCCTATGCATTTTGCTCATAGGGTCTCCTTGAAATGATGATCAATGGATTTTTTAAATTTCTATTCCCCCCCCCCCATTCTAATGTTTCAGGACAATTTTCTTTAATTATCTTGTGTATTATAGTATCAAGATTATTTATTGATTGTAACATTACATTAGTCTGATAATTTTTATATTTTCTTTTCTTGATCTCTACTCCAAATATGTTGTTTTCCTTATGTTTCATTTACTCTTCTATTTTTTTCATTATTCATAAATTTGTTTAATTATTTATTGATCTCTTCGAATTTCACTAGCTTCACTTTGTCCAATTCCAATTTTCAAAGTGTTATTTTCTTCCTTAAGTTTCTGGATCTCTTTTTCTAATTTGTGGGCATTCCTTTTCCTTATTGTTTTTCATAAATTATTCTTTTTTTCAGTTTTTCCTCCATCTGTCATTTGATCTTCAAAGTATTATTTTTTTATATTTGCTATGAATTCTTTTTGGTCAGGTGACCATTTGACATTACTCTTCAGGGTTTTCTTTACTTTAAAATCCTGTTCTGAAGATGAACCCTGGTCATGTTTATCGCCATAATATATTTCTAAGATTGGATTTTTCTCCTTTGCTTTGCATTTACTTCTGAAGATAGCTTAATTATTTGTAGTCATCTCTGGCCTTGGGGTATGGGAAATGGTACCTCTTGCTCCAGATATTCACTTCTCCCCTTTAGCCTGGAAACAAAACCAAACCTCCAAACTTCTATAAGATCCCACAGCCAGATGCTTTTTGCCTCACTGCTTCTATCCTTATCAGGTGTTTGCTGGTTCCTCCTTGCCCCAGCATCTCTTCACAGCACAACTGGGTGTGGTGTTCCTTTTCAGCAGAAGTTCCTTCGATCTTCCCAGGCTCAAAATTACAATTTTTCTCACTGTCCCAGGGGTAAAAGTTCCTTTGGCCTGGGCCAAGGAAGTCTCTCCAATGAACTAACCCCAGGGTTTGGCAATAGTTGTTTAAGAAGCTTGTAGCTTGTTAAAATAGAACCTAGTCTAGATGTGTTTACCCTTCACAGGGACCAAACCTTGTCATGGGATTTTACTTCCAATTTTCTTAAATTGTCCTAGGAAGTCTCCAGGTGTGCCCCAATCCTTATTTATCTCCATCCACACTTTGTTTGCCCTAAGGTGCTATTTTAACACTTTTGTAGGGGCAAATCTTGAGAACTTGGAATTTTATTATCTGCTCCACCATCTTCTCAGAATCTCCATTGCATTCTATGAAATGACTACCAATTCTCTGATGGATTCAAATGTTATGTATTACAAGAATAAAGACCCCCCTGAGGCAACATTATTGTGTTTTCTCAAGTCAGAATATCTCTTTGCTTCCCTTTGATTTTTTTGTAAACTCCATGGGTTCAGAATCGAAGTGAAACCTTGCATCTTCCAAACTACTCTGCAGACAGTATGGTCTATAGTAAATGTTAGTTGAATTGAAAGGACCGAAATGAATACCATGACTAATAACTGAAGGAAAACAAAGCTAAGTGCAGGGACAGATCCTTACCCCTTCCCTTATAATACCAGTTTCTTTATTTTAGAAAAAAAATACTCAGAATTTAGATTTTTTTTTCCAAAAATAGAAATGAGAAGTTCACCTTCAGAAGTTTATTTAAGTTATTTATAGGATAAAGGAAGATAGCACATAATCAGTGTATTTTATTTCTTTGAGGGTTTCTTATAAATAAGCTTAGAAAAAACTAGGACTTTAGAAGCATGTAATTAGACAATTATAGCAGAAAAAAATAATCAAATTCCTGAAAATGTGATGTGGGAAGATACCCTTTCCTGCCTCCTCAGTTATATCATTCACAAAAAGGATATTTTAATAGCATATACATAAAAGTACATTACGCAAATATGTTTATAGATTTCCACTTCATCATGAGAATGTGGCACTGAACATAAAAGAAAGAATGTTTTTTACTGGTAACTTGAAAAAAGACAAAAATAATAAGCAGCTAGGTGGATGGAGTGATATCCATGAACTAAGGATGACCTGATTTAAGATCCAATCTCAGACACTTTGTAACTATATGACACTGGAGAAGTCACTTAAATTCTCCCTGCATCTATTTTCTCAACTGTAAAATGTGGATTACAATTATACCTATATCAAAGAGCGGTCATCAGAATCAAATAACATGGTTTTTTGAAAGTACTTAGTAATGCCTAACATAGAGTAGGAACTTAAAAAAATGTTTGTTTCCATTTCTTTTTTTTTTTTTACTTATCAGAGAAAACTACCATTCTAGAACTTTTTTGATGCCCTTTTCCCCTGTCTTCTATGGCAGATTATCCATATAGCCATTTATCTAAGGGTAGGTAAAAGGCACAGTGGATAGAACCCTAGTCCTGCAGTCAGAAAAATCTGATCTCAAATTTTCCTCAAATACTTACTAGCCATATGATACTGTATATATGTTGCTTCACATATGTTTAAATCAGTTTCTTCATTTATAGAATGGGGGTATTATGTATCTCACCAGGTAGTTATAAGGAACAATGCTTGACACATTGTAAGTCCTAAATTAAAGTTTGTTGTTCTGACATGGGTGGCACGTCTGTCACATTTCCAAATGACATGAATATAGGAGGAATAACTATCAGTAAGTATGATGGACTCAGTATCTTAAAAAGATCTCTGCCAGCAAAATGGGAGCTGAATGCTGTAAAATAAACATTCATGGGTGTGAAGGTTGAATGTCACCTTTTGTCCTTTTAAAAAAGTCAACTACCTAAGTAATAGTTGGAAAAATGGATTTAATATGATACAATGCACCACAGCAAATAGATCTAAAAGTTTTAATAGACTCCAAACTCAGTATTGATTAATAGCTTGCAATAGCAACCAAAAGAAAGAATGATTTATGGTCCTATAATATTAGAAGTATACTATCTAGATTGAGGATAGCACCAGTTTCACTGTAATCTGAGTTAGATCACTTCTGATATTGTATTCAGTTTTGTCTGTGTAATGACTGACTGCTATACTTCTATCCTGTGTGAGGTTTGGTGATCTAGTCTATAAAGATGGAGAGAGGCCCTTGGCAAATTCATTCATCAGTCACTTGGATAATAATCATTTAGTTAGTGCTATTATGTGATAGTCACTCCACTAACTGCTGAGCTACAAAGAGATGTAAAAGCCAGACTCTGCTCTCAAGAAGTAGGGATCTGATCTGAAGGAGACAGTAAGCAAATTATTATAAACAGTCTATACGAGGGGGTGGAGACAAGACTACAGAGTAGAAGCAGGACCTCCACTGGGTTGTGGCTTCCACCTTCCCCAATCCATGTAAAAAGGGGACTCTAAAAAACTTTGGAGCTGCAGAATGCACACAATGACACAGGGAAGCTAACCTCCCACTGACGACAGCCCTGCAGGCCAGCAGGAATCTGCCAGCACAGGGCTCTCAGGAGCCAAGCCCAGCCCCACAGCTAGGCTTTAGCCCCAGGGTAGGCCTGACCAGCCTCCAGCTGGAGGGACTCCATATCAACAGCAGATATGACAGTTTCTAGATTTACTAACACATAGAAGCAAAGGACAAGGTGAGAGGTCAGTGCAGTCTGGACTTCGTGACCCAGTAAGTAGGAGTGCCTCAGTTTTGCTCCTGGAGTGATAAGCCACTGAGATGCCAGCACAGTCAGCCAGTGCCAGGGGGCAGCTTCAAAGTATACAGACAGAATTTTCAAGACAGGGAAACAGATCAAGTAGACAGATTTCCAAGCTGTCCAACCATTACATCCATACCAAATCAACATCTGGGTTTCAACATCTATGTTTTTCAAAGCCGAGGGGGAGCTCTCAACAACGGCTTCCCAGAATCCAGATCAAATCACAGAACACTTCTCAAAGTGAGCCCCAAAACAAAGCTACACATCAGGGCATATATAGCCTTCTCCTGGCTTAGAGAATGTAGCAACCTTATTGACTCACTTGCCAATCAAGAATTATCTACTGAAAAACAATCCTGCCACCCCAGGCTCCAGGTGCTTTTTAGCCTAGGGGCAGGGAAGATCTTTAAATTTGCATTTCCATTACACGCCCATATAATATCTCAGGCATCCGAAGAAACCCCAGCTTTTGGGATGAATGCTCCCATGAATGGTGGCAGAGTCCTACTGTGGCAAAAAGCCCAGGGGTCAAGTGACTGAAGGGCAACATGACCAGGAAAAGGAAACAAGGCAGACAGAAGATTCCAACATTAGACTCCTATTTTGAGGACAAAAAGGAGCAAAGCATGGAATAGGAAGAAGACAGTGAAGTCAGAAATCCTGCATCAAAAGCTTCAAAGGAAAATACAAGGTGGTTACAGGCCATAGAAAATCTTAAGAAGCAGATAACAGAAGTGGAGAAAAAATTGGCAAGAGAAATGAGAACAATGCAAGAAAATTATGAAATGAGAGTAAACAGCCTGACTGAGGAAAATAACATCTTAAAAAACAAACTACCTCAACTGGCAAAAGAGGTTCAAAAAGGAAATGAGGAGAAGAATGCCTTAAAAAGCCAAAATTTCCAGATGGAAAAAGAATCTCAAAATCTCACGGAGAATCACCGCTTCAGAATTAGATTGGACAAATGGAAGCTAATGACTTTATGAGAAATCAAGATGCTGTTAAACATATCCAAACAAATGAAAGAATAGGAGGTAATGTGAAATATCTCATGGGACAATCCACTGAACTGAAAAATAGATCCAGGAGAGATAAATTAAAAATGATTTGACTACCTGAAAGCCCTGATCAAAGTAAGAACCTATAAATCATTCTCAAGGAAGTTTTCAAAGAACACTGCCCTGATGTTTTAGAACCAGAGGGCAAAATAGAGGTTGAAATGATCCACTGAACAGCTCCTGAAAAAAGATTCCAAAAAAGAAAACTGCTAGGAATATTATGGGCAGGTTCTGGAATTCCCAGATTAAGAAGAGAATATCACAATAATCAAGGTAGAAACAATATGAATATTGTGGAAACACAATCAGGATAACCCAGGATCTGGGAGGTACTACACTGAGGGATTGAAGGGCTTGGAATATGATATTCCTGAGGTCAAAGCAGCTGGGATTAAAAACAAGAGTCACCTACCCAGCAAAACTAAGTATCATGTTTCAGGGGAATATATTTTCATTCAGTGGAATAGAGGACTTTCAAGCATTCTTGCTGAAAAAACCAGAGTTGAAGAAAAAAATTGACATTCAGATACAAGAAGCAAGAGAAGCATGAGAAGGTAAATAGCAAAAGCAATCACAAGGCATTTAATAAAGTTGAACTATTAACATTCCTAACATGGAAAAACAATTATTGTAACTGATGAAAATTTTCTCAGTAGTTATAGGCAATAGAAATATATATATGTATGTGTGGTGTTTGTGTCTGTGTGTCTGTCTGTGTGTGTGTGTCTATAAATGAGGGTATACGGGCATATGAATACATATGTGAATGGGTGTGTATATGTTTACAGGTATACATAGATAGAGGGTACAGGAACAATTTAACAGGAAGGGATGATAGTTTAAAGATGAATTTAAGAGATGAGAGAAGAACATAATGAGAGGAAATCGGGAGAGACAGAATGGGGTAAACTATGTCATATAGAAGAGGCAAGAGAAAAAGTTTACAATTGAGGAGAAGAATAGGAAAGCAAAAATGGAATGGCTCAAACTTATTCCCATTGAATTTGGCTTGAGGAGGGAATGAAATACACACTAAATAGGGTATCTCACCCTCCAGGAGAGTAGGAGGGAAGGGGATGAGAGGGGGATGATGGAAGGTAGGGCAGGCTTGGGGGAAGGGAAGTTGGAAGCACCCACTTTTGAAAAGCTATGGGATCAAAGTAGAGAATAGAAGTGGGAGGTGGGATAGGAGAAAGGGAAATAGAGTCAGCCTTTTACAATATATCTACTATGTTATTATTTTACATTAATCACACATGTCCAACCTATACTGAACTGCTTATCTTCCCAGTAAGGGTGGGTGACAAGGGAGGAAGGGAATGAATCTGGAATTCAAAGTTTTATATATATATACTATTATTAATACCATTTTACATTTAATTAGGAAATAAGATATACATGCACTGGGGCATAGAGATCCACTGAAAAGTCAAAAGGAGTATGGGTGAAAATATGGGAGAGCAGATTGGAGGAGGGCACATCCTGTGGGACTGCTATTTTGAGGTGGTGGGTAGGGGGAAAATGGGGAGCAAATTTGTAATTCAAAAGCAGGTGGAAATGAGTGATGTAAATCAGAAGTTAATAAAGCATTTAAAAAAACACATTCTGTACAAAGGAAAAATGAGAATCAAATAAGAGTGAAGGTAATAAAATTAAGTAGGGTAAAGAAGTGATTCTTATAAAATGAGATATTTTAGATTGGCTTTGAAGGAAATTATCCATGCCACATGAATTTATCATGCAATTTGTTACATGCAACCAGTAAATAAATTGCGCAACTAAGATTCTACCCAAAAATTGAGCACATAGGTACCAAAAGACAAAGAAACAGAAATCAGACACATAATTTCTGGGTATAAAGGGTATAGAATTTTTTTTTATTTCATGGTTGTAATTCTTAATTGCATTCTAAAATTGATGTACTGCTTCATTTCTCTATGAACAAGGTACTTGTTTGTCTATCTTACCACTACTCCAAATTATTCATAATTTGTATATGTATGACAATATTCTGAGTGTCAGATGAAACTTCAGGGCATGTTTTGATGAACATTTCTTTTATGAGTGATTTACAGCATTCATTCATATAGTTATTAATAGCATGATATTCTTCCCTTGAGGATTGTTTGTTCATATCCTTTGAACAGTTGTATCCTGGGGAATGGCTTTAGGTTATGGAGTGGACTTAAAGTCTTAGTGCATGTTTAAGCTACTAAAGAGCACATTAATAAAAAAACAATGATATAAATAGGCATAAAGAAATAGAGATAGAAAGGTACATATATTGATATAAGTGTAATATATATGCACACATGTGCATGTATACATGGATATAAATAAGTATTATCTGATAGATGTTTTGTATGTAAATTTTTCTGTATGTAAATGTATATTTGTGGATATGTATATCTTTCCTATTTTTTTCCCTTCTTAATTACTTTCATTATTTTATTGTATTTGTTTTTCCTTTGCTCTCTCCATTTCCTATACATGACTACTATTAGAGACATATAAGTGGGTGTATATACATGGTTACAAACATATGCCCATACATAAATAAATATGCATTTACCTATTTGAAAACAAATATTTCTAAGAATTTTGTGCATTTTTAATTTTGATTGATATTTTCCTTTCCATTATTGCTTTTTGGATTTTCTAGCCTGCAAATTTGCTAAAGTTTCATTTGTCTCAATTAATATGTTTGTGGATTCCCTAGGATTTCTTAAGTAAGCTACAACATCGACAAAAAAAAGAAATATTGTAGCTTATATTACCTATCTTTATGTATTTAATTCGTTTCCTTTTTCTTACTGCTAGCATTTCTAAAAGTATATCAAATCAGAGCAGGGAGAGTAGACTTGCTTGATATACTCCAACAGTTACTGGGAAAGATTCTAATTTATACTCATTTCTATATGAAGATAGATAGATTTTTTTAAGATGGAAAAAAAAGCCTCCCCATGCTTATGTTTTTAAGGTATAATTGACAATTATACCTGCTTAAAGGTTTTCTTTTAATCTACTGAGATAATTAGTATTATTGATTTATTTTTATTTCTTTTTTCCATTTTTTATTTTTGACTTTATATAATTCATTTCCATAAGATTTTGAGTTACAAAGCCTTTCCACATTTTTCCCTACCCACCACCCCAAAACAGCAATTCCATTGAATATCCAATCCCCCAATCTTGTCTTTCCCATATCTTCTCCCATTCCCTCTCCGACTTACCAATAGTATACAGTGGATCTCTATGTCCAAATGCCTGTATATCTTATTTCCCAATTACATGTAAAATAATAATAGTAGTAATAATAATATATTTAAATATATAATTTTAAAACTTTGAATTCCAGATTCTTTCCCTTCCTCCCTTGTCACCAAACCTTACTTGGAAGAGAAACAATTCAATATAGGTTGCACATGCATATCTATGCAAAACATTTCCATACAAGATATATTGTGGAAGACTGATTACATTTCCCTCCATCTTATCCCGACCCCCACTTGTTCGATTCTCTACTTTGATCCTGTCCCTTTTCAAAAGTTGGTACTTCCAACTTCCATTCCCCCCACCCTGCCCTCCCTTCCGTCATCCCCCCTCTCTGCCCCTTCCCCCCTACTCTCCTGTAGCATGAGATACCCTAGTTAGTGTGTCTGTCATTCCCTCCCTAAGCCAAATTCAATGAGAATAAGTTTGACTAATTCCGTTTCACCTTCCTCCATTGTAACATTTTTTTCCTTGCTTTTTCTATGTGAGATAATTTGCCCCATTCTGTGTTGCCCCATCTCTTCTCATTGTTTTCCTCTCTTACCTCTTAATTTCACCTATTTAGTATCATCCCTTCCTATTCAATTGTTTCTGTGCCCTCTGTCTATGTATACCTGTACACATATATACACACACTCACAGATGTATTCATATGCCCATATACATGACTATACAGACATATATATGTATGTGTATATATATAATTTATATTCACTTCATAAGTCACAATTATTGTTTTTCCATGAAAGAATGTAAATATCTCAACTTTGATAAGTTCCTCAAGATTTCTTTTCTATGTTTACCTTTTCATGCTTCTCTTGTTTCTTGAATGTGAGTGTCAAAATTTCTATTAAACTCTGGTTTTTTTCATCAAGGATGCTTAATTGGGCTGGCTAGGTGGCTCAGTGAATAGAGCACCTCCCCTGGTGTAAGGGGGACCTGAGTTCAAATCTAGCCTCAGACACTTGACAGAAAAAAAAAAAACCTTGCCATGTAACTTTGGGCAAATAAGCTAACCCCAATTGCCCTCCACAATGAAGGGAGAGGGAGAGAGAGAGAGACAGACAGACAGACAGACAGACAGAGACAGACAGACAGACAGACAGAGAGACAGAGAGAGAGACAGAGAGAGACAGAGACAGAGAGAGACAGAGAGACAGAGACAGAGACAGAGAGACAGAGAGAGACAGAGACAGAGAGAGACAGAGAGACAGAGACAGACAGACAGACAGAGAGAGAGACAGAGAGAGACAGAGACAGAGACAGAGACAGAGAGACAGAGAGAGACAGAGACAGAGACAGAGAGAGAGAGAGACAGAGACAGAGAGAGAGACAGAGAGACAGAGACAGAGAGACAGAGAGAGACAGAGACAGAGAGAGAAAGAGAATACTTGAAAGTCTTCTATTTCATTGAATAACCATATTTTCCCCTGAAACATGACATTCAGTTTTGCTGGGTAGGTTATTCTTGGTTTTAATACCACCTACTTTGACCTCTGAAATATCATATTCCAAGTCCTTTGATCCCTCAGTGTAGAATCTGCCAGATACTGTGTTATCTTGATTGTATTTCCACAATATTCAAATTGTTTCTTCCTGGCTGCTTGTAATATGTTCTTCTTCATCTGGTAACTCCAGAACCTGGTCTAATATTCCAGTTTTCTTTCTGGGATATTTTTCTCTTTTTAGTTTTTTCAGATCCTTTTTAAAAATTTATTTGCTTGCTTCCTTTTAGTTTACTGGATTCATTTCCACAATTCCTTGAGTTTCACATTTGGTCCCCCTCTCTCCCCTCCACCCCCATGGTGGCATATAGTCAAGTATAAGATCTGTAAATAATTTCACATTATACATTAGTTAGGTTATAAGGATGGATTGTACCAGCTGGAATGAAAAATGGTAAAGAAGACATAAAAACAAATAAAACAAGGAAAAAAAATCAGGTATTTTGCTTCACCTGGATATAAACTTTGTTCTTTCTAGTTCATTCTCTGGATGAACATATTTCTCTCCATCATGAGTATTTTGGGATTGACATATCACTGCATTGCTGAGAAAGGCCAGTCTATCAAAGTTGGTCATCACACATACGTTGTGCCTGTAATTGTGTACAAATTTCTCCTGGTTCTACTCTTCTCACTCAGCATCAGTTTGTATAATCCTCTCCAGGTAAATATGAAGACTGTCTGCTCCTCGTTTCTTATACCACAATAGTATTACATAACATGCATATACCACAACTTGTTCAGCCATTCCCCAATTGATGGGCACCCCCTTAAATTCCAATGCTTTGTTACCACAAAAAGAGCTGCTATAAATATTTTTGTACCTATGGGCCTTTCTCCCATTTCTATTATCTCTTTGGGATATAACGCTAGAAGTGATATTGCTGGATCAAAGGGTATGAAAGTATTTATAGCCCTTTGGGCATCCTTCCAGATTGCTCTCCAGAAAAGTAGGATCAGTTCACAACTCCACCAGCAATGCATTAGTGTTCCAATTTGCCCACATCCTCTCCAGCATTTGTCATTTTCCTGTTTTGTCATCTTAGCCAATCTTACTGGTGAGATGTCTTACCTCAGAGTTGTTTTTATTTGCATTTCTCTAATCATTTTTTCTAATCATAATTTTGATGTTTCCTCTAATCAATAGTGAATCAGAGCATTTCTTCATGTGCTTATAGATATCTTTAATTTCTTTCTCTGAAAATTGCCTGTTCATATCCTTTGACAATTTATCAATTGGGGAATGACTTGTATTCATGTAAATCTGACTCAATTCTTTGTATATTTTAGAAATGAGTCTTTTGTCAGAGACAGGTTTTAAAAATTATTTCCCAATTTCCCACCTCCCTCTTAATCTTGGTTACATTGGCCTTGTTTGTACAGAAGCTTTCCAATTTCATGTAGTCAAAATTATCCATTTTACATTTTATAATGTTATCTAATTCTTCTTTAGTCATAAAGTCTCCCTGTCCACAAGTCTGATAGGTAAACTATTCCTTGTTTTAGGAGACTGCTTACAGTATCAACATTTATACCTAGATCATGCACCCATTTAGACTTGATTTTGGTATATGGTGTTAGATAATGGTCTATGCCCAATTTCTGCCATACTATATCCCAGTTTTCCCAGCAGTTTTTGTCAAATAGTGAGTTCTTATCCCAAAAAGGAGGGTCTGGGCATTTATCAAAGAATAGATTACCATAGTCATTGACTTCTGAATCTTGTGTGCCTAATCTATTCCATTGATTCACTCCTCTATTCCTCAGCCAGTACCAAATAGTTTTGATGACTGCTGCTTTATAATACAGATTGAAACCTGGTATAGCTAGTCCACCTACCCCAGCACTTGTTTTCATTAATTCCCTTTATATTCTGGACCATTTATTCTTCCAAATGAATTTTGTCACTATTTTTTTAGTTCTATAAAATAGATTTTTGGTAAATTAATTGGTATAGCACTAAATATATATTCATAATACATAATTTAATTTAGGTAAAATTGTCATTTTTATTATATTATCTTGACCCAGCCACAAGCAAATGATATTTTTCCAATTAGTTAGATCTGACATTATTTGTGCGAAAAGTGTTTTGTAGTTATGGTCATATAGGTCCTAGGTATCAGTACAATATTTGTGTAATTAAAAAAAATTGGTAGGATTCCTTCTTCAATAATTTACCCAAATAATTTGTAGAGTGTTGGAATCAATTGTTCTTTAAATGTTTGATAAAATTCACTAGTGAATCCGTCTGGCCCTGGAGATTTTTTTCCTAGGGATTTGACTGATGGCTAGTTCAATTTCTTTTTCTGCAATGGGATTATTTAAGTAATTTATTTCTTCACTTAATCTGGGAACTTGTATGTTCATAAATATTCATCCATTTCCCTAAAATTGTCAAATTTATGTGCATACAATTGGGAAAAATAATTCCTAATTATTGTTTTGATTTCCTCTTCATTGGAGGTAGATTCACCCTTTTCATTTTTGATACTCATAATTTAGTTTTCTTCTTTCTTTTTTTAATCATATTTACTAAGGGTCTATCAATTATGTTGTTTTTTTCATAAAACCAGCTCTATGTTTTATTTATTAATTCAATAGCTTTCTTCATTTCAATTTTGTTACTCTATCCTTTGGTTTTCAACATTTCTAATTTAGTATTTAATTGGGGATTTTGAATTTGTTCTTCTTCTATGTTTTTTAATTGCATGCCCAATTCGTTGAGCTCCCTTTTCTCCAATTTAATCATGTATGCACTCAGGGATAAAAAACTTCCCCTGAGAACTGCCTTTAATATATCCCAGAAATATTGGTATGTTGTCTCATTATTATCATTCTCTTGAATGAAATTACTGATTGTTTCTATAATTTCTTGTTTGACCCACTCACTCTTTAGGATTAAATTGTTTAATTTCCAATTAGTTTTTAATCTGTCTTTCCCTGGCCCTTTATTTCATATAATTTTTATGGCATCGTGATCTCAGGAGGATGCATTTAATATTTCTGCCTTATCGCATAGAATTGTGAGGTTTTTATGCCCTAGAACATGGTCAACTTTTGAGTATGTGCCATGAACCGCTTAGACAAAAATATATTCCTTTTTATCCCCATGTAGTTTTCCCCAGAGATCTATCATACCTATCCTCTCTAACATCCTGTTCACCTCCTTAACCTCTTTCTTGTTTTTTGAGGTTGGATTTATCAAGTTCAGAGAGGGAGATATTAAGGTCTCTAACTAGTATAGTTTTGCTATCTATTTCTTCCTCTAATTCCTTTACCTTCTCCTCTAGGAACTTGGATGCTACACCCCTTGGTGCATATATGTTAAGTAATGATATTGCTTCATTCTCGATTGTGCCTTTTAACAGGATATAGTTTCCTTCCTTATCTCTTTTAATTAGGTCAGTTTTTGTTTTTTTCTTTATGTGAGATAAGGATTGCTACCCCTGATTTTTTTTCTTTACTTTATCTGAGGCTTGATATATTTTACTCAAACCTTTTGCCTTTGCTTTACCTTGTGTGTATCCCTCTGTTTCAGATGTGTTTCTTTTAAACAGCATATTGTAGGATTATGATTTCTAATCCATTCTGCTATCCATCTCTGTTTTATGGGAGAGTTCATTACATTCACATTTCCAGTTATGATTGCTATCTGTTTCTTTCCCTCCATCCTATTCCGCCCATGTTAAGGTTCATATTTTCCCTCCCTTCTCCCTTCCCCCCTTAATAGTTTTCCTTTTGACCACCGCCTCCCTCAGTGTTCCCTTCTTAGCAGCCCTCCCTTTGCCTCCCCTTTCCCCTATACTTCCCTTCCTACAAAACACTCCCGCCCCCCTTTGATAACCTTTCCCCCCTCCTACTGCCTGTAGGATATTTTTATACTTAATGAAGTATGTTATTTCTTCTTCGCACCAAGAGTGACAGGAACAAAACTCATGCAAAGCTCCTCTCCCTCCCCTCTTTCCCTCTAAAATAATACTTTTTTGATTTTCTTTTCCATAGAGTCCTATGCTTAACTGGTTGTTATTCCCTCCTTGTACCAGAAGCAATGAGGGAAAGGCTCATATGCTTCCCAACTACCTCCCTTTTTTTCCTCTGCTATACAGTTTTATGCCCTTATGTGTGGCACAATTTACCCTTTTCCACTTCATCCATTCCCTTTCTTCCATTGCAGTCCCTTTGTAGCCCTTAATACGATTTTTTTAAATCATCATTTTTTGTATTTTATACTCATACTCTCTACTTGCCTATAACCAGTTTGCTCTAATCAAATAGCAGGGTGTGTGTGTGTGTGTGTGTGTGTGTGTGTGTGTGTGTGTGTGTGCGTGTGTGTGTGTGTATGTGTTCTCCTTGTTTACCTTTCTAAGTCACTGTTGCATCTTGTAATTGGAGGTTGAATTTTCTATTGAGTTCTGCATTTTTATTTTATCAAAAAGGTCTGGAACTCTGTAATATCATTGAATGACCATCTCTTTGCCTGGAAGAATATGCTCAGTCTCGATGGCTATGTGATCCTTGCTTGTAACCCGGGCTCTTTTGCCCTCCAGAAAATTGTATTCCACTGCCTCCGATCTTTCAGTGTAGAGGTTGCCAAATCCTGTGCAATCTTTACTGTGGACCCTCGATATTTGAATTGCTTCTTTCTGGCCACTTGAAGTATTTTGTCTTTTATCTGGTAGTTCTGGAGTTTGGCCACAACATTTCGAGGACTTTTCAGTTTGGGATCTCTTTTAACAGGTTTCCGCTGGATTCCCTTAATTTCTATTTTACCCTCAGGTATCTCAGGGCAGTTTTCCTTAACGAGCTCTTGGAGAATGTTTTCCAGGCCCATTTTTCATCATAATTTTCTGGTAAGTCTATGATTCTCAGATTATCTCTCCTGGATCTGTTTTCAGATCAGTTATTTTTTCTTTGAGGTATTTTACTTCTCTTTCTAATTTTTCATTCTTGTTGTTTTGCTTTAGTAATCCTTGGTTCCTCACAGAGTTTGTTTCCATTTGGTTGATTCTAGTTTTTAGCAAATCATTTTCCTTGGTTAATTTTTGGAGCTTCTTTTCCATATCATACACTTTTATTTTTAGAGAGATGTTTCCTCATTATAATGTTTTTCTAATTCCACTATTTTGGTTTTGAGAGAATTATTAATTTGTCTTCTATCTTTCTCATTTTGTTTTCAAAGTTGATTTTGATCTGATCTGGGACATTCTTCTATGCTTGGGACCCATTCCATGTTGAAGTTTCAGCTTTGGGTGTGGAGTCCACATTGTCTCCCTCTGAGGTTGCTTCCTCCCTCTGAGGATAGTAGGATTCCAGAGTCTTTGTCTTTGTAGTCTGCTTTCTACCCATTTTGAGGCAGGGTCCTAGCCATGCCCTTCCTCTAGGATTCCAAGCCTTTACTGTAAAGGGTTTTGCCCTGGGGCACAAGTTACTATGTTTTCAGGGTCAGAGGGGGGGTTTAGAGCAAGTGAGGTTCACTCTGTCATTTTGGTCTTTGGAGGTACTGAAAGGGGCTTTTTTTTTTTAATTTCTTGCCTATGAAGTGGTATCCCCAGGAGTGTTTGCTGTCCAGGACATGGTGCCCTGTATTTGGTTCTTACCTTGCTCTTTCCAGTCCCAGCCCTTTGGTGATAGGCCTGGTAGTGGCCCTTGTGGTTGGTGGAAAGACTTGCCCGGCAAATTGATAAGGCCCCTTCAGGACCTGCCTCTGGTGGCCATGCCTTCCCAGCCTGCCTCTGCGTCTGCTGGCCATGCCATGCCTTCCCAGTCTGCCTCTCTGTCTCTCTGGATGATTGGTGGATCCTTTCAAACTCTATGGCATATGTTTCTAAAACATCAGGGTAATTTTCCTTAAGAATTTCTTGAGGGATGATTTCTAGGTTCCTTTATTGATCATGGCTTTCATGTAAGTCCAATAATCTTTAAATTATCTCTCCTAGATCTATTTTGCAGGTCAGTGAGATATTTCACATTGCCTTCTATTCTTTCATTTGTTTGCATCTGTTTAACAGCATCTTGATTTCTCATAAAATCACTGCCTTCTGTTTGCTCCAAACTAATTCTGAAGGAATGATTCTCCTCATTGAGGTTTGGATATTCTTTTTTCATCTGGCAAATTTGTTTTTTTAAGGCATTCTTCTCCTCATTGCCTTTTTAAGCCACTTTTGTCATTTGAGTTAGTCTATTTTTAAGGTGTTTTTTTCTTCAATCAGTTTTTGTCTCTAATTTCATAATTTTCTTGCATCGTTCTCATTTCTCTTGCCAATTTTTCCTCCACTTCTCTTATTTGGTTTTCAAAATCCTTTTTAATCTCCTCCATGGCCTGTAACCAGCTCATATTTTTCTTGGAACCTTTAGGTGTGGGAGTTCTGACTTCACTGTCTTCTTCCTGTTCCATGTTTTGATCCTTTTTTTTCCCCAAAATAGGAGTCTAATGTCATATTCCTCTGCTTTATTTGTGTGCTCATGTTGCCATTCAATTCCATGACTTTAGAGTTGTTTTTTTTTTTTACCACAGTAGAAATATACTACTGAAGAGGGGAGATTTTCCCAGTCGCTGGGGTTTTCACAGCTGCTAGAGCTGTTAGTTGGGTGCCCTCTCTGATGCCTCCACAAGCTCTGGCAAATTGATCATGCACCTCAGGACCTCCACCCTAGACAGTGATCCAGATTCAAGCAGGTTAAAGCAATATTGATTATGCCTCAGACTGGATGCTTTGTCCCCTTACAATCTGCAGGCCAGGAATGCTGCAGCAGCCATGTGGTTGCACCTCAGCTACTTCTATCTCCAGGCGGTAAAGGCTGTACCACACTCCCAAACTCCCTGTTCCCAAATTCCACAGTGCACTGAACTCTCACTTTTTCCTTAGCATCTATTAATTGATAATTCTAGAAACCTCCACATCACTGCTGATGATCTGAAGTCCCTCCAACCAGTGGCTGGCCAGGCCACCCTGAGGCTAAAATCTTGGTCTCACATGGGGTTGGGCTCACCTCCCACAGCTCTGTACTGGCCACTTCTGGCTGGCCTCCTACACTGTCTTCAATAGGAGCTTAGTTTGTCTCTGTCATTTTGTGGGTTCTATAGCTCCAAAATATGTTTAGAGTCATGTTTTATGTGAATTGGAGGAGTTGGGAGTGGGAGCCACATGTGAAATCCTGTTTCAACTCCACCCTCTTGACACAGCCCAGTTTTTTTTTTCTTTATTTCAATAGAATCAAAGATTAATTCTCTTGATTTTGTTTCTGATCTTGAACCATATTTCTGCCTCTTGTATAGGTGTAACCTTTTCATAATGAATGATTTTCTTGAACTATTGCTATATTTTATAATGTTTTACTTCAATTTTTATTAGTGAGATTGGTCCATAATTATCCTGTTGTTTATGCTTTTTGCTTTACACATTATACACTCTTTTTTATGCAAAGTCAAAAATATATGCATGTGTTAATATAATATGACATGATATGATATAATGTGATGCGATACAATATAATATGATATGAAACAATATGATAAAATATGATATGATATGACACAACAAAACAATCTAACATAGTATACTATATGATATAACATGACATAATGCAACATAACACAACATAGCAGAGCATAACACAAAACATGATATAACATAATGTAACATAATATAATATAACACAAAGCAACATGACATGACATAACATAATGTAACTTAGCATAATGTAACATGACATGATGTGATGTGACATGATGTGATGAGATGTGACATGATATAACATAGCATGACTTGATGTAATGTATTGTAAACTAACCTAACCTAATCTAATCTAACCTAACCTAATGTGACATGACACAAAGCAACGTGATGTGACATAATGTGATATGATATGATATGACATGTTATGATATGATATGATATGGTATGGTATGATACAATATATAAATATAACAACATGATAGGACAAGGCATGACATGACATAATATAACATAATAAAAGTATAATGTGTGGGGGGGGGGCAAGATGGCAGAATAGAAGCAGGACCTCCCCGCTGGTCCGGCTTCCACCTTCCCCAATCCATGTAAAAAGGGGACTCTAAACAAACTTTGGAGATACAGAACACAAAAAAATGACACAGAAAACCTGACCTCAGACTGAGGACAGTCCAGCAGGATGGCAGCAAGTGTCCAGCTCAGCACTCTGGGAGCAGAGCCCAGCCCCACACTAAGCCTTTATCCTGAGGGCAGGCCTGAACAGCTGCCGGACAGAGGGACTCCGGATCAGAAGCAGCTGTGGCTGTTTACAGAATATATGTGAAGGACAAAGTGACAGGTCAGAACCGTCTGGACTTATGGATGCAGTAATTGGAAGTGTGTCAGCTTTTGCCCATGTTGGGAGAAGCTGATGAGACACCGGCATAGCCAGCCATCGCCACATTGCAGCTTCAGCTCCCGGCCTGCAGAGTGCAGAGGGACCGAGCACCAGTCTGAGGGGTAATTGCTCTTGCTTTAACCTGCTTGGATTGGGATTGCAGTCTAGGGTGGAATTCCTGGGCTGTGTATCTAGCTTGCCAGAGATTGTGGAGGCCTCAGAGAGGGCACCTATCTAATACCTCTGACAGCTGAGAAAACCCCAGCATTTGTAAAGAAAGCTCCCCAGTCTGGCGTCATAGTCCTACTGTGACAAAAACCCAGGGGTCAAGTGACTGATGGACTACATGACCAGGCAAAGGAAACAAAACAGACAGAAGATTCAAACATTAGACTCCTATTTTGGGGACAAAAAGGAGCAAACTTTGGAACAGGAGAAAGACAGTGAAGTCAGAACTCCTACAGCAAAAGCTTCAAAGGAAAATACAAGCTTGTTATAGTCAATAGAGGACCTTAAGAAGCAGATAAGAGAAGTGGAGGAAACGTTGGGAAGAGAAATGAGAACGATACAAGAAAATTACGAAATGAGAGTCAACAGCCTGACTGAGGAAAATATCACCTTAAAAAACAGACTAACTCAAATAGCAAAAGATGCTCAAAAAGGCAATGAGGAGAAGAATGCCTTAAAAAGCCAAATTTGCCAAATGGAAAAAGAATCTCAAAATCTCAATCAGTAGAATCATTGCTTCAGAATTAGATTGGAGCAAATGGAAGCTAATGACTAACACCTTAAAAAATAGACTGACTGAAATGGCAAAAGAGAATCAAAAAGGCAATGAGTAG
Source organism: Petaurus breviceps papuanus (assembly GCF_028583685.1). Lineage (NCBI taxonomy): Eukaryota > Metazoa > Chordata > Mammalia > Diprotodontia > Petauridae > Petaurus > Petaurus breviceps. The sequence goes on along the minus strand of NW_027187351.1, from coordinate 18,673,768 downwards.
AAGAATGCCTTAAAAAGCCAAAATTGCCAGATGGAAAAAGAATCTCACAAACTCAATGAGGAGAATCATTGCTTTAGAATTAGATTGGAGCAAATGGAAGCTAATGACTTTATGAAAAATCAAGAAGCTGTTAAACAGATCCAAACAAATGAAAGAATAGAAGGTAATGTGAAAAATCTCGTGGGAAAAACCACTGAACTGAAAAATAGATCCAGGAGAGATAATTTAAAAATTATTGGACTAATTGAAAGTCATGATCCAAGTAAGAACCTAGAAAATGTCCTCCAGGAAGTTCTCAAAGAAAACTGCCCTGATGTTTTAGAACCTGAGAACAAAATAGAGGTTGAAAGAATTCACCGATCATCTCCTGAAAAAGAGTCCAAAAAGAAAACTCCTAGGAATATTGTAGCCAGGTTCCAGAATTCCCAGATTAAGTAGGGAATATTGCAAGCAGCCAGGGAGAAACAATTTGAATATTGTGGAAACACAATCAGGATAATCCAGGATTTGGCAGCTTCTACACTGAGGGATCAAATGACTTGGAATATGATATTCTGGAGATCAAAGGAGCTGGGTTTAAAACCAAGAGTCATCTACTCAGCAAAACTGAGTATCATGTTTCAGGGGAAAACATGGTAATTCCTTAGAATAGAGGACTTTCAAACATTCTTGTTGAAAAAAACCGAGTTGAGTAGAAAATTTGACATTCAGATACAAGAATCAAGAGAAACATGATAAGGTAAACACAGAAAAGAAATCATAAGAAACTTATCAAATTTGAACTATTAATATTCCTACATGGAAAAACAATGATTGTAACTTATGAAACATTTCTCAGTATTTGAAGGGAATAGAAATGTAGATGGATAGATAGATAGAAAGATAGATAGATAGATAGATAGATAGATAGATAGATAGATAGATAGA
>NW_027187351.1:18665065-18672831 GCF_028583685.1 Petaurus breviceps papuanus | reverse complement strand
AGATAGATAGATAGATAGATAGATAGATAGATAGATAGATAGATAGAGACATATGTGTGTATGTATATATACATACATACATATATATGTCTATATATGAGGGTATATGGGCATATGTTTACAGGTATACATAGCTAGAGGGCACATGACCAATTCAACAGGAAGGATTATACTTAAAAGGTGAAATTAAGATGTGAGAGAGGAATATGAGAGGAGATTGGGAATGACAGAATAGGGTAAAATATCTCATATAGAAGAGGCAAGGGGAAATGATCACATTGCAGGGGAAGAATATGAAGGCCAATGAGGAATTGATCAACCTTATTCCCATTGAATTTGGCTCAGGGAGGGAATGAAATACACACTAAATAGAGTACCTCACCCTACAGGAGAGTAAGGGATGAGAGAGGGGTGATGGAGGGGATGGCAGGCCGGGGGGGAGGGAAGTTACAAGGTTTCACTTTTGAAAAGGGACATGATCAAAGTAGAGAATAGAACAAGTGGGTGGTGGGATAGGAGGGAGGGATATGTAGTCAGTCATGTTAATATAGCATGTTATTGTTTTGCATTAACTACACCTGTACAAACTATACTGAACTGCTTATCTTCCCAGTAAGGGTGGGTGACAAGGGAGGAAGGGAATGAATCTGAAATTCAGTTTTAAAATGAAATGTTTATATATACTATTATTAATACTATTTTACATGTATTTGGGAAATAAGATATATAGGCGTTGGGGCATGGAGATCGACTGGAAAAGGAAAAGTTGAAAGGGGCATGGGCGAAAATATGGGAGAGACTAGATTGGAGGAGGTGATATCCCGTGGGACTGCTAGTTTGTGGTGGTGGGTAGGGAAAAAGGGGGAGAAAAATTGTAACTCAAAATCTTGCAGAAATGAATGATGTAAATAAGAAGTTAATAAAGCATTAAAAAAAGAGAAAACATAGATTACCCTGTTCCTTTCAATATATATTTACACACATATGTAATTCTTAAAAGGAGACTGGTAGAGTGTTTTCTTTCTTAATTTTATGAACAATTTGCAGAGTACTGATACTATTTTTCCTTTACAAGTATAATGAAATTCTTCCTTGAATCACTCAAAACTTAAATACACCAACCACTGCTATATAATAATTCCTTTATAGCTAACTATATCCATTTTTCTGAAATTTCTTAAGATATCCATTTGTTCTATTAATTGCTATATATTATATTTTGAAAAGATTCTTATGTCTTTTGTGTTTGTAGTTTTAAAATGTATACATTTTGGCCTACATTGTACTGAATTAAGGAGAAAAAATCTCCTTTGTAGAAATTTCACCATGTCATTTGCTATTTTGTGTTTTTGAATTTCTGCTGTCTTCTTTTTTAGTTTTATTGCCAGCATGTTCATGGATTTCTGTTCGTCATTTTAAACAGTTTGTTTTAATTTTGTTTCTACATACTAAAATCTGTTTTTTTAGGTTCTACTTTATTTCTCCTCTAATTTTCAGTATATTATTTTGAATTTTTTTTATTTGTTGGCTTTCTTATTTTTTTTTTTTTGCTTTTTTAGAAGGCAATTGGGGTTAAGCAACTTGCCCAAGGTCACACTGCTGTTTTTTTTTTCCCCTGTGTGTTAAGTGTCTGAGGCCAGACTTGAACCCAGGTCCTCCTGACTCCAGGGCTAGTGCTCTATTAACTGTGCCACCTAGCTTCCCCTTGCTTTCTGCATGTTATAATGCATATTAAATGAGTCAATCCCCTAAAAATTCTATTTTATTATTGTGTTTCAGAGATATATGTGCATCTGTGAATGTACAAATATCATAAAATACATATACATATACATACAGAGGTATCTATATGCACATACATATGCATTAGGACTGCTTTAACTAAAACCTAGAAGTTATGGTATATAAATTTTTTTTCATTCTTATATTATTTCATAGAGGAGGAGAACATGTGTCAGAAGGGAGGGAGTTAGGGTAGGGCTTAATTGTGAATGAATCTTTCCCTAGGTTAGGAAACTTTAAAACTGTACTTATCCTGACCAGAACATCAAATCACATTCTCCTATCCTGATTAAAAAAAAATAAAGACAAACTCTGATCCCACAAAATATACTAGGAAAGAGTGAACAAACTGATATCAAAGAATTGCTATGGGTTGCTAAATTAAGAGATATAAAAAACCTGCTTATTTCCATATCATAGCACCATACAGTCCCTCATCCTTTGCTAGACCTGGAAACTACTCACTTCCTGCTTGTGAAATTAACCTCTTTCTTCAAGGCCCAGTTCTAATGTCATTTGTCTTAGCCTCTTATTTGGAAGAAATATCTCCATCAAACTCCTTATATCACTTCATCTATATTTTTTCCATTACAATTACATTATTCTAATTTTATCATGCTTATTTCTTCATAGAGCTTTGGGTCCATAGTATAACTTCTTTGTGATTAGGAATTGTCTTCTATTTCTTGTCTCCACATTTCTGTATCAACAGCATATTTTCTTGAAAATTGGAGATGCTTAAATATTCATTGGATTGTCTTGATTGTTAGTGGCCATAAGATAATGTAACTCTGTTTCACTAACTGTTCACTCTTGAGCATTAGATATCACAGAAGATATGTGATATAATGTGAATATTTTCCTAAAATAATTTTAAAAACTTTAGAAAAGGAAAATTAAAATAATCCAGGATTATAGGATGGAGAAATAAATGACAGGAAATTATGTTTTTGGCTTATTCAATACTCCTTCAACACCCACAATATAAAATTTTGGAAGAGTTAAAAAATCAGATCATTTGTCTGTCAAAGACCATAACAACATAGTTATTACTATTTTATTTATATCATCAATTTGTCATGAATAACTGGGGAAAAACCTAAATGCAACAGATAAATAAGTATTTGTATTTAATTTGCCAACTTTTAAAAAATAATTATATGCTTGCTATTTCTTTATAAAGTTTCAAAGCTGCTGTTAGCCATTTTATTGTTCTTAAAGTTGATAACTTATTGTTATTTTTTGTTTAAAAAAGCTCCTCACATTTTACATTTTTCACATGAATACTTCTTTAAAAATTTTAGATAAAAAAAAACAAATTTCAAAGTAAATAAATAAATAACACCCAATCCTATTTTAAATTTATCAGTCTTTTAGAAAACTATAATCTTTTTCCTGTTTTCAAGTATTCAGTAAGATATAAAATGAGAAAAGTTAATAATCTCCTGGGGATAGAATTAACCTCCTTCAAATATACCACTTCAGCATAGATCTTACTATTTTTGAGGTATTTACAATTGTCCTTGAAAACAATGTGACTAATAGCTTTAAAACAAAGGGCTACAGGAACCTCTTCAACTTCTATTAGTACTGGTTACACTGGATCAAGGCAGTTGCAGTATTTTAGATACCTAATGGACAGGAGCAGAGGTGATTCTGAGAATTATGGAGATACAGCTATGCATTTCCCCCCACTATTTCATAATACCTAACTCATTTTCTTTTATTCTTAGAGATCATCAGGTCCACTATGTTTTTACCAAACCAAAATATATAATTCAAGTACATAAGAGATAGATGGAATAGACTCATCAGTCCGTGAATCTTAATGCATTTGGTCTTTTTTGAAAGAAATTTTTTCTGTTTTTATTCTTTAAAAATGTTAAAATGATTCTTCACAAATTACAAGGATGTGTGTACAAACTTCTGTATAATTCAATTTAAAACAAATGATTAAAATACTCACATTTCCTACATTTTCTTTAGATTTTTCAGAATCCTTAAAGTTTCAAGAAGTATCTTAAAACTATAGGTTTCTGTATGTCTACATATATGTGTATCTATATGCATACATGCATGCATGTATGTCTCTGTATGAATATATTTTTACACAGAGACAATGTGGTGTGAGATATTTTACATTCCTTATATTGTTTTCTTTCCTATGTGTTCTGAAAATGAGGACAATTTAGAAAGATATAATATAAGTTACTTGAGGAATTCCCATGCAATTACATAGAATATATGCATAACATATGTTTTTCCCTATAAAAATGTACTTTCTACAGATAAAAACAGAGAGTATGTAGGTTATCTTGGTATGAAAACATTTGTTAATTGTACAATTTCATACACATAGAAGCATTGACTAGTGCAAATAAATAAAGTTTACTTTCCATCTTTTTTTAGGAAAAAATTATGTATACACACATATGTACTGTATATGAATGTGTTGTGAATACATACATACACACACAAACAGACACCAGAGAGGTATATGATTATTTTTACACACTATTTTGCCAGTTATGGACAGGCTTACCCAACCAGCAACCAAAAAGATTCTTGCACAAAGGGTTGCCCAGGACAAGTACTTCTCTGTGTAGAAACCCCTCTGACTAAAGCTTAGAATTGAAAAACATTCTACTTGAGGGAGACAGGATAGGAAGTACACTGGATTGAAGCCAAGCTTGGAGTTGGAATGATTTCACTGATTTCCCTCAGGTTTCAGACAGTTGCTAACTGTGTGACCCTGAACAAATCTGTTGCCTCAGTTTCCTCATATACAAAATGAGCAGGAAAAAGAAAGAACTATCCATTCCGGCACCTTTGCCAAGAAAACCCCAAATGGGCACGTGAAGAATCAGACACAATGGAAAAACAACACTTGATGGAGTTATTGGCTTTGTTAAAGTATACATAAGTATAGTACTTTATCATCATCAGATAGGTCTTCATTCTGAATAATTTAAATATATTCTTCTGCATATGCTTTGCACATTAAGATAATTGTAGTCAATAGTTATATTTCTATTGCATGTATACAGTACTTCCCAAGTGAAGCCATAAGCTTTATTTTATACTTGCTAATAACAGGGCAAGATAAGAGAGAGAAGATGTATAGATTAATTACCAATATATCTTTCACATTTATTAATAGAATTCTCAATGAATTATTTGTGAATATGGAAAGTGGGATGCTATTTTATGCTTCTGTGTGTGCAGTGAAAATATTTTTGGCCTAAATGACCAAAGACATAGATACACAGTTCTAATTCTTTCCCTTCTTTTTAAAAATACGTTTACATCTAGAATAATTCCTAGAAAACAAAGTTTGAAGAATGATTCCAAATACATATGTATCCACACACAAGGACAACATGATGTACAATTTCTTAAGTTCATTTTGTACACTGTCTTTTCCATATAGTTGCAGAGAGTAGGTGACTTTCTGTGGTTTGGTTCTCTCTTTCAGTATGGGCTAATTCCTTGTCATTGGTAAAGTTTGTGTGGACTCATACAAACTTATGAGTACTGCCTTATTTTCAACTCATATTTCAGTGTGTCTTAAACATATGTTGTTGGCAAAATGCGATATGTTCCCAAGAGAAAAGATTAATGTATGGATATTATATAGAGTTGTTTTTGCTCCTAGTATAGAGTCAATACTTTATAAATAGTGAAAAATTATCATTTGTATAATACATGAAAAACATCGACAAACTATCTAAGGAAGGAACTATAAAGCAGAGCTTTTCTTAAACATCAAAATTCCCTAGCCAAGGAATCGATCAAATTTAGGAGTTCAAGTAAATACATTATAGACATAATTAATTCCTTGCAGCCACTCCCCTGAAAGTTACCAAAAGAGTGCTCACTTGATGGTTTGCTCACACTTCCAGGAAGGCAGGTTATCGGATGCCAACATACAAATAGTAGAAGAATTCTGTATCAAAAACTCAACACATAAGAAGAGTTCACATCAAGGGAGAAGGGAGAAAAAAAATAGAAAGAATATAAACCAAGGATGAAAGGACCAGGACAAAGTGAGAGACATGTCTGGTTTTCTTTTTTTTTTATTCCTTGTGGCAGTGTTTTTATTTTATTTTATTTTATTTAACTTTTAAATCGAATAATGTATTTACTTCTGGTTTACATCTTTCATGTACACCAGATTTTGAATTGCAAACCTTCTCCCTATATTTCTGTTACCCACCACCCCAAAATAATGATCCCACTGGATATCTCCTGCTCCAATCTGCTGTCTCCCATATCTTCTCCCATACTCCCTTCGACTTTCCAGTAGGGCAAGGTGGATCCCTGTGGCCCAGTGCCTGTATATCCTATTTCCCAGTTACATGTAAAATAATATTAATAATATAATATATATATATATAAACATTTGATTTTAAAACTTGAATTCCAGATTCATTCCCTTCCTCCCTTGTTACCCACCCTTATTGGGAAGATAAGCAATTCAGGATAGGTTGTACATGTGTAGCTATACAAAAAATTTCCATAGTGTAAAATTTCCATATTAAAAAAGACTGACTATATTTACTACATCTCTAGAATTGCAATCACCAGGGACAAACATAGAATAAATAGAACTGAAGATTATTCTAAATATTTAAACACACTCATTAAATAATTGGGTATAGACCTGAAGAGAATATTGTGCTACATACAAAACAATTGATTAGGGTACAGAGAAATATCCTAAAACAATCTATATCATTGGCTTATTTTGTCCATTGCCAAAGAGACATGATTTAATACAACACAATCCACCACTAGGCAGCAAGGACGTAAGGGCAGAAATAAATTAAATTCTTCCTTCAGGGAGCTTCTATTCTTCTGTTAGACAAAGAATGTAAAATATCTAAATGCAAAGTAATTTGAGGAAGTAGAAAGCACTAACCTTGAAGGAAGGTAAATGTTCTGAAAATTGAAGAGGAGGGAGTGCATTCATGGCATGGAATATAGCCTAGGTGATGGCAGGGAGATAGTAGTTCAGAGAAAAAAAAATCTAGCACATCTGTCTGGCTAGACAGAAAAATATGTTAAGGGAAATAATATGAACTAAGAACATGTCTAATAAATATTTTGCAGGGTTTTAAATCCCAGACTATGGAATTTAACTTTTATATAAAAATAATTTGGCACTTTTGATTTTTTAAATAGAGGCGACATATCAAGTTTATTTCTTTAAAAAATATATAGATAGACAGACAGACAGAAAAACAGACAGACGTAGATAGATAGATAGATAGATAGATAGATAGATAGATAGATAGATAGATAGATAGATAGATAGATAGATAGAATTTTTTTTTAGCAGTGTGAAGGGGTGTTCTCAATAGAAACAGTGCTTATGGCCTCATGAAAATGCCTCATCAAATGGGATGATTTAATCAGAGCTCAAGGGGGGTTCCCGGAGCCTGTACCTCATCAACAGTGACCAGTTCACTTTAAGCCTTTTGCAGCTTCTGTTTCTGGGAAGACAAAGCTTAACAGAGCCACAACATTATCTCCACACATTAAGCTTAGCAGAGTTACAACAATATCCACAAACATAGCAGTGTGCAGGGAGTGTTCTCAATAAAAATATTAGGACAAGGTAAAAATTTCCAGCCATATTATCAATTCACTTTCTGCCTGTCAAATCAACATGCACCCAAGGACAAGGTTCTGTCTAAGGAATTAACACATACCAACAGACAGGGTTTCTGTCTGAGAAACCAAACACAAAGCATCAGTAAAGTCCCAGGACCTCTGAAAACATAAGTAAAACCCTCCTTCAGGACTTTTGTAAACAGAGAGCAGGAAAATCCTCTTTTAGGGCTTCAAAACCAGAAGTAAGGTCCCATGGCTTCTGTAAGAACAGCAATGCCCTACATCAGCAGTCAGGTCTAACAAAGTACAGCAACACAGACAGAAGAGACAAACAGAATACTGTAACCACAGGCATTTTTTCTCCCAGT
>NW_027187351.1:18640146-18665055 GCF_028583685.1 Petaurus breviceps papuanus | reverse complement strand
CAATCACAGGTGGGGTTCAAAGGCACTTGAAGAGCTGAAACAAGAAGCTAAATACCGTTTGACTTGCCATTAAAACTTGTCAATACTAGCATCACAAATGCTTAGGCTCATTAAGAGTCTACCCAATATGTGAATCTTTAATAAAATTTCTTTTACTTTGAGAGAAGGCTTCAGTCCAATTCATTTGGGCAGGACCCACATGTTGCCATTTTGGGGTACCAAAACCCTAAAACTTAATATGTACCTGCTTTCTAGCTTGTCCTTTGTATTCTTACTTCCTACTTGTTTACAGTATACTGGGTACTTATAAGTTTTAAAAATTTACTATATTATTTAGAACTTGTGTGTGTGTGTTTGAAACAGCCAAAACAAGATGAAATTTTAACCCAGGTTTGGATTGAGGCCTGCTGATTCCCTAAGTCACTGTTTTTACTAACCTAGTTATCTCTATGTGGTCAGAGCAATAATAAATATGAGCTTGTTTAATTTATATATTTTTTTAATGTTCAAAGAACTTAACATACATCATCTCTTTCTAAAAGAATAAGTACATTTTCATATATGGAAGGTTAGAGAGAGTGAAGAATTGAAGATAATTCTAAAGATTAGAACATGGGTTTCTAGGAATGTGGTGGTGCTCTCAACAGAAAGAAGTCAGATTGTGTGGATATTTTCAAAGACTAAATAATATGTGAGACTTAAAGGCTCAGCAACCTGGCTCTCTTCTGGTTTCTCTAGCCAAAAGAGTCACCTACCTAACAGTTGCATGTTTCTACATATGCCATTCTTTTTTGTTTGTTTGTTTATTTCTACTCTAAATTATGCTGTGACTAGAGATTCTTATACACCAGAAGAAAAGGGCTATATTTCAATATTGAAATGTAGAAAAATTTGCCATTCAGGTATATGATATACCTGAATCATCTTCTGAGAAGTACTAATATTCTCATAGAATCTTAGAGTTGGAAGATCTCTTTAATGTGGAATTTAGAGTTAGCAATCCTGTCTTCAAATTCTAATTGTGTTTTGTTCCTACCTATGTAGATGGGAAAGTCTTCATACATCTGGTTTTCAATTTTCTTTGTAAAATAAAGGTCTTGGAATAGATAAACTCTGAAGAACCATTTCTAAATCTCTGATCTTTTAATCCTAGATATCTCTAAGTGTTAACTATGTTTCAGAGAGATTCTTTCTCTGGCCGAAGTTGAACTAGAACAGCTTAAGAAACCCTTTTTAACAGAAGGTTTTATGATTTTATATTTACAGGTATAATATAATAATTTTGCAAATGAGTAAAATGGGATAAAAATATGTATTACCAAATTACTCTCCAAAACTCATATGCAAAAACCTAAATTCTCTTAATTATCAAATGAGTAACAGAAAAAGAGCTAGAATTAGTTGTATAAATCTCAGTGAGAATGTTTTCCATTACATAATATTCCACCAGGTAAACAATAATAGGGAGGCATTGAAGTGCTTAGAGATGAAGCGTAAGACTACTACCTCCAAAGAAGATTGACAGTAAAATGAGCTTCTCAAAATTCATTTTAAATTGTGCTATTAATATAAAAAAATGTTGAGGGAAAGATTTCCAGTGGTAATCAGGTAAAGTCTTGGCCAAATCCAATATCAGATACCAATGTCCATCACCCTACTAATTGACTTTGTATAGATAATGCTCTTTAAGTGAGTTTATAAAAAATAAAACATTATTCTTAGCAACAACATTAACTAGATTAGCTTTTGTAATTAGAACTGTCTACTCTGTTATTCCCAGGATTATTTGCTTTACAAAGTTGCCTCAGAAAACTCTAATTTAATAAATCAATTCTCAATTAAACTGAGACAGCACAAATGGATTCCGATATAAATACAGAGTTTGTTAGATGACCAAAATATATGGCAAAAGTTCCTGTTCATCTAATTCTCAAGGACTTGCTAAATAATTGAAACCAAAGTCCTTCAGGTAACGATTTCTCATGAGCAACACATAATATACCTGGAGCTCTCCACCTGAAGGACACTTTGCCCATAGTAATGGAGGTTCCTAAATACAAGCAAAGAAAGTTGAGGAAAAGTGTTATATGATATAAATTCTAATGCTAAATCTAATGCTAAAAATACAGGTAAAACGAAATGCAAATATGAAAGGTGATAACCAAAAAACAAAACAAAATATTCCACAGTTCACAAATAATAAGTTGGAGAAGATTCAGTACCAGGAAAAGTTACTTTATTGACTCTTTATCTAGAACTTGAGTAAAAAAAGGCAATTTGTAAAGTTATAGAGAAGGCCCTTATCTATCTCACTTCTAATTGATAAGGATTCCACAATAGAGGTGAGATTTTGAGTTTATTTTTCTGTATTTATTTGGTGGAGAATGAATCCATCTTAAAAATATTTATCATATAATAGCTGCTAAATGGTCAACTATAAATATGCATAATCAAGATATAATTGTTTCACAATTCAAATGATGTATGAAAGAAATATTATATCAAAACATTACAAACTGGTCTATTTGGCAAAATAATTCAGATATAAAGGTGTTTCTAGGGCATAAATCACTTCCTCGCATTCAAACTTGCAAAGATAAATTTGAAAAAAATACAAAAAAAAATATCTTCAATAAAAAGCTTTCTTTTTTTTTTAAAGTGACCTGATGGGAGAAGAGATAACTTCCAATACTAGTCCATTCTGTAGCTTGATGGAAATTTAAAAATTGACTGATTAGGGCAGCTATGTGGCTCAGTGAATAGAACACCAGCCCTGGAGTCAGCAGGACCTGAGTTCAAATCCGGCCTCACACCCTTAAAACAAAAACTAGCCGTGTGACCTAGGGCAAGTAACAACCCCAATTGCCCTTCAAAAAAGCAAAAAAAAAAAAGACTGATTTAGGATAATGTGGGTGTGTGCATATGGGTTTTAGAGAGTATTGTTTCAAATGTGATTTCAGACTGAGGCTGGTGAGAGGCAGCTAGGTGGCACAGGGGGAGTAGCCTGCTGGACTTGAAGTCAGAAAGATCAGAGTTCAAATCCAGGTATGTTTTTTTCTAGCTTTATGTTTGGGCAAAGTATTAACCTCTTTAAACTCCAATTGCTTTATCAGCAAGAGGGGAATAATAATTGCATACATTTTGCAGGGTTGCTTGAGGATCAAAGGAAAAAGACAAACGTGTAGTGCACTTCACAAATCTTAAAACAGTTTATAAATAGTTGCTCTTTTTATTACCTATAGAACAACAAACCTAGTAGGGACCTCGATAAATAAATACAATCTAATCGTTCATTTGAATTGACCATCTAGCCACACCTGAGATACATCCTGATTTTCTTTTTCTTTTTTTTTTTTTTTTTGTTTTTTGGAGGAGAGAAGTCAAGGCAATAGGGTTTAAGTAAATTGCCCAAGGTTACACAGCTAGTATCAAGGGTCTGAGGTTGGATTTGAATCCAGGTCCTCCTGACTCCAGAGCCAGTCCTCTATTCACTGCCCCACATAGCTTCCCCCATTATCTTCTTTACTGGGTCTCTATAAATATCATGAAACTTGGCAGGTGAAATTTAAAGAGATGAACTAAATTTTGGGAAATAGGGAACAAAAATGTATTTTAAAGACTAGTAAAATAAGACTGACTGAAAACATTGTTAGGAAGAATGGTATAATTCATCCAATTTAAATTAAGCATTTCATTTTCCTAATGGTATCCATTCAAGATACTAAATGATTATGATATACCTCACAATTTGGGGGGATTAAATAATTTTCCAAATGAAATTTATAAAGCAGTAACTAAATTCTGATTTTTTGTTTTTGCTGCAGAAGGTCATATCTTTGCTCTTTATTAGTTTTTCGTTAAATAGTTAAATATATCTGACCTCTCATCATTTTAAAGTTTATCAACTTAACAAATGAGAGACATCAATGTACACAGACCACAAATTTATATTCTGAAAATTCTGATCCCCAAACAAACTGTAATTAAATCAAGGGTGGAATAAAATGATATCTTTAAAAGAACTACTTTTAAATAAAATTTTAAAACACAGACAATTGGATATTTATTAATTATGAAGAGAGCAGATGATTTATCATGGCAAAGTGGAAAGAGACCTGAATTCCAGCTATTTGCCTGTGGTAACTTAATCTCTCTTTCTCAATTAACTCCAAATTTCATGGAAGTTTTTGATTAGCATTGGTAGAGTCCTTTAATAGCAATTACTGACTCTGATGAAGTTCTTTCTACTGATGAAAAGGTATATTATTTCAGTTATTTCTCCTTTATTATTTTTTCCAGTTTCTTTTTCCTTTTTTTTTGTTTGTTCGTTTTGTGGAAGCTCAATTTCTGTAATTTCCACTGTCAGGAAGTGTTAATAGTAAAGCATATGCTCCATCCAAATACTGATTGCCATGAGAGATTTGATTTAAACAATTTCCCAACTGGGTTTGTTTAGCCCTCTGGAGGCAATCTTTATACTAAATGTTCTCAGGAATTTTCATATTGGTGCTAAACTTAGTGTGGATACTTTATCTTCTTTAACCCTAATGCAAGTCAGATATTCCTCAGCTGAAGAAATCCACCCATCTCAGCCTCCAAAATGTTAAGGACTACTACATCTTTAGTCATGTTAAATCATTAATTAGGAGATCATAATAAGTTTGTGCTTTCTGAATGCTCATATGACTATAATAATAATAGTGTGTGATATTTATTTAGCAATTTGAGATTTTACTTTATTTTTATTGTAAATCCATTTGAACCTCAGAACAGACCTCTAAGATATCTCCTATAATCCTCATTTTATAGATTAATTTTCTCTCCTAATTCCATTTTGCAAGGTTGTTTGTTTTTTTTTCCTCTTCTAGAATGTTTGGATGTTTAATTCCAGAAAAAAATAAGTTTTCCTGTGGATTTCCTTTCATATTCCTAATCTCCCCATTTTAGTTCAATGGAATGATCTCTACTTTGACAACTAGGGTTCAAATCCTCCCTAACCAGTCAATTACTTGTGTGATCTTGAGAAATGTAGGTGACCTCACTGGGCCTTAGATTAATAGTTGATATAAGTAGATGAGTGGACTAGATAATTGTAAACATCCTTCCCAGGTCTCATATTATGTAAGCCTTCAATCAACCATGCACTCCATTCTAACATCTTATATTTTGCTCATGTCAAGTAGTAAAATACTTTTTTTGTTTGCTTGCTTGCTTTTAATTTTCAACATTCATTTCTCCAAGATTTTGAGTTGCAAATTTTCTCCCCTCTATGCCCTATCCCCACCCCAAAATATCAAACCTACTGAATAGACTTTGCCCTACTTTGTTCTCTTTTATATCCTCCCCTATCCCCCCTCTAACGTTCTAGTAGGGCAAGATGGATGTCTATATCCCAGTGCATGTATATCTAAATTCCCAGGTGAATGTACGAAATAAAAACTACATTGTTTTAAACATTTGTTTTTAAAACTTTGATTTCCAAATTCTTTCCCTTCTTCCCTCATCACCCACCCCCACTGAGAAGATAAGCAATTCAATATAGGTTGTACATGAATAGTTAGATATCTTTTGAAAGACTAAATATATTTCCCTCCATCCTTTCCTATTCCCTCAATTAATCAATTTTCTTATTGGACCTTTTGCCTTTACAATCTGTGTGCTTCTAACTACCCTGTCCCCCAATCTGACCTCTTTTCTATCATCCCTCTTCTTATCCCCTTCCCCTTTAAGTTCCTGTATGGTAAAATACCCAAATTAGTGTTTATGTTATTCCCTCCTTAAGACTAATTCAATGCAAGTAAGGTTGACCCATTCCCTTTTGCCTTCCTGTTCTTCCCCTCCATTTTAATAGTTTTCACTTGCCTCTTTTATGTGAGATATTTTATTGTATTCTATATCTCCCTATCTGTTTCTCTCATTATAATCCTCTCTCACCTCTTAATTTTATTTTTTAGATATCATCTCTTCTGATTCAACTTATCTTGTGCCCTCTATGTATACATATACACACACCCGCATAAGTATTTATACACACATACACCCTCCTATATGAACATATATATGTATGTATACGTAGATATAAATGTGTGTCTGTGTGTTTGTGCATACATATGTGTGTGTGTGTGTATATATATATATACACACATATATAGTATATATTCCCTTTAATTATCCTTATTGAGAAAAGTCTCATGAGTCAAAATTATCATTTTTCCATGTAGTAATGTAAATAGTTCAACTTTAATAAGTTCCTTATGATGTCTTTCCCCATCTACCTTCTTGTGCTTCTCTTGCTTCTTCTATTTGAAAGAGAAACTTTCTTTTCAGCTCTGTTTTTTTTTCCATCAAGTATGCGTGAAAGTCCTCTCATTGAATGACCATATTTTCCCCTGAAGCATCACACTTGGGTTTGCTGGGTAGGTGATTCTTGGTTTTAATCCTCGTTCCTTTGACCTCCAGAATATCATATTCTAAAGCCTGGAATCCCTTAATGTAGAAGCTGTTAGATCTTGTATTATCCTGATGGTGTTTCCACAATACTCCAATTCTTTCTTCCTGGCTGCTTGTATCATTTTCTCCTTGACCTGGGAACTCTAGAATTTATCTCTAATATTCCTAGGTGTTTTCTTTTAGTGATCTTTTTTAAAGAGGTGATTGGTGAATTCTTTAAATTTCTATTTTGGCCTTTGGATCTAGAATATCAGGGCAATTTTCCTTGTGAATTTCTTGAATCATGATTCCGAGGTCCTTTTTTTTTTTTTGATCATGACTTTCAGATAATCCAATAATTTTTAAATTATATCTTCTTCATCTATTTTCCAGGTCAGTGGTTGTTCCAATGAGATATTTCACATTGTCTTCTTTTTTTTTTTCATTTGTCTGCATCTGTTTTATTGAATCTTTATTTCTCATAATGTCATTAGCTTACATTTGCTCCCATTAATTATGAATTAATTATTCTCTTCAGTATGTTTTTGAAATTCCTTTTGCTTTTGGGCAATTGCACTTTTTAAGGCATTTTTCTCCTCATTGGCTTTTTGGGCTTCTTTTCCCTTTTGAGTTAGTCTATTTTAAAGATATTATTTTCTTCTGTGGATTTATGGGTCTCCTTTAGCAGGCTGTAGACTTACTTTTCATGATTTTTTGCATCATTCTCATTTCTCTTCCCAATTTTCCATCCACATATCTTATTTGATCTGCAAAATTCTTCCTGAGTTCCTCCATGGCCTGTAACCAAGTCATATTTTTTCTTGGAAGCTTTTGAAGCAGGAAATTTGACTTTGTTGACTTCTTTTGGTTTGATGTTTTGATCCTTTCTGTCACCAAAAAATGATTCTATGGTCTGATTGTGCTTGCTCTCCTTGCTCATCGTGCCAGCCAATTACTTGACTTTTGAGCTCTTTGATACAGAAGAATTCTGCTTCCAGAATGAAAAAAATGTGTCCCAAATTGCTGGGTTTTCCCAATGTCAGAGGTCAGAGGTGGGTATTCTCTCTGCAGCCACCATAAGCTCTCGCACATTGGTTATACAACCAGGACCACCACCCAAGGCCACCTTCCAGATGCAAGCAGGTCAATGCAAAAATGATTCCCTTCTGAATCATAATTTTGGTCCCCCTACAATCTACAGGTCAGGAGCTCTGGAGGCAGCCCTGCAGCAGCTGCTGTTGTCATACCTCCACTACCCTCTTGGCCCAGTGGCCAGGGGCCGAAAAATTCACTTCTCTCACCTATTTCCAACAGAGAACTCCACTGACCTTTTACTTTCTTTTTGCTGTTTATGGGTTTACAAGTCTTGAAACTGCCACAGCTGCTGGTGATTCACTCTCCTAACTTTGGCTCTTGCAGTTCTGGGCTGCTGGTTGGGGCCTTCCAGAGCTCAGCGTGGCTCATGGGGGACTGTGCATGGCTACCAGTCTGGTGCAATAGACTCTTTTTATTGGCCTTCCAGGCTGCTTTCAGTGGGATATTTTTTTTTTCTCTGTTACTTTGTGGGCTCTGTAGCTCTAACATTTGTTCAGTGTCACATTTTACAGGCATTGAAGGTCATTGTGGCCAGAGCTCACAGAATTTCCTGCTTCTACTCATCCATTTTCACTCTGACCACTGGCTCCTTACTTTTTATTGGAGGAATAATTCAGAGAAATGATGGCAGATTCAAGAAAAAAAAAGTAAATAAATTAAAAAAGCAACAAATAAAAAAAGGACAATAGAGCAATTTTAATATATAATTTCTTCAGGAACTTATAAAGCTATAGATTATGGTGGCAAGTATATGGATTATCAGTAGGTTCTTAGTCAATGAAAAAAATATAGAAGTAAAAATAAAGCAAATAAAGCATCTGGCAAAATTTTGAAGATGTATCTAAGGAAGTACTATGAAATATTTGCCATGGAATTCTAATTGCACAAATTAAAGTACTTTGTAAATTTTAATATAATAATAATGCTAATAGCAACAATTTGCAAAGGCTTGCAAAGAACTTTACATGTTATCACATATGACTCTCTTGTCAATTTTGTGAGATAGGTGCTTTTATTAGTCATATTTTGTAGATGAGGAAATTGAGACTGAGGGAGGTCTTGTTACTTGGGGTAACAAGTTGGGTCATACAAATGGAAAATATCAGAGGCATTATTTAAACTATGGACTTCCTAATAACAACTCAAAAATGCCACCTAGGTGATGCCATCATCATCGTTGTTGTTGTTGTTGTTGTTATACTATCCCCTTTGACTTCCTTAGTGTCATACCTTTTGAATTTTGCTATTTTATATTACAATTTTCAGCATTGTTTTGCAACAACCACATTAGGCATGTTAAAGTCCTTCAATCTTTAGACTATCATTGATAACTGAAATTTAAAAAAAAATGAACAGAATGAAAAAGTTGTTCAAAAGAAGAAGTATTCCTTGCCCCTCTGGGATAAAAGCCAAGTTCTTCAATGTTTTTGAGAACTTTATGACCAATCTTTCAATACATGAAAGAAAGGTGAAAAATAAAGGGAGTGTTAAGTATGCTGTATAAACAAAGAAGGAACCAAATAAGAACCACGTTCACTAGATATTCTTAGCCATTTTTATAATGTCTGTATCATAAATCTTTTTGAGAGAAAGGGACAATATGGGAAGAAAGAAGAGTAGCACTGAAAGAGAAAAGTAGGTTTAAGATGTAATATAGATTATATATACTGTGATAAAAGGTTAAAAGGGGATCTGGCCACACTAAAGAACATAAAAGAGAAAAAAAATCAAAAGAGAAAAAAATGATCATGTAAGAATACATACATGCATGCATGTATGTAAACATATATGTGCATATATGTATAAATGAATGTTTACACAATCAGAATTTGTCAGAAACACAAATTGATTTTGAATTTTCCTGATTCTAAGCTCTGTTCTTTATAGATTATGTCATGATTTATAGATTGTCATATATAATTTCATTATACATAATAAACACATACACACACAACTAGCTTTTTATCTAATTGTTAATACTATAAGCATTTTGACACAACACCATCTTTTGCCGTGTGTATGTGTGTGTGTGTGTGTGTGTGTGTGCGTGTGTGTAGAACCCCTCTTGGGACAATCAGAAAAGAACTGAAGAAAAATCCCAGGACTGGATTTCCTCCCTGTGAAGAGTAAACACCTCAAGGCTAGCGTGTGTTTTAAGAACATATATCAAGGTGCTGAAACAAGTGTAAATCCCTGAGGTTAGCTGGGTGGGGAAGCTGCCTTGGCCCCACTACAGGTACTTTTACACCAAGAACAGTGAGGGGAGTTGGACATCTTACCTGGAAAGAGGGTGGGAAATTCTGCTGACAAAAATGTCAGACACAGATGTGCTGTGGAGGGTAGAGGGGGTGAGAAGGAACCAGAACATGCCTAGCAAGTGCCAAAGAATGGGGATGGGGTCTCTGCTGGTGGTGGTCACTTACAAGAGACTAGAGTCTTGGTTTAAGTTAAATGTCAGAGGACAAAACTGAAGAGGATCAGAGAGCAGAGTAACCACCAACCCCATATCCCAGGACTAGAAATGGTTAGAAAAACTAAATTATTAACAAAGGAAAAAAAAGCACAGGAAAAGGAGAAAGAACCCAACCAGGAAGAGCCTCTATGGCAGTAGCGAATGCTTGGGTTTGTCTTCAGAGGAGGACACTGAACCAAAAAAAAAATTATCTTCTACCCCAAAGGCTAATTTCAAATGGTCACCTAGCCAAAAAGAATTAATCAAATAACTTTAAAAATACCTTAAAAATCAAATGAGCAAGTGAGGAAAAAAAGAAAAATAAGAATAATACAAGAAAAAAAAACAAGAAGATTATTAAAAGATAGTCAACCAATTAGAAAAGGCAATCCAGAATCTTAAATAAGAAGATGCCTCCTTGAAAATCAGAATTGGGCAAAGGGAAGCTAGTGAAGTTATAAGTGATGAAGAAATTGTGTGTGTGTTTGTGTGTAGAGACAGAGACAGAAAGAGACCGAGACAGAGAGACAGAGACAAAGAGAGAGAGAAAGAGACAAAGAATGAAAAAATTGAAGAGAAATGTGAAGCATCTCATAGGAAAAGCAATAGACCTAGGGAATAGATCAAGAAAAGAAAACATAAAAATAATTGGACGGCCTGACAGTTAATATTAAAAAAGAATCCTGATAGAATAATACAAGAAAGAAGTAAAGAAAAATTTCCTGAAGCATAAGAACAAGATGGGGAAATAGAAATAAAAAAAATCACCAATCACCACCTAAAAGAGATTTTTCAAGGAAAAATAGCAGGAATATTATAGTTAAATTCTGAAACCCTCAGATTGCAGATAAAATATTACAACAAACAAGGAAAAAATTGAATAATATGATACTACAATTACAATCACACAATAACTTGTGTTGACAACACTAGACAATAGCAGGTCATATGTATATGTTTGTGCATGTGTGTGAGTGTGTATGCAAAAGGACTAGGACTCTGCCTGAAAATATACCTAGCAAAGCAAAGCATAATTCTGAATTATAAAAAAATGGACATTAGATCAACTGTCAGACTTTTAGGACTCTGTTAAAAATAAAAAAAAAAAAAACCTGACCTCTTTAGAAGATTTGACATACAAATGTAAAGAGTAATATAAAGCACATACCAATGACCAATTGCAATGGATTCAATGATAGAATATTTACCTTTTCTTTATGGAGAATGTAAAATATATCTCTAAGACCGTTAGTAGTAATTAGGTAATACATAAGAAAGATTGGGGGTAGTACTGGGTATGATATGACTTTTAAAAATAAAACCATTCAAGAACAACAAAAAGAGAAATTATCTCATACAAATGAGGTACAAGAAGAAGAACCAATGCAGATCTATTAGATAAGGGAGGGGATATTGTTAGCTCTGGAAACCTACTTTCATCAGAAATGGTTTTCAGGGAAAATACATATATATCTAGAAGAGTATGAAAGTCTTCTGAATTCAAAAAGGAATAAAATTCTCACAGGATAGGTAGAGAGCAGAATGTAAAGGAGGCATCTTTAGAGGGGAAGGTGAGAGAATAGGCTAAAAATGGGAAAGAAGGGTATTTAGATTTAGGGGAATGAGAGAATAAGAGAGGGAGCTTTAGAGGGGAGGGAGATAGCCTAGGTTAAAGGGGCATACAAAAGTGTGTTTAGATTTAGGGGAATTTGAGGATAAGGGAAGGATTGCTAGAGTAAGAGTAGGTTAAATTATAGGAGGGTAAGGTAGCAGTTAGGAGTAAATTAAAGAAGTTTGATATAGGAAAAAAGAGATACACACAACAAAAAACAAGATTAGAAGTAGTGTCTCTCACCAAGAGTATATGTTTATATGTGTATTATATATGTATATGTATATATGTGTATATATATATATAATGCCTATATGTAAATATATCCATGCTCAGCTATGAACTTGCGGTAGCCAGTAGGGAAGAGGTAGGGGGAAAAAGAACAAAGTAAAAAGTGTACAGCACAGAACAAAAGCAAATCTACAAGAAAGCAATGATGGGCAGCTTTCACCATGAAACACAGTATTTAATATATAAGTTTTCTTGAAATGATAAGTTATTCCTATATATTCTAAATCCTTCACCTATGTACTGCTTTGTAAATTACATTGTTTATTTTCTTATTTTATATTTAATTTTAACATTTAAGTTTAGAATGTTTCTTTTTCTTTTCTTATTATGCATTTTAAGTTTTGTATTTGTCTAAAATTAAAAAGAAGATTTTAAAGAGTTGAGGGAACTCTCATTTACCAAAGGTGAAGTTTAAGTGACGCTGTAGCCTTGCTGATATACTTTCTATGCTAAATCTAAGCAAACCCATTTTATTAACTTTTCAATGACTTGTGAGAATGTCATTTTGTTTCAGCATCAAATGTGAAAAAAGGTGTGTGTCAGGAGTATCTAAACAATGGCCAATTAGGGGACTTCTTTGTTTTTCCTTAAATGACAAAATATCTTGGATTTCAAAATGAAATTATCTTCTTCAGGGTCCCTCTCATGTCTAAATATATGACCCACTCATCTCCTTTGTTTATATAATTAAAGCATATTTGAGGGGTCCAGGGAGGGGGGAGTGATACTAGATCTATACTCAGTTCACTTAATTTGGGTTCAAATTCTGCCTCTGCCACTTAGGACTTATGCAATTAGGGTAAAAGCACCTTACATCTCTTATTCTCAATTTAATCCACAATAAAATAGGCCAGTTGGATAGAGTGATCCCTAAGGTCCTATCCATATATGAATGTATTATCCATTCACTTAACTGAAATGTCTTTATGTCTTATGATTGCTTGTAGTGAGAACATCATTATAGATATGACTCAGTAATAACAATATATCCATTTTTGGTATTTGGATACAGATTTTTCAGTTGAATTATCAGTCTTGAAGGATTGAACTTAAAAAAGTGTTTTTTTAGAAGAGTCACAGCAGCGGAAGGGGAATACATAGTGCTAAAAGTCATTTTTATTTTGATCACAGATCAATCACTGTGGCAACAAAATTTACAACCTAAAATCCAATTTCTAGTAATTATATTCTCTGTTTTTAAGTAAGATATTCTCTGTTTTTAAGTTACAACTGATGTGTTCCATTGCCAAAATGATACAAAATACTTTCAAAGACTTTGCTTTATTGGAAATGGCTTTGAGAATACAGGCTCTCCTTCAGAAAATGACAGAGTACATATTTTAAACATTAGTTTAATTTAAAAGTGCATCAAATATTAACCTTAAAAATATCCCTCTTAGAGCAACACTAATAATTTTTCATTTCTATTAAAGACTCAATTTTTTTTCTTTTAATACACAGAGATACCATTTTCATTGCATCTATTTTTGCTGTATTTTTATAAAACATGTATTCATGTTTCTAATGTATGAAGAATCTATCAGCAATTAGACCATATATCTAGTTTGTGCTAGATATAAGTAATTTATAATTTATTCTTGGAGGAGTCTATAAATGGAGATAATTTTCAAGATTAAGCATTTCATTGATTTTAAATCCTATATGTCACCATATTTACCAGAAAGTCATCCACTAGTTCTAAACTTTGAAAGAATGTTAGAATTATCATTCTTTGAGAAATTGAATCTCATTATTTGTTTAACTAGGCTTATTTTTTAAAGTCTTGCCACATTTCCTAGTAATTTTATTTTCCCAATGCAAAACTATAATCTAGAAAAGAGAAAGATTCAAAAATAGTTATACAGACAAAATTAGTGAACAGAAAAGATTGATGTGAATTTGCCAGGACCTTGGTGACACATAGACTACTTCTTCAGATACCATGAGTGTAAGAGGTTCAGCAGCCAGGCACTCAGATGCAAATAATTCTCAAATGTAGCATGAACACTAACAGCAAAGGACATTGCTTTCCTCACATTTGTATTTTCAATTTTACCTGCTCTTAAATTCAAATCAGTGTTTGGGCATTCTACACAGCTGGTTTTAATAAGACCATAATGTAGAAAAAGACATAGTTATAGTGGGAAATGGATTAGATAGGAGTTTCTGTTGTGAGGAAGCAGCAAAACATCATGCCAGCAAAATCTATTCCAGTTTATATGAAAATACAAGATCATGTGCCAAGTGTAATCATTGGCTTAGGTATGATGCATTCAAGGGAATTCCAATATCCATTCATCTTACACTTAATTACCTCAAGTGATAGAGATTCCAGAATCTCTTTTAATTGCCAATTTTCATGGCAATGTCAAGAAATTATGCTTTATATGTAAACAGAATCTTATGTACTGAGGTTAAACATTTTTCCTCTTAATCTCTCCCAAAGGAAAAAGAGAAAGGATTGCTCACCATTCTCTGATTAATTATGAAGTTATTGATCCCCATTGTATTTTTACTAAGGTAAATAATGATGGTTCTTATTACCTATACAGATATTGCTTGTTTCTACATCTCCTTAAGGAAAATTTGCAACTGGCAAAATAAAATAATAGAATTTTGAAGTTGAATAAGACTATTGATATTATCTAGTCCCAACTCTTTTATCAGATTACACACACACACACACACACACTAGACATTATTATAGACATATTATCAGATTATACATAGACACACAAACCAAGTCAGATCTGAAGATTAATACAAGGAGCTTAATAATAATTATACATCTCAAGAAACCCAGATATCTTAGCTGAAAAGAGGCCTTTTACTAATCAGTTACTGTTTCCATTTTTCTTTGAGGTAATATTTGATGGAGGAATATTTGGGGGAGTTACATACCTCTTTTTCTGCTTTCAGGGCATTGGACCTGTTCAGGCTCCCTCTCCAAACTTGGAAAACCACTAATGTTTCCTGCAATTAGAAATCAGATGACCTAGCTTTGTATGTGGTTTATAACCTGTTTTTTTTCTTTTAATGCATAACTATCTTTCCCCCACTGTATTAGAGGTCTAGTGCCAAGTTGAAGAGTCCTGGATCAGATTTCTTATGCTATTGGCATGCATTACTTAATAAATCAATATGTTCAGAAGTTATAACCTGTGTTTCTTCAGCTATTTCAGATTTCACCTGCATTTATGCATGCATGTGTACATGTGTATATAAAATACACATATATAAATATAGGCACACAAATCTATATATGCATATATGTTTGATAAGAAGTCTGAGATAAAAAGTGATTACAAATTTATCCTCTCACTTAGATCATGTATGATATAGTACACATTAAAACCCAGACATCCTAAATCCAATTCTAGTGACTCTTACCCTTAACTCAGAGCATATTTTGGAGTTACTTTCATGGAATTTTTACTCAACATTACAATACAATAATCAATTTATCCTTCTGAATAAAGGATTAAATTAATATTGTGGATGATATAGACTATCTTCTCCCATTAGTCCATGTGTTTATGCCTTTAATCAAATCTTAATGTTGTTGTATACAAAGAGGGTCAATATCCCTTTTAGAATAGCCAGCAATCGTCCAGGGACCAAGAAAAGTAGCATTTCATCAATGGAAAATTTATTATGTTCATTGTTCTTAGGTACCCCTGACAGTATGTAAGCTTAGCTCAAACTGCATTGTATAAGCAATGACATTCCTAAATTCCTCTGTGCACTAATGCTTCTTTTTTCAAATTACATTGTTTTTATTTTTTACATTTTTAGTATTCCCTTATGTGTTTACATGCAAATCCTGCCATCAGAATGTGAATTCCTTGATAGATATTTTATTATTTAGTGTTTTATGCCCATCACTTAGCATGGTACCTACCACTTGGTAGGTATTTAATAAATGCTGGTTGTTTGAGTGATACACTGTTTATATTTGAAAAGTCCATAATTATTTTTTTAGTTTACTATCCAAGAAAATATTCTGTGAATGTTGTAATTCTTGATAAATACAAATTGCATTAAATTATGTTATTTTATTTGATAAACATTATCACAAATGATGTTACATATTCACAAGCAATAAATGTATAATAATAATTATATGTTGTTTAGTAGTTATTTCATTTACAAACTGTACCAATACAGGAAAGACAATATAGCTGGATCTTATTAAATATTACCCTAAATATTTATTCACTGTCTAATTTATTTTTTTCCTAGGGCATAATATGGGGAATGTTGTTTTGTTTTGTTTTTATTTTCTTTTTGTTTTCCCAGAGAGAAAGATTTCTGGATTAGAAAGGAGAGAATAATAGTAGGAAAAAGCAAGTTATTCCCCTACTAATTAAAGGAATGCTTTTTAAAAAATTAGATGTTTTTTTAATAAATTCAGATTACTAGACTAAAATAATATTTTAACTAAAACACTAAACAAACAAACTGTATAATTGAAAGACCTGGTAGTTATGATTATCGAGAAGGCATCAGTGAGACTTGCAAGAATAAAGAATTGAAGAGATGTTACAGAACTGGAAAGGGACAAAAGATGCCATGATTTTCCAAAAGTAGAAAACTGAAATATATAAGCTATGGACAAGTGAGTTGGACTTCACTTCCTTAAAAAATAATTGGATGTACAAATTAAGACATAGGAAGTAATATATAAGAGATGATAAAATCTAGAAAAAGAACTTTAGGACATATTGAAGTAATCTAATTTTCTTTTTTTCATGCAAATTCATAGATTTTTCACTTTAATTTCTCTCATTTGTGGAAAGTTATTCCTCCTCATATCTATCTCCTGGCATTCTTGACTTATTTCAAAATTCAGTTCAGCTACATAAGCAGTAAATCCCTCCCACTCACCCTTATTGATGTCAAAAAATATCACCCCAGTAATAATCCTGAAAGAGCAGAGTCAACAGAAAGAAAGGGTGTGGCAGTCTTTTAGATCATGAGGTTTGAGAGCTTAAAGGGAAAGGCCCCTCTCACTCTGAAAAAAGGAGAGCAGCATAAGATAGTAGGTATTGTGACAAGTCAGGGACAAATCCTATCTCAGAAAATCAGTGGGAAATCCAGATCCCTAGAGTGTTGGAGCAGGCAGGTGCTAAAAGCAAAAACCCCACATACCTTGGCACAGCCAGGGGAATCAGTAGATTCTAGTTCTGCAAACCACTATGTGCACCAGTGAGCAGGCAGGATTCCTCCACCAGCAAAACCTGCCTATGCTTGAGTGAAGACCAAGTGAGCAGGCATCCTCCAGGGGCAAGACCCCAACTTCTACGACTAGAGTTTTAGTGTAGCTGTAGGGAAATGCAGAAAAATTCCCCCTGAACTCAGAACATGCCAGATCATCATCAGGTAAGCTGCCAGACCCCTACAGCTTCCAGATGCCAATAAACAAAACATATCACATAAAGCAGTGACTGGGTCCCTAGCCCCTAGAAAAAGAAGCTTGGGACAATGCCCACTGTGCTACAGAAGGAGAGCCCAACTTTAAAAACTAGGGGAAAAAAAAACAAATAAACATCATGAAAAAAAGTAGAAATAATGACCATAGATTCTTTCTGTGGGGACAGGGAAGAGAAAATCAAAAATTCAGAGGAGAGCAATATGGTCAATATACCTACATTTTAAACCTCGAAGGGAAATACAAATTCATCTCAAGCCCCAAAAGCCTTATTGGAAGAGCTCAAATAGGACTTTAAAAGTAAAATTAAGGACATAGAAGAAAAATTGGTAAAAAATAAATAAATGAGATATATGCAAGAAAGAATGAACAAAATGAAAAAGTAAGGGAAAAAATGATTGAAGAAAACAATTGCTAAACAAAACTAAATTTCCAAAATGGGGGGAAAATATACTGAAGAAAAGAACTCATTAAAAACAGAATTGGCCAAATAGAAAAGGAGGTAAGAAAGCTAATTGAATAAAACAATTGTTAAAAATTAGAACTGGGAACATTGAGGCTAAGGACTCTGTGAAACAACACAAATAAGTCAAACAAAATCAAAAGAATGAAAAACAATGAAGAGATTGGGAAATACCTCATTGCCAAAAAAAATGACCTGGAAACTAGAACCAAGAGAGATAATTTTAAAGTTATTGGTATACCTAAAAGCCATGATCAAAAAAGAATTTGCATAGCATCATTCAAGAAGTCATTAATTAAAACTGCCTAGACATCCTAGAATGAGAGGGTAAAAATAGCAATTGAAAGAATCTACCAATAACCTCCTGAAAAAAATCTAAAATTAAAAACACAAAGGAATATAGTGACCAAATTCTAAAATTATCAGCAGGCAGAAAGAAAAGAAATATAAATATAGTGGAACCACAGTCAGGAGTATTCAGGACCTTGCAGCTTCTATATTAAAATATCAAAAAACTTAGAATATGATATTCCACAAGGCAAAGTACATACAATTACAACCAAAGATCAATTATCCAGAAAAAATTGAACTAATCTTCAAAAGGAGATGATGTACATTCCATGAAATAGGGGACTTCCAAACCTTCCTGATGAAAAGACCAAAGCTCAAAAGAAATTTGATCTTAAAATACAAGTTTCCAGAGAGCCACAAAAAAGGTAAACAAGAAAGAAAAAGAAAACATATTATTCAATAGTGGCAAATTGCTTACATCTATACATGGAAAGATGAAACTTTATACTTGAAAATTGTAATTTTATTATGGAATTTAAAAGGGTTATACATAGACAGAGAGTATGAGTATAAGTTAACTTTGATATGATGATTATGTGAAAAAGAGATTGTACTTTTAGGAGAAAAAAGGGGGAGACAGAATGGAGTAATTTACACCACATAAAAAGGCAAGCAATCTATTATACTAGAAGGAAAGAAGGGAGGGAGATGAGTATTGTTTGAATCTTACTCTCATAAAATTTGGCTCAAAGAGGGAAAAACATAATTACTTAGGTATAGAAATCTAACTTACTCTATAAGAAGTAGGAGGGGAAAGGGGGAAAAAAAGAGAGAGGATGGACAGTAGGGAGGGCAGACTGAGGGAAGCAGTTGTCAAAAGGAAATCACTAGTGAGGAGAGAAAGGGAAATACGAAAAAAGAAAAGCATAAACATGGTGGGAAATTAAAGTACAAAATAGAACACTCAGTAATTATAACTGTGAATATGAATGGGATGAGCTCTCTCTTAAAACAGAAGAAGATAGCAGAGTGGATTAAGAAAAAATAATTATGTAATATGTTGTTTACAAGAAAAACTTTTGAAGAAAAGGGATGCACACTTAGTAAAAGTAAAAGTTTGGAGTGCAATATATTATGCTTCTTTTGGAGTAAGAAAGGCATGGACATCAGTCCTGGTCTTAAAAAGGCAAAAGCAAAAGTAGATCTAATTAAAAAAAAGATAAAAAAGGAAACTAAATCTGCTAAAATGTAGCATAAATAGTTAAGTAATATCATCACTAAATATATATGCACCAAGTGGTATAGTATCCACATTCTTAGAGGAGGAGTTACAGGAGTTAGAGTAAGAAAGAGACAACAAAACTATACTAGTGGAGGACCTCAACCTCTACCTCTCAGAACTAGATAAATATAAATACAAAATAAGCAAGAAGGAATTTAAGGAAGTTAATAGAATTTTTAAAAATGTTAGATATGGTAAATCCCTGTAGAAAATTGAATAAGGGTAGAAAAGAATATGCCTTTTTCTCAGCAGTACATGGCACCTGCACACACACACACACACACACACACACACACACACACACACACACAAAATATTGACCACGTATTAGGACATATAAAGCATGACACATAAAGCTTAAAATCCAGTGCAGACCAAAGCAGGAACCAGGAAAACAGTGACCACACCTTTCCTTAGATCATATCAACGTAAAAGAATTTAAAATTTACATGACCCCAATATTAACTCTGAAAACAGCTGCTCAAAAAATATGAAGTTGGTACAATGTCACCTCTACCCAAGAAGGAGATCACCATTTTAGCATATAATTAAAAGTCAACAAATAGGCGAGAAAAAATAACCAAACAGCAAAAAATATCTGATCATAGAAAGTTGCTATGGGAACAGGAAAGAGGAAAACATGCTTGGAAGTATACAAGAAAGTTAAAATTTCTAAATCAAAAGACAAATGTGAATTTATCTCAGGCCTTCTAAGAGTTCAAAAATGATTTTTAAAACCAAATAAGTGGGGAACAGGAAAAATAATGAAAAGAAATGGGATTGATACAAGAAAAACATGAAAAAAGAATAAACTGCTTGGTAAAGGATTCATGAAAATAATGAGGAAAATATACCTTACAAATAGAATAGACAATATGGTAAAAAGAGGCACAAAGAAATTAATGAAAAGAAGAACAACTTAGAAAGTATAATTGGTCAGATTGAAAAAGTTATACAAAATTCCCTGAAGAGGAGGACTTAAAAAGTTGAATTGATCAAATGAATTGTATAAAATCTCAGTGAAGAAGATATGTCCTTAAAATTTAGAATTGAGCAAGTGGAAACTAATGATTCCATGAGACATCAATAAACAATAAAACAAAGTCAATGGAATTTTAAAAATTGAAGAAAATATGAAATGTCTTATTGGAAAACAAGTGACTTGTAATATACATTGAGATAGTAATCCACAGAAACCATTTTTTAAAGAGCTTATATATCATTTAAAACTTTATCAAAGAAAACTACCCTTATATTCTAGATGCAAGGGGTAAAATCGAAAGTGAAAGAATCTACAAATCAAATCCTGAAATAGGTAAAAAATGAAAACTCTCAGCGATATTGTAGCCAAAATCCAGAGTTCTTAGGTTAAGGGTAAAATATATAGTAAGGAAGGATCAATTCAAATATCTGGAGACAGTCAAGATAACACAAAATTTAGCAGCTTCTACATTAAAAGATCAGAATACTTGGCATGTAATATTCCAGAGAGCAAAGGAGCTAGGATTATAACCTAGAATAACCTACCTAACAAAACTACATATGATCCTTCAGGAGAAACAAAATGGACATTCAATAAAATAGGGGACTATTAAAAATTCCTGATGAAAAGAACAGAACTCAACAGAAAATTGACTTTCAAAACAAGACTCAAGAAAAGCAAAAAAAATATTAAACAGAGAAAAAAATCGTAAGGGATTCAATGAAGTATAACTTCACATCCATTCATAGGAAAATGAGATTTATGACTCCTAAGAACTTTCGCATTACTAGGGAAGTTAGGAGAAATAAACATAGAGGGCACAGATGTGAGTTAAATATGATAAGGTGATTATCTAATATATATATATATATATATATATACATATATATATATATATATATATAATTAAGGGATGAGAAAGAGGAATTAGTAGTGGAAAGGCTAATATAGAGGTAGAACAGGATAAATTGTGTCACATAAGAGTCATAGTAGAGCTTTTACATTGGAGGTGAAGATGGGAAGGTGGGAGGTAAGACATAAACTTTTCTCTCATCATAATTGGCTCAAAGAGTGTATAATGTATACACTAAGTTGGATATAGAAATCTATCATATCCTTGTAATATAATACCAAGGAAAGGCAACTTCCCAAGGTTCAGAATACCAGCATAGGTACTCTCTATTTTATTCAGTGACAAACCAAGAACAGAGAAGATCAAAACATGACATCATTCAAAATACAGCATTTACTAAGGGTGATTAAATAATCTCCAAGCACTACCCCACCCCAGGACCTTCCAATCATTCAATCAATTACAAAGTCCCTGGTCTAAATACTTCTCCACCCCTAGGCTATACCTTCATTTAGTCCACCACAAAGCCCCTCTTCTCAAATTGAGATTAGTTTCCAAACATAAGTAAAGTACATTCATTTGTCAATCACAGAGCACAAAAAGGTCAAAAGTTCCCCACCCCTGGATCTCAATTAAATCTACCCCAGAGTTACATCAAGTTTAAACACAGTGCTTAATACCCAAATGGAGGTCTTTTCTTCATCTTGACATGAGGCAAGTTCTCAGCAATCTTAGTTCCTGGGGAGACAAGGCTTAGCAAGGCCACAAGATACATTGTCAATCCCTTCATTAATTCATCCTCTGTCTGTAGAACAGTCCTAGAACCCCTGAAAACATTAGCAAAACCCTCTCCCAGGATTTCTGTAAACATATAACAAGAAAATCCTTCTTCAGGACTTCTGAAGCAACAGAAAGGTTCCCAGACCCCTGCAACAACAGCACTGTCCTTCACCAGTGGACAGTATTCACTCTGTCTGCAGGACAGTCTCAGGGCTTCTTAGCCAACAGCCAGGTTCCAAAACTTCTTCAACAGGACTGTCTTTCACCAGTGGACAAATCTGGCAAAACACCATCAAAACAGACAGACAAAGTACCAGCAAAACAGCCATGTCTCCTCAGTCCTTGGCAGCTCAGGGGGCAGGTCTCAAAAATCCAGGGCGATTCAAAGTGGCCCTCAGCAATCCATTCAGTCTCTCTCTCTGCCTCCATGAGGTGCAGCTTCCAAAAAGTTCTTCTGCCTCTCTCTTGTCTCTCCAAATCTATGTCACCAGCTCCTCCCAGTTCAGGCCTTTCTTTTCACATCAACAAGCCCATCCCACAGGTGGGATTAAAAAGCTCTGGGTTTTAACACAATCAATTTGAAAACCAAGCCAATACAGGGGAATCTTTAATTGCCATTACTATCACAATCCTACAGTAAGGTAGCTGGGGAAGGGGATAAAATAAAGTGTGACTGACAGAAGGGAGGTCAGATGAGGATAGGTGGTACCCAGAAGCAAGACACTTTTGAGGGGGAACAGGATGAAAGGAGAGAGACAGGAGAAGGGGGAAGAAAAAGGGGAAATAGGATGGGGGAAAATGCACAGTAATCATAACTGTGAAAAAAAATAAAATTTACAGCAAATTTCTCTGATAAAGAGAACTGAATTATATAGAAATATACTCAACTATATGAAATATACTCAAATATATAGAGAACTGAGTCAACTTCATAAAAATAAGAATCACTGCTCAATTGATAAATGGCCATAGGATATCAATAGGCAGTATTCAGACAAAGTAATCAAAGTTATCTATACACATATTTTTACAATGTTCTAAATCACAAGTGATTAGGGAAACACAAATTAAAAGAAGTCTGAGATACCATCCTACACCTATCAAATTGACAAATATGACATAAGAGGAAAATGGCAAATGTTGAGGAGGAGGTGGGAAAACTGAGACACTAATCCAGTGTTGATGAAGGTGTATAGTGATTTAACCATTCTATAGAGCAATTGAGAACTGTGCCCAGAGTTTATAAAGCCATACAAACCTTTTGACATTGTAACAGCAATAACAGGTTTGTATCCGAAGGAGATATATAAAAAGAAAACAGATCTATATGTGCCCAAAATATTTATAACAGCTCTTTTATTGGGGCAAAAATCATAACTAATTCAGGTGATGGCTATCATGTGGGAATGTCTGAACAAAATGTAGTATATGATTTTGACTGAATATTATTGAATTATAAGAAATGATGAGCAGAATGCTCTCAGAAAAAGCTGGAAAACTTACATGAACCAATACAAAGTGAAATGAGCTGACCAGGAGACCATTGTAGTCAATAACAGCAATATTGTATGACCAACAGAATGATATAGCTATCCCCAGCAATACAATGATCCAAAACAATTCTGAAGGATTTATCATTTAAAAAAAATTATCCATCTCCAGCTAAAGAACTGATCGTGGCTCAGTGTTGATTGAAGCATACTTTTTGCTTTAAACTCTATTTTTCTTGCTATTTTTGGTCTGTCTTTTCTTTCACAGCATAACACAAATGGAAATATATTTTTCATGACTTCACATTTAAAACCTATGTGAGATTAGTTGCCTTCTCAATGAGGGGGGAGGGAAGAGAGGAAGGAATAGAATTTGGAAGGCAAAATTAAAAACAAAATAATGTTAAAATTATTTTTACATGTAATTTGGAAAAATAAAATGCTAAAGAAATTTTTTTAAGTTTTCAAAAAATTCTCTTGGAGGCCCCTCTACTCATTTTTAATAGCACAGTAAGTCAGTCTTTTTTGTTCTTTCTATTTTTATTCATTCCTTGAAAGTTTATTTTTTCAGTTTCTAAAGATTTTTGTATGTGTTTTGTTTTTATATTACAAATGCTTAAAGGATACTTCTTTCCATGAAAGATATATTTTACCAAATTAAAGAAATTAAGTAAAACTAATTGATGACAAAGTTAGCTAATATTTTCAAATCTACTTTCACCTCAGTTGTATCTACCACCTCCTAATTTTTGTTTATTTTTGGTTGACAACAATTTGTTTTTCCTTCCTACTACCTTACTCTATTGGAGAAAAAAATTAAAAAGAAGACAATTGAGATAAAAATATGTAGTGAAGTCAAACAAATCTTTTCTTATATTGAGATATAAGCTATTATTTTTTTTGTCAGGATATGGATAGGTTTATCACTATTCCTTTCACAATTATTCACATTTATTCTATTTAACTAAGATTCTTTCAGCTTTCAAACTTGTCTTTATAATTTGGTACACTTGTATACATTGTTCTCTTGGCTCTACTCATTTCATTCTTCATCACTTTAAAAAAAATCTTCATGTTATTTTTCTTTTCTTATAATATAGGATTAATTGTTCTCCTGCTTTTGATTACTTCACTCTGTTAAAAAAAAAAAAACTAAATCAAGGGTTGACAAATTATGGGCCAAAGTTAAAATCTACTTACTAAATTTTTCTTTGTAGAGCCCAAAAGCTAAGAATAATTTACACTATAAATATAATAATTTTAAAATGCAAAATCTTTATTAGATTTTATTTGTTCAGGAGTTCCAGTTTAGAAAGCAGTCTCCATTTGACTTGAGTTCCTGTTTCCCAATCCCTATCCCAAAGAGTCAAGCAGAAAATAATTGAAATGATAAATGTAGCAAACTTGCAAAATATAAAATAAACCCAAATTTAACCAGAATTTCTCTCTCTCTCTCTC
>NW_027187351.1:18523134-18640046 GCF_028583685.1 Petaurus breviceps papuanus | reverse complement strand
TCTCTCTCTCTCTCTCTCTCTCTCTCTCTCCTCTCTCTCTCTCTCTCTCTCTTGTGTGTGTTTGTTAGAAATGACATGCATGGATAGTCTTCCAAGTTTTAGTCATTACACTACTTATTACACATAAGTATAATTCTGTTAAGAAGCTATTCTTTACATCAGATAGGTTTTTCTCTCTCTAAGTCTTCTACTATTTGATTCCAGATCTGCCATATGAATCAAACAGAAAATTTCTAAACTCCCACTTAAATGTTTTCCCTTCTGATTTATCATCCCCCTAAATATATATGTATTCTTTTTTATAACCCACCATTTGTAATTGCTTCAACTGATTACCCTATCCTGCTCTTATGATTCTAAGTATATTTCAGTTTATGAAGTTCTTTCCTACTGAACACAAAACTCTCTAAATAACTTCAGTGCCTGGTACTGAGTAGGCATTTAATCTTTTTTTTTTTTTTTCAATCACTGTTAAATTGATGTCCTTCATTCTGGAAATTAGTTTTGTTTTTGTTTTTTCTTTTTTAATGAAACAAACAAATCTCTTGTCGTATTGTTGACTAATATTTAACTTGTAATCTTAAACACTTCCTGCATATTTTCCTTAGGATCTCTAATTGATAAATACTTCGGTTTTATTTTGCAAGTAAAATTTATGTTTAGATAATGAATGCAGGAAAGAACCCTCATTTTGGAGTCAGAGGTGTAGGGTTCAAATTTGCTTTCACTTATTTTACTGAAGACAAATCACATACTATTTTGACTCCATTGTCTTTTATCAACCATTCATGTGAATAAATCAATTTAAAAGGTCTCTTGCAGGGATAAGTTTATGACTCCTTCAATTACTCAATCTCTATCAACTTTAGTAATTTAGAATTTCATTTTTTAAGTTACTGAAAATATGATCCAATGGATATTTTTTTTTTAATTTAGTTGGGATAGTGACTATCTCTTTCCTTTTCTTTTCTCTCTCCCTGTTACTGATGGTAAAGGACATGGCAATGGAAGTTTCCCCACTTAGCACCCTGTGATTATCTTTCATTTTTATCTTTTTCATATGACTTGACTGCACATGTATCTAAGGAATGCAGAGTACTTTACCAGGTGTTAAAGGAGACACAAAAATAGACAAAACATAGTTAAATGGTTGAATATAAAAGAGAGATACAATACAATGCACTAAATGGAACTGTAACTGATTATTCAAATGGATTAAGATTGCTTTTTTTTTTCCCAATAACTCTCAGATTCCCCTGCATGTGAGGTAATGGTCTAGATGCTCACAGGGAATTCTAGAATTTGCAATTCAGAGGAACAGTATCACCTCCTAGACTAGGGAATACAGTACATTAGATGATTTATTATGGGGAGAAGGGGGATTTCAGTTTGGGGGATAAAAAATGTTTGACTGTATGAAACAGTGGATAAAGCATGGGAACTGCATCCAGAAAGACTTGAGTTCAAATTTGGTTTCAGACAGTTATTAGTTATGTCACCCTGGCTAATCAATGAACTGTCATTTGTCTCAGTTTCCCCATCTGTAAAATGAAGATAATAGCACCTACCTTCAATGCCTTTTAGTGAAGATAAATGTAGATATTTTAAAGGGTTTTTTCTAATAAAATTTATAAAAGCTATATGTGTTTATTAGTTTAGTCTAAGAGAGAAAAGAGAGACAGGCAATGACCTGAGCTGTCCTAAGATGAAAGTGTTGCCACACAGTGGATTTCTCTTCCAGATAGATAGATAAATAGATAGATAGACAGATAGACAGACAGGGAGAGAGAGAGAGAGAGAGAGAGAGAGAGAGAGAGAGAGAGAGAGAGAGAGAGAGAGAGAGAGAGAGAGAGAGAGAGAGAGAAAAAGAAATAGAGAGAGAGAGAGAGAGAGAGAGAGAGAGAGAGAGAGAGAGAGAGAGAGAGAGTTAAACATTTTATTTTAAAACTTAGAATTCCAGATTCATTCCCTTCCTCCCTTGTCGCCCACCCTTACGGGGAAGAAAAGCAATTCAATATAGGTTGTACATATGTAGCTAAGCTAAACATTTACATAGTAAATATATTGTAAAAGACTGACTATTTCCCTCCATCCTATCCCACCTCCCACTTGTTCTATTCTCTACTTTCTTGTCCTTTTTCAAAAGTGGGTGCTTCCAAGTTCCCTCCCTCCCAATGTGTACTTCCTTCCATCATCCCCCCTCTCATCCCAATTCCACCCTACTCTCCTGTAGGGTGAAATACCCTATTTAGTGTGTATGTCATAACATCCCTAAGGCAAATTCATTGAGAATAAGGTTGACTCATTCCGTTTTGACTTCCTGTTTTTCCCCTCCATTGTAACCATTTTCCCTTACCTCTTCTACAAGAGATAGTTTACCCCAATCTGTCTCTCCCTATCTCCTCTCATTATATTCCTCTCTCACCTATTAGTTTCACATTTATGTATCATCCCTTCCATTAAACTGGTCCTCTGCCCTCTGTGTATGTATACTGTACACACACACACACACACATCCATATATTTATTCATTGGCCTATACACCCTCCTATATATACATATATATACATACATACATACATACATACACACACACACACACACACACATACACATTTCTATTCCCTTCAATTATTCTCTAACTGAGAAAAGTTTCATAAGGTACAATTCTCATTTTTCTATGTAGGAATGTAAATAGTTGAGACTTTGACAATTTCTTTATGATTTCTTTTCCCTGTTTACCTTCTCATGATTCCCTTCCTTCTTGTATCTGAATGTCAAATTTTATATTCAATTCTGGCTTTTTCATCAAGAATGCTTGTAAGTCCACTGAATGACCATTTTTCCCCCTGAAACATGATACTCAGTTTTGATGGGTAGGTGATTCTTGCTTTTAATCCCAGCTCCTTTGAACTCTGGATTATAATATTCCTAGCCCTTCACTCCCTCTTTGTAGAAGTTGCCAGATCCTGTATTATTTTGATTGTGTTTCCACAATATTCAAATTGTTTCTTGCTGGTCCTTGCAATATTTTCTCATTGATCTGGGAATTCTGGAAACTGGCTATAATATTCTTAGGAGTTTTCTTTATGGGATATTTTAGGAGGTTATCTGTGGATTCTTTCAACCTCTATTTTGCCCTATTGTTCAGGGAAATTTTCCTCCAGAATTTCTTGAAGTATGATTTCTAGGTTCTTTTTTTGATCATGTCTTTCAAGTAGTCCAATGTTTTTTAAATTATCTCTCCTGTATCTACTTTCCATGTCAGTGGTTTTCCCAATGATATATTTCACATTGCCTTCAATATTTTCATATGTTTAGATTTGGTTAATAGTATCTTGATTTTGCATAAAGACACAACAGCTTCCATTTGCTCCAATCTAATTCTGAAGCAATGATTCTCTTCAATGAGCTTTTGAGATTCTTTTTCCGTGTGGTAAATTCAGCTTTTTAAGACATAATTTTCCTCATTGCCTTTTGAGCCTCTTTTGCCATTTGAGTTAGTCAATTTTTAAGGTGTTATTTTCTTCAGGCAGGTTGTTGATTCTCATTTCATAATTTTCTTGCATGGTTCTCATTTATCTTCACAACTTTTCCTCCACGTCTCTTATTTCTTTTCAAAATCCTTCTTAAACTCTTCTATGGCCTGTAACTTGCTCATATCTTTTTTGCAAGCATTTGGTGCAGGAGTTCTGACTCCACTGTCTTCCTCCTGTTCCATGTTTTGATCCTTTCTTGTTCCCAAAATAGGAGTCTAATGTTGGATTCCCCTGTTTCCTTTGCTTCCCTCATTTACTCATGTTGCCACTCAATTACTGGACTTTTGGCTTTTAGCCACAGTAGTACTCTGCTACCAGACAGGTTAGCTTTGTCCCAAATGCTGCAGTTCTTTCAGCTGCTGAGGCTGTTAGTTGGGTGCCCTCTCTGAAGCCTCCACACACTTGGTTAAGCTGGTCACACACCTCAGGACCTCCACCCTAGAACGCAATGCAGATCCAAGCAGGTTAAAGAAAGAGCTATCACCCCTCAGACTGGTCTATTGGTCCCCCTAGACTCTCCAGGCCAGGAACTGAAGCTGCCACATGATGGCACCTGCATAGCTGCTTTGCCTCAGACTCTTCTTGCCCTGGGGGCAAAAGCCTATGCCCTCAAACTCCCAGGTCCCAACGTCCATACTGCACTGACCTCTTACTTTTTTCTTGGTATCTATGTATTCATAATTCTAGAAATTGCCACAGCTGCTGGTAATCTGAAGTCCTTCCAGCCATCAGCTAGTTAGGCTGCACTGAGGCTAAAACCTGTGGGCTTGCATAGGGTCAGTCTTGGCTCCCAGAGTGGTACCTGGCTGATTCCTGTGACTTGCTGGGCTATCCTTCATGGGAGGTTAGCTTCTCTGTGTCATTTTTTTGGTTCTGTACCTCCAAAGCTTGTTCAGAGTCACATTTTACATGAATAGAAGGACATGGAAGCTGGAGCCCAAAGGAAGTCCTCTTTCTATTCAGCCAACTTGACTCTGCCCCACTAGAAAATTTCTTAAAATGTTTTTCTTGCTATTTCTTTAAGTTGTTTTTTCATCCTTCTTTTACTTCACACAAAATCCCTGATTGATCATGAACATGGACTGTTATTTGCTTTGTATTTACTTGGTGTCATGAAAAGGGAATGGGGAATGAAAGTGGTCAGGTTGAATATACAGAATATAAGAAATATAAAGGGTTATATGCTGTTCCAAAAGAGGGTACATAACTAACTCAAGGTCTTTGAGGTACTGACTTTAGTAATCATTTTTTTTTTCCTTATACGCTAACTAGAATAGTACAGAACATGATCTTAACTTAATGCCAGACATGAATTCCTCATCATAGTCAAGTAAGGTTGATTGGATTAAAGAAGCTCTCCATTAAATTCTAGCCTCTCCCCCCATTCAAGAGCTGGGAGAGGGGAAGGAAAGGGGAAGCGACAATATATAAGGTTACATTTCTGAGCTGCCTTCCCCCAGAAAGAGAGGTTTTGTCCTAAAAGATTCTTCTCTTCCCCAAACTGCTGATGTAAAAGTAAGCAAAATGAGAAGGGACCAGTCAAATTTGGTTTTTAATAACATATGATATTCAAAATATTTGTATGAATTTGGAAGGTGCAAAACTAAATAGTATTTGAGACTTTAAGGAGGTGGTGGGGAGATTAGTGTAATCAGGACAGTCTTCATGAAGTAGGTGAAATTTCAATTCAATGTTAGATGACAGGTAGAAATATAGTAGATGCAAAGTGTGGGTGCTAATACTAGGTAGAGTGAACATTATGAGAAAAAACACAAAGAGTGGTAGAACAGAATGTGAGAATGGAAAATAATCTAATTTGGCAAAATTATAGAATGAAATGACATTAAGCTAGAAAGGTAGGGACCACATACTGCCATTTATTCTTTTGCTGTCTGTCAAACTCACAGGGGGAAAAATAGCAGTTACCTCTTTCAATTTCATTTGTTCTTTTTACCTCTTTTGATTTGAACATGCATTTGTTTTGTTTTGAAAATACTTTAACATAGAACCTAATATTTGAATGAAATATAAGTGCACCTCACTTACAATCCTGTTACTCAGTTTGTTATTTCTAGTTACATGGTTTTTTTTTAACCTATATCTACATTTTCACTGTCTCCTCTCTAACATACTCAATAGAGAAATTTAAATTAAACCACCTTTACAAAGATATACACATATTTATATACATATACACATATGTGGATATATATGCATATACCTATCCATAGATTCATACACATAAATGTGTGTATATATATGTATATATGTGTATGTATATGTACATGCATGCATACCAGTACCCCTGTCTCCTTGTTTGTATGAATTTCTACTTGCACCCTACAATTATGTGAAATATTTTTCTCAATCCTTTCTTTCTCTCACCCACCCTAAAATATTCTTATTGCCTCCCTTTTTCTTATTTTAAGATGATCAATGCATAAAAGATTTATTCTCAGGTCCTCTTTCTAATTAGACATTTTCTGTGATTTCTGATCATGACAGAGTTCAGAAGGGATGCATCTATCATCCGTCCATATTAGAATGTAAACAATTTGTTAGTTTTTAGTTTAGTTCCTAATTATTGCTTATGCATGTTTACTTTCTTGGTTCTCTTGACTCTAGTTTATGCACTTCAAAATTTCTCTGAGGCTCTACTCTTTTCATGAGGAATGTATGGAAGTCCTCTATTTCCTTAAAGACGAATTCTTCCCTTCCACAGTTATATTCAGTTTTCCTGGGTATTAAATCCTCAGTTCTAAAACCATATACTTTGCTTTTGGTTATATTATCATAGAAACTCTTCACTTTTTTTTTGATGCTGACTTCTTAAGCATGTGTGATACTAAGGGGTCCTCCTAGGTACTTGAGTTGCTTAACATTTTTCTTTCTAGAAGATTGTAGCATTTTATTTTCCTTTTACTTGAAAGCTCCAAATTTTACCAATACAATTCCTAGAAGTTTTCATATGTGAATTACATTCTGGAGATAAATGGTAGATTCTTACTTTTTCTATCCAATTTGCTTCTTGATTTTAAGATATCTGAGCAGTTATTTTTTTTCTGTAAGAGTTCTCAAAATTAATATTAGGGATGGCTAGGTGGTGCAATAAATACAGCACTGGCCCTGGAGTCAGGAGGACCTGAGTTCAACTACGGCCTCAAACACTCAACACAAAAACTAGCCATATGACCTTAGGCAAGTCACTGAACCCCAATTGCCCTTCCAAAAAAACGCAAAAAAATTTTAATATTAAAGCTCTCTCTCTCTCTCTCTCTCTCTCTCTCTCTCTCTCTCTCTCTCTCTGTTTTTCTCTCTATGTCTCTCTCTCTCTTGCTCTTCCTTCCTTTTTCCTTCCCTCCCACCCATCCCTTTATTAAATGTAGACAACCTAAAAAAATATAAATCCTTCCCAGAATTTTAGATTTGCCACTATCTAATCTGTAAATGTTCATACTAAAATTTTATCAACTGACTCTCTTAAGCAGATTAGTGCTGGCTCACTGGAGTTGACTGTCCATGTCATTATAATAGCTTTTGATGGGAGGAATATTTTTTGTTTTATTTTTTCTCATTCTTCCAGGCTCTTTCAGGATTTCAAGTTTTCTGTTACAGCCAGGCTTTGCACACTTCCAGAAGGAATGTCTGAGATTGTCCTATTTCTTTTTTTGTATGGATGTTGAGTTATCATGTTATTCTAGGATGTCAAGGACAACTCAGACAGCTCCAAAAAAGGTTACTCTAAAATATCCTGAAATGTGTTTGATTCTGAGCAATAACATTATTTGCTAGTCCTATCTGGTGTTTCACTAGACTCCTGTAGGATTCAGCCACCATATAATGGTTAGAAAGCTCTGCTGGTTAAGGATTGCAGAAGTATAGAGTTATTTTTTTCCCCCTGGAATTTCTGCTCTGGTTATTCCTCTGCAGGTTTCAAACTGGGATTTGAGCTAGAACTTTTATCCCGTTCAGCCACTAGGGTCTGAGACACACAATTGCTACTGTCTGCTAAACGTTTTTTTCCCCCTTTGCTAAATACACTGCATAGGGTCTTTACCTGACAATGTTGAAGTAGTCAAAAGTTCCCTCCTTAGTTTACCCTGGAATTATCCTGGAACTAACTAGGTCCCACTGAGCTGGTTTTGAACTGTGATTCAAAATCACATTGTTCAAATTTATAATTATAAAATAAGGTAATTGGTTCCAACACAAAGGAAACAGACATTATGAATTTAAATAATGAAACCAATTCATGAGATTCATTATTGACAATATTTGGGACCTAGTTGTAGGTAGGAAGTGAAATACCTGACAACTGGCACCTGTTCTTGTATTTTATTAAATTTTTGGCTATTCTATGCTGGATCTGGGACCTCCTTTTGCCCTCATATATAGCCTTTTCATTTCATTGGAATTCTCTCTGTGAAGTTCTCCTTGTCTTATTCTACTTCATAGTGCAACTGTGAGGAGCCTGCAGACTCTAGGCTATGTGTGGCCCTCTAGGTCCTCAAGTGTATCCCTTTGATTGAATCCAAATTTCAATGAACAAATTTGCTTCATAAAAGGATGTGTTTTGAAAAATTGGACACTGCAACCAAAGATATAGAAGGTCACCTATAGCCTCTAAGCCACAGGTTCCCCACCCCGACCTACTGTAAACTCACTTCTCTGCTTATCTAACTATGCTAACCTAGACTGGAAAAAATTTACTCCCGTTTTTCCCATGGATTTCCCAATCAGTATTTCATCTGCAACATTTTCTAGATCTGTTGAAAAGAAGTTGTGTGTTTAGTTTGGGGTGGCGAAGACCCATTATAATTCTTCCTGCTATGCAGCTGTCTTAGTACTTGCACCACTTAATTTTTATTTTTTTTTCACAAAATTGAATATTTCATTCCTTCTGCTCTCTGCAGAGATAATACTAATTTCCTTCTCTCTTAGACTTCATGTAGCACTTATTCTACAAAATTCTAATTCACTTATCTAAAATATTCCATATTATATTTTAAATAAATTATCTTCATATAAGAATGTTAACTCTATAATATTATGTACCCTCTATGTTTTTAGCTATGGTTTGTTTTTTGGTGACACAAATACTAATATTATTGTTTGTTGATTGAATCTACTCACAGGAATACAGGCAGAGGCCAATGAGAATGTGCTTTGAACCTGGAGTCAGGAAGACCTGAATTCAAATTTTGTTTAGATATACTTCAGTCAGGTCACTTACTGTTTCTAAAGCCTCAGTTTTCTTATCTGGGAAATGATGATAAATAACTCACAGGGATGGTATAAGAAAGAAATGAGACAATATATGGAACATGTCTTAGTGACTGAATCGCGTTTATATTAGTTTTTATTTTGCTTTTGGTTTTTAGCATTTTTGGTTTCCACTAAAACTCTGT
This sequence comes from Petaurus breviceps papuanus, assembly GCF_028583685.1. Classification (NCBI taxonomy): domain Eukaryota; kingdom Metazoa; phylum Chordata; class Mammalia; order Diprotodontia; family Petauridae; genus Petaurus; species Petaurus breviceps. Next base: position 18,631,099 of record NW_027187351.1, on the reverse strand, counting down.
AATTTAAAACAATTTCTATAAAGTAGTTCCATTTTATAACACTTTTAAAGATATCAACAATTATTAAATAGATGTACATCTAAATTCCCTAAAAGAAGACAAATTCAACAACTTAACTAGACCATTGGAATGATTTGCTGAATGGTGCCTGTATGAATAGGCCTATTTCTGAGCAGGACTCAGGCTTCAATGCTTAAAACAATGAACCTTATCATTGGTATTTTGAATTCTGTTCTTCACCTGCTACCCACAGTTACCCTGCTATCCTGATTGGGCTTTTGAATGTCCTATGGCATTCTTCAATTAAGCAAGGCCTTTCATGGATTAGCCTTCTGATTACCCTATTCATATCTTTTTGTCATAGTCTCAGACCGTGACTGATTTATGAGTCTTGGATTTTTGCCTGGGCCCTGAGCCTTGACAGCAATCATTGATTTCTTTAATTACATTGGAATTGTCTTAAAACTTTGAGATTTCACTGTAGAGCAGAATTTGGCAGAAGACAGGTCTGTTCTGGGCCCTATCTAAAAGGCTATTTTTTATTGCTTTGTTTTTGTTTTTAAATACAATATCAAAGAGATATCTTTATAAAGTGGTCTGATAAATAAAGCACTATATATAATAGATGGGACTGTAAGTATATACAATCCAATATATATATACATATATATTGTTGCTGTTGTTGTTGTTGTTAAGTTCTTTGTCAATTATTTTCCAGAAAAAAAATATATAATAGTTTTGCTCAGTCATGTCTATCTTGTTACCCTATTTGGGGTCCTCTTGATAATGATACTGGAGAGGTTTGCCACTTCCTTTTCCAGTTAATTTTAGAGAAGAGGAACTGAATAAACAGGGTTAAGTGACCTCCCCAGCATTACACATCTAGTTCTTGTCTGAGGTTGGATTTGAACTCATGAAAACTAGTCTTCCTGATTCTAAAACCTGTGCTCTCTCCACTGCACCAACTGGGTTCCAGTAATATTGTAGACAACCATGCAATTTTAGCCTATTGTATGAGAGATTTAAATTTTGATGAATTGTTCAAAAACTTGAAATCTTTCTTTTGACTGTCATTATGTGAGAGAGGCTTATATTACTTCTGCTTTACAGAGCTCATGGGAATATATCACATAAATGCTAATATTGAATTATTTCTGAATTTTATTTCTATTTAAATTTATATGAGAAGAATCTGCAACTTTCGTAAATATTTTGAAACATCTTATCTATCATTATCTTGTTTTTATTTTTAAATTGATCAATTTGTTTGGGGACAACTTATTTTTAAATGCATTTAGGAGTACTGTTGCAATTCCTAAGTCCCTTTAAACACTCATGCATAGAAATGAGTGAGGATATTTATTCTCCTGTTAATTCATTTAAATAAATAATTATATTGTTTCAGTGATGAATACATTAATAACAATTGATTAAAGGAGCTATAACCCTGAAAAATCCTGTAAATAATAGAATGTAGTGGTTTATATTAACATGTTTACAATTTATTTCATGCTGTAAGCAAGTTTTTGTAGTTAACATTTGTGCATGCTTGAATTATGCTAGCAATGTTTTATCCTAACCATTTCTTTAGAAATTAAACCCATAATTTCACATTATTTTTCTTTTAATATCATTTCACTCAAAATTAGATTGCATTTGACCATAGAATATTTCAATCATCAACAGGACAGATTTTCATCCTACTTGATTTTTCTGCATAAACATAGGATCAGAATGCCCTCTTTTATTTATGTTAAAATATATTTTATTTTAAACAATCATAAGAAAATGTAGAATTGGATTTGGGATACAATTCCACTGAATTGAATCTAAAAGCCAGTCCTATTAATAAGATATTATTTAAACTCATTTTACTCTCTGAAGTTAACTTTTCAGTTATTTTAGAATATTTCTTTCCTAAAGCCATTTTCTACCACAGTTATTAGTCACCCAAGTACCCTTACTGGCAAGAAGACATGCATGCCTTCTGCATTTGAAAAGTTCTGCCATGCTCTAGAGATATCTCTTTTTACTATTTGAGGAAATAATCAGAGCCATAACAATCAATTGCCTCTCCTTGGAACTTATTGTCAACTAAGAATACTTTCTTTCTCAAGCTAGGTTCTTTCCTCAGCTAAAATGTTGATAATTTTTCAAAGTAGCTTCCCATTTAGTATTTGATCAATTAGCCAGGGGAAAAGATGTCAAGTCACCCCTTTTGTGTGAAATGTGCAATTAACTATTATATTGGGCCCTTATTTAGATGAATGAAATCAGTCGAATGCACTGGCATTTTTAAAGTAAATGGCCCCATTGTTTACAGAAAACATTTTTGAAGTCTAATTAATTGTATTAATTGTTTTATTTCACTTAGTTAACACTAAGGACACTGTGTTAACTACCTTCTCCCAGCAGCCGTTTTTTTCTGTTACTAAGTCTCTTGCAGGCTTATCCACATTAGTTGATGAGTTGTGAAGCCCCCATGTTCTTTTGTTTTGTATTAACATTGATTTTATATATAAAAGGCTTGCATAAAGAAAGCATGATTCAGAAGTTATTAGAATGGAAAACACTTTCAAATACCCATAACATTGAAAGAGAAAACTTTTTTCAATAATCACCTAATAAAATGCATTCTCTTTGCTCTCTAAGGTAATCAGGACACAACAGACAATAGGAGAACATTTTGTAGAAAAATACTTCCAGAGGAGGGTATGGTACAAACATTGAAATTCCTTTGCTCTTACACCATTCTCTCTTTTTTTTTTTTTTTAGCATTGTATTAAAGCAGAGGTAGGGAGCACTAGTGATATGACAATGATATAAGTGATATCATATAAATGAAATATATTACAAAATTGATATTTTGACTCTTTAAATTGAACACCTACACTTCATAATTAAATATCATTAGGTGAAATTATCTGATGAACAAATCTGAAAAGTCTTCCAGAATACAAAGGACACTCATACATTGGTAGTGGTTAAGTGGGCATTTGGACAGTGTCTTCTACCTTTAGATATTTCTCTGGCAGTTTCACTTTGATTTCAATTATATATTATTTATACTGAAGGAAACAGTGGCTTTCCTCCTGTCCTTTTATAATAACAGGTGATTCAAGAAGCTTTACAGATTATAAGGCAATTTAAATGTCATATAACTTGATCCCCACAGCTATACTGCAATGGGACCATAGCAGAAATTATTATCCCCATTTTACAGATCCATGAGTTCATTTATTTACATTTTAAAGGGATCTCAGATGTTATAACCTTTAAATGCTTTTTACAGAAAAAAAGAACTAAGGACTACCTAATTTGAGATGAGGAAACTACAGTTCAGTTATTTGTCTAAGTTCACATAGAGCGTAAATGGCAGAACAAGTATTAAAACTCAGCTCTTCTGAATCCCAATCCAAGGTACTTTCTGCTATGTCATAGTTCTCTTAGTAAATGGTTTCTTAACTTGAGATCCAAGGACTCCTAAGCACTTACTGAACAGATTTCAAGAGGTCTGTGCAAATGCTTAAAGGGAAAATATCTCTCTATTTTCATTAACCTCTAACTCTAATTTAGTAATTGTTTCAACAAAAAAAAAATTCAAAGGCTTACTTTGATCTGCATTCATATTCATCAATTCTTTCCATGGAGATGGATAGTTGTTTTTTTTTTTTTTTCATCATGAGTCATTAAGAATTGACTTGGATCATTGCATTGATGAGAATAGATAAGTCACTCACAACTGACCATTTTACAATATTTCTGTTACTGTGTACAGTATCTCCTGATTCTGTTCACTGCACTGCACCCTTTGATACAACAATGCCACTACTAATTCTGGGGTTCTGTTAACTCTTCAGTTATTTTGAGGTAGCATGATCTAAGGAGAGGTGTTATCTTTTATTCCTTGTCTGTGCTCTGATCTTTGTTCATGCTCTCACTGTTCTCTACTCTGAAACTCTTGACTAGGGTCCCCTCTCCTCATAATATTGCTCCTTACCCTGGGACTGTGACACAAATTTGTACATGGGCAATGCAACAGAAGACTATTGCCAGTCCTAACAAAGGACTGTAATCTCTTTTGTAATCTCCTTCTGACTAGTTTTCTTACCCCATTATGATCTGTGGGCTGAGAGCTCCAGAAGCCACTGCCAATCCAGTTACCCCATGGTCTATTGCTGGTTTTCTAGAATGTCCTGGTTTGGCATGGTCAGCCCTGGAATCTACTTTCATTCCAGTAAGATAGAAGTTTCCTTTAGATCTTTTAAGAAGTCTTGGGCTGTGAAATTATTTCACTTCATCCCTTTGTTGTTTCATTCTGCTGTAGAATTCATTTTGTGGTGTCATTTTAATGTTTGGAGTGGATTTGGACAAATCTCTAGTGAATCCCTCCATTTACTGGTTTGGTATGAGCACAAAAACACTGATTATGCCAGCTCCCCCAAGTAGAATGGCTAAGTAAATCCAATAAAAAAAGGAAAATGTTATTATTAAAAAAAAAAGAAAAACTACCCTAGTAATATATTAAAATTTAGTTAGTTAAGTACTTTCAAGAATATTTCAAATAGGGATGTATTTAGGCATTTAAAAGAACAGAGAGAGAAATTATGGTGTAGAGAAAGGAACATAGGGCTAGTAATTAGAAAAGTTTCATTTTAATTGGAATTTGTCATGTGTGTGTGTGTTGAAAGGAAAAAGAAAACATCAATACTCAATGCCTTGGGTGCTTTGCTCTGCTTTGCCTTTCTAAACTTTTATCAGCTATAATCATTGGGATAAGAAATAATTGACTTATATTAGAGACATAGTACCCTGGGGTGGGGGGGGGAGCTGGGAGGGAAAGAACAACCTTTATGTAACCAAACAGAAATTCTTTTCTTAGTTGAACAAAGGAGTATAACTATAATCATTATAATATTATGACTATATGCATTATAATAGTGTATTACTATATAAATCATTTTGATTTTATCACTCATCTTCATATAAAAATGTAGTTGTTTAACACAGAGCTACTTGTGCAAAAGTACATTTTCACAATAGTTTGCTTAAATCAGAGAACAAATTACCATAAAATAGTTCCTTTTATTTTTACCATAAGTGAATCAAGAAACCTATAAATAACTAAGACCATTCTGTACATACTGTTGACCCCACTTTTTTTTCTCTTAATAAAAGTTGGTTTCTTTGCTAGAAAGACTTCCCAGTTTCTTTTTTACAGTGAGTGTGTATGTGCATGCACATATGTATACATGTGTGTATATGTGTGTACACACACATACACACACACACACACTTGAAGAATTCACAATCCTTTATGCCTCAGATAACATTAAAAAAGAAAAATAGCTGTTACCTTGTCCTGAAGGTACCATGATATCAAAGCATCATAAGTTTAGAACTGGAAGGGACCTTTTAGACTAACTCATTCCTTTTACTGATGAAGAAATTATAGTCCAGATACTTTGAGTATCTTGCAAAAGTCATGTAGATGGTATCATATATGTCAAAATGTTTTGCAACTTGTAAAGCTTATATAAGTGTAAGATATAGTTTAATCTCTAGCTAAGATATAGTGACTAGATTTGGAGCTACAAATAATCCAATTCACTTATCTGAATCTTAGTTGATCCATCTATAAAATGATCATGGTGCACTAGAAAGATTCAAAGGTTTCTTTCAGTAGTTGAACATTCTAATACTATTGTGGCACATTTAAAATAACACTTGAAGTAATGCCTAAAAATTTCAAGTAGCCAAGAAAACAAGAATATAACATACCTTGTTGGTCTAATTTCTCAGAAATCTGACCCAAGCTAGAACTGCAGTAAAGACATACCCAAGCAAATATATTCACTTTTAAAACAGGATTTTATTTTTTTTTTCTGGTTTTCACTTTACTTTCAAGAAATTATTTAAAGGTTTACTTCATTTTAATGCAATTTTGTTGACCTTTTTAAACTCTGTGTCACCAGTGATGTTCGCAACAGGCAGACTTTCTTAAGGTAAGTTAGTACGTGACTTTGAATATCTTCCGACAGTCATCTCTGTTTCTTTAGCTATCTCCATAAGCTATTCCTTTTAAGTTCTCTGATTTATAGCTGTTACAAATCCTCCCCTCCATCTACTATATAAGTTGAAAAGAAAATTTCAAAGGGAAATATAAGAACTCACTTTTCAAAGAAAACGTGTAGCAAATATGGAAGAAAGAATTCTGTGCAGGTGGATAATGAGGAGATACAAAACATGCGGGCAAATGTCCTTATTTCAATTTTCTATGAACATTTCAGAGTCATCATTCAATATCTTATTGGATGATATCTTCTAGTTATCAATGCCATTTTGGGTTTTGGGCCATTTGATATTTTCATTTGATTTGAAGGAATATGTAGTTTTTGGTTGTTAGCAAGTTTTACTCATCCTTCACCCTCAACACTCACTCTCAATACATCTTTTGATTCCAAATTAATTTAAAATATATGTATATACGTATGACGATAATGATGATGAAGGCAACAATAATGACTATGAAAACCGTGACTAGGATGATGACGATAATGATGATGAAGGCAACAATAATGACTATGACAACAGTGACTAGGATTGATGATGATGATGATGATGATGATGATGATGATGATGATGACGATGATGATGATGCTGAGGACAATGATGCTGGTGACTTTGTTATATTGTTATGTGGACTAAATAAGATTAAAAGAAAACAGCAAGGCTAGAACCTATTTATAAACCCACTAGCAAAACAGCTAAGTAACAACAACATACAGAACCCTACAAATTCTGCCAAATCAGCTTGGTCTTCCTGAATTGTAAAGTCCAAACTCAACCTTGATGCCAGAACTCTCATTTCACCAATGTCTAGAACAGTTTATTGACCTGAAATTCCTACACCCACTTAAGAGCAGGTTACTAATAATACCTAAATTTTCCCAAATTTGATTTATCATCTTGCCCAATGTTCACCTCCCAGGCATGTGCTGTTGAAAACTCTGTTGCGAAAAACTTTGTCCACAGTTCTCATTTAAAACCTGAGGCAGTTGGAAAAGATTATAAAAGTATTTCCAGCTATAACAATCATTAAATTCCTACTCTCTAGACCCACATATGCATGTGTGTTTGAGTGTATGTGTATATAGATATAGATATGTATATGTAGATATATATATAGAGATAGATGGATAGATAGATAGATAGATAGATAGATAGATAGATAGATAGATAGATAGATAGATAATAAAGAGAGAGTTGATGTGTTTTGTCCTAAAACTCTCAGTCTTTTGCATTAGATCAGAGAGAAACTCCCATCAATTCTCTATTGTCATTATTATAAAAATGGTATTAAGGAATTGAAAACTGTTTTCATTAAATCATTTCACACGAATAAGATTCAAAAATAGCTATCTTGTTGCATTTTAATATATATGTCTAAGCATTTTTGTATATCCTAGAAAGATCACATCTTTTCTTTGACCCTAATATCTCATGTTTCATAGGAGCACAGTATATTTACTGCTGATAATTTTACTTACATTTAATATATACATACTTAAGAAATAATATTAATCACTTGATCAATATATGAATAGCTTCATAAAATAAATATATATTATATGTTAAGCATTTATATGTATCATAAGCATATATATGCACATATGTTTCATATGCATATATGCAACTTTATTAAATAAACCAAAATATTTATATGCATACATAATTATTCAAAGAAGGACAAGGTTTCTATTTTCTTAGATTAAAATCAATCATGTCAATATACACATCTTGATTTTTGTATATACAAAGAATACTAATGTAAAAGCACATATTATATAAGTAACATTTTCATTTGAGACATACATATGCATGTGTATGTATATAAGCATATATGGATACCATGTAATACAAAACAGAGAAACACCCAGTGCATATGTAAATATATTCGTGTAAAAATATGCTAATAGCTATCTATAGTTGTTAAAACTATATCTGTATATATTTATATATTTACATATATAAATTATATATACACATATATATTTATATACGTAAATATGCACATATACATATACAGACACCTATAAACTTCTAAAAAGAGCATGAGATAGAAGAGAAACAGAGTCAGAGAAAATAAACCACCAAAAAAAATGTTAGAGATAGGTGAAAGGTCTCTGTATACCTACACTGCAGTATTCTAATTGTTCCCATAAGGGAAATTAAATATATTCTGGGTGAATGATTGGTAGGAAGCTGTTAGAATTTTTGATTGGTAAGGTAAGGAAATTCAGAGGTGCTCTAGGATATCAATATTTCCTACATAGTTTATTTTCCAGAAACAGAAATTATTTTACAATTAATTGAAGTAATCCTTTTACATATCTCTTCTATCTTAACATAAAAATACCCCATCATAGGGTGGCTAGGTGGTACAAAGAAAAGAGTACCAGCCTGGAGTCAGGAGAACCTGAGTTCAAATTTGGACTCAGACATTAACACTTACTAGCTGTGTGACCTTGGGCAAGTCACTTAATCCCAATTGTCCTGCCTTCCCCCTTCCAAAAAAAAATGAGAATACACCATCATAATAGAGTGAATAGCAGATATGTACACACACACATACACACACACACTCATGTGGTACTAGACACTGCATTTTTTCCATTAGATAACCAAATTAATACCAAAATTAAAAGTATTTTCTGAATTGGTTTAAACATGATCTATATAGCTTGTTATGCCATAATTTACATTGACACTAGATTTTTTTAAGAGATGGCCTGATTGTACTAGAAGAGGTTTTTCTTATTTTTTACATTTTCATGAGATTTATTGGAAGACATCCTATTTTGCTTTAATCCATAACAGATTTGTTTTGGTTCTTTCAACCCCACTTTTTTTGTAAACTATTTTTCAAATCTACTGATATTTCCTATTTATATCATGACCTTTTTAATGGGATCAGTATACCTTTTCTAGTGTTCAAGAGTTCTTTTATCCTTCATCTTCCTAGGCCAAAATTAGAATATGACATCTTACATTAAGGAATTCTTTGATTCACTGATTATTGGAGTGGGAAGAAAAATTAAAACAAAATAAGGCAGAATGGATGAGTACACAAAACATAGAAGGGAACACTATTGGAATTCAAAAAGATCACTCCTACTGGATTAAGGACACACTACTTAGAAAACTGTTGAAAAAAACTCTAAGTGATTTTTCTGAAATTAGGAGTAGTCCATCATCTTACATACTATGTAAGAATAAATGTCAAATAATTAAATGACCTTTTTGTCAAAAGTCATATGATAAGATGCTTAGAAGAGCAAGAATGAAATAACCTTTACTATTATGGAAAAGAACATATTTGTTTCCAGAAAAAAAGAGACTTAACAGACAACAATTTTTTTTTCATTATGTAAAACTGAAGTTGTTTTGCACATACAAAATCAATGCACTTAAAATGCCCAAGTGAAAAAGTTAAGTAGGAAAAATTTTGCAGCAGGTTTCTCTAATAACTGTGATATATAAAACACATAAATGACTAATGAAGTACATTTATTTTTAAAATGAATTAATTACTGATAGATAGGTCACCCAATGATATAAACAAGTATTTGTCAAAATAAGAAATCTATTTTAATAACTATTTGCAAAAAAGTTCCATATTACCATTAATTATACAATTAGCTATTAAAACCACTTTGATATTTTAATAAAATTCTACAATCTCTATTGAAAATGACAAAAAAAGAAAATGTTGAATTTCTTATGCTCTCTGGAGCATTTGACACTTCCATCTGCCTTTTACTACTGGATCCTTTTTTCTCCTTGTGTTTTTTCTAGCACTGCTTTCTTATAACCATGATACTTTCTCAGTCTCCTTTGCTTGATCTTCATGCATTTGTTATGAACTCTAAAGAGTAATGTCCTTAAGTTTCTGTCTAGCCTTCTCTTAGGTTCCTCCACTATACCATCAGCTCCCATGGGCTTCTTTTTTATCACAGAGTATGTGGAGGGAAGTAAAGTTTAAGAAGACTGGATAGATAAGAACAACACAGCCTGGATAGAACACTCCAGAGCAAATGAAGCATTCTTTATATGATCCTTGAGGTAATAAAGACAAACTGGTGACCATTAGGACTTGCTATGATCAGACCTGTATTTTAGGAAAATCACTTCAGATAGTGGAGAATAGACTGGACTGGAATTTAATTTGAGGCAGCAAAACTATGTTAAAAACACTCTCTGATAATTTACATGTGAGGTGATAAGGACCTGTATTAGGGTGGTAACTCTGTGTGTGAAGAAAACGGGACATATCCAAGATATTTTTCATAGGCAGTGTCAACAAAACTTGGCTACAGAATTTACATATGAAGTGATTGGAAGAAAAGTCAAGGTTGGTAGCAAATATGTGAGTTAGGATGTATGGGAGAATTGTAAGCTCTATGAAAATGATGTGTCAATTTGGAATATCTTTGATACTATTTTTCCTTTTTATTTATTTTGTTATGCAGTATAATGAAGTATATTTCACTTTGAACTGATGGTTTCTTGGTTGTTCTAATAAAGACAATATTAATAGGGGATTATTAGTTATGGTTTTGGCAGCCTTTACAAAATTTTGCTAAATGTTATATAAAATAAAGACATAGCAAGATTTAAATTTCCTACTCATCACTTCCGTGGGTAATTCATAAACCGCTACCTTCTGGGGGGGAGTGGGCTCACAAAAATTTCCTATGCAAATGCTGTGTCATTTCTGGATAATACCCCATATCATTTTTCTCTCAACTGTGTACCAAATATCTATTCTTGATCTTCAAGGATTGAAAGTTTAACCTTAGATGAAGACAAATCCTTTCAAATCCTCTACTATTGATCTCCAGGTGGATCATTTAAGCTGTCCTTTTGAAACTCATAAGGTCAAAACCTCCATTCTTCTTCACAGAAAAAAAAAGCAAACAAAAATCTAGGCAAAGAACTAAGACATTTATTCAAGCATTTGCTTTGGCTGAGGAGGACCTGAGGTTCCATATTTTATAATAATGTCTCTCATTAGATTGGAAGAAGTAAAAGCAATAGAAGAGATGAGGTTGATTAGTATCTTTTCAATGTACTCCTAGTTCTGTATACATAGATAGTCAAAGAGTGTTCTTTTCAAAATGTGTTAAACAGATCGGAACCAATTATGGTGTGCTGTGCATGTTCCATATGGGAACTGAATCACCAAGAATTCTGAAACATGTTTGTAAGGGCCAGATTTTTTGTCCAGTACTGCCCTACTCACACCGCACCTACTGTCTTTATATTTTGTATGTCTAGTGCCTAGCACATAATAAGTGTTTAATAAATAATTAGAATAATTTATTAGGCTGAGTTCTCTGGTGGTCTTGAGAGGTTTGGCTACCTGTCCAAGATCTTACAGTTAAATATTTAAGAGGTGATACTTGAAGCAAGCTGTTCTTGCCTAAGGGCAATTCTTCATTCACTAGACCAGATCTATATATAATCTTATCTAAATTGGTAATTAGATAGGTTGTTAGGGGAAAGAGACAGACAGAGCAACAACTCTCTGTGTATTTTTTTTTCAATAATCCACCACAAATTTCTCTAGGATATCCTGGAAGGCTTTGATAAATATCTTAGAGAATACATCTCTAGCATAGCATATATTTAAAAATACACTTAACCCTATAATTAAGGAAAAAATTGTGTGATTTATATGTAGCAAAAAAAAAAAAAACATTTCTAATCACTTCTTTTATAAGTAATAGTAAAGCATTTAGTACTTTATTCTGGATTTGAGAATTTTATTATGAATAAACAATATCTGTAATACCTTAATGTTAAAAATTCTTACATTAAATTGTTTCATTTTTCTATCATTTCTTTTCTACATATTTTACCAAAGAATTTGAGCCCTAGCTTGACAATCACATCTGAAATATATTTGAAATTTCTCTTAGCCTGAAGGCATAAGCTACTCTGAAGTAGGTAGGTGTATATATATTCATCATGTTTTACTCAAAGCTACGGCAATTTTTGTTGTGGTGGTGATGGTGGGTTATTTGTGTGTGTGTGTGTGTGTGTGTGTGTGTGTGTGTGTGTGTGAGATTCCCTTCCTTCCTATGTGGGCATTTACTTATGTTTTTCTTTTTAAAAATGTTTTTGCAACTAACAAAAAACAAATAAAATTAGTATTTCTATATAAAGAGTAGGACAGAAGAAAAAGGAATTTCACATGAAACTATTATGTATATATTCAACCTGTAGATGTATTATGTACGTTTCAACCTGTAGATTTTGACACTTTCCTGCTATTTGTGCTTCTTTGTGACATTCCTCCTGTTGTCTGAATTTTTTATTGCCACTATGAACCTCTTTGTTTCCCATTCCTTCCTTTGCTTTTTCTTCCTTTTTCTTTCTTTTTTTTTCTTCCCTTTTCTTTTTTTCACCTCTTACCCTGTTCTTATTCTTCCTTTCCCTTTTATCTCAGCACATTAAAAATAAGCTGTTATAGTGAACATACCTAATTCAGCACAAATTCCTACATTGCCTGTGTTCAAAAATGTACATGTTATTCAGAATATCAAATCTGCCAAATCTTTGGCAAGAGGAGGGTATATGTTTCTGAGATTGGATTGATAAGAATCTGCATGTATCTATTTTTTCTTTATACTTTTGATATTCTATAAATTGTTTTTGTTGTTCCGATGGGTTCTTTATGAGGAATCTGCTCATTCAGATCTTTCCACAATTGTTTTAATCTGACTACATAGAAGCTAATTGGTTGCTCTTTTTGCTTAGTCATACATTTATTAAAATATTTCTAAAATTTTCCATAGAATTTAAGCATTTTTAAGTTATTTTTTTTAAGCAATCGGGGTTGAGTAACTTGCTCAAGGTTACATGGCCAGTTATTTCTGGTTGTGGTTCTGAGTGTCTTAGCCCAGGACTCGATCTCCAGGTCATCCCAATGCTACAGCCAGTGCTGTTACTCGCTGAGCCACCTGGCCACCCCTCAGCATTTTCACTTATTAGAAGGATTGCCATCATTAAATGTAAATGTGATTTTGTGTCATTCATCCACCACATCATCATTTCATACCTGAAGAATTAACAGATGTTCTTTTTTAATTCATCTCCAAAATAACTTTATGAGATACTACCCCATTTGTTACAAACATTTTATGCATAAATAAAAAAACTGAGTTAACATGAAACACCAAACATCAGAACATAGTTTTAAACTCGTCACACCTTATTCCAAGTAGTAAAACTATTTCTCTCTCTCTCTCTCTCTCTCTCTCTCTCTCTCTCTCTCTCTCTCTCTCTCTCTCTCTCTCTCTCTCTCTTTCTCACTCTCTGTCTCTCTCACACACACACATAAAAAATAATTTCATTTAGTGTCCTTTAAAAATTTACAACATAAAAAAGAATGTAAATTCCTGTACTTGTATCCCCGTGTGTATACACTTAATAAAAGCTTTTTGATCAGTTTTAAAAAATTACAATTTGCTTTACAGATGGATAGAAAAGCCACTACACAGTATAAAGCATTAAAAAATATCTAAGACATTTCATTTAATTCTATCATGCATTATTCATTTCACTGGGAAAAATTAATATAACACTTATATAGAACCAATATTTATTTCCACTTTAGGGAAAATATAACTAAGGCCTCATCCATCTTAAATGTTATGCTCGTCTTATGTTATCCAGCTTTTATATTCCTTGGCTTAATAAAGACTGTAAATGAATCTTCCAAACAGCACACTTAGTATACTTCACTACATATTTAAGTGAAAATCCCCTCTGAGGGATATCTTAATTGGAAAGTATACTTATTTCTATTTGCAGAATTCCTGACCACGAGGGAATCTATTTTATTTTTTCAGTTAGTTCATAAAGGGATATTCTTCTTCTCCTCATCAAGAGGATATACTCATTTCACACATTTCAATAATGTAAGCTGGTTTGTGAAGACAATAGAGGTTAACAAGGGATTTTACTTCCATTCTTTGAAAGTTAAGCTATCTAAGACTTTGAGGATGTTACTTAGGAGGATTCAGACATATATTGGACAATCTTGAGACTGTGTCTTCCATTTATTCAATTCTCTGATAGGCATTATTAGTGGCTCTGGCTATTTCTTAATATAAGCTTTTGAGATCACATAAAATCGCTGCCCTAAACCAAGCTAAAAGTAAGAGATTTCTTCTTTCTGAATTTCATTTATAATAATAATAGTAATTGACCAAGTACTGCTTAGAAGGGCTATAGATTCTTTAAACCCTTTTGAAAAACCTGGTAATCTACCATATAATTGTATGTAGCCTGTTAAAGGACTTAAAGAAACTTAGATGCTATTTTACTACACAGAAATCAGTTAGTATTTATAGACAATCGAATATTTTTCCTCACAACACAATATAATACTCATGAACATCACAATAATCTGAAATATTATTTACTCATTTGTAGGAATAAAAACATTTTTATTCAATGTACAACTATAATTCTTACTAGAAATAATGGATTTATTTTTAAAATTATTTTATTCAATCAGCAAGCATTTTTCATTACAAATAGGAGTAATTTCATTCTTTGAATTTAGTCAAGTTCCAGACATATAACTTGCATTAAATAATTGCTTGTCAATTTATCAAGTTAAACTTCAATTGATAGAAACCTCAGACCCCTCTCATCTATCATTAAAAGACTGTAAGGCAGAGTACAGTCTTCTCACAGTGCCTTCTTTTTTAATATATTTTAATTTTTAATTAATTAATTTACTTTTAGTTTACAACATTCACTTTCACAATCCCTTGAGTTTCAATTTACTTCCCTTCTTCTCTTCCCTCCTCTCCCCTTCTCCCATGGCAGTATGCAATCAATATAGGATCTACAAATATCTTCACATTAAGCATTAGGCAGGTTGTAAAAAAGGAATTATAACCAATGGAGTGAAAAATAAGGAAGAGGAAACAAAACAAAACAAAAAGAGAGAGGGATCAAGTAGTTTGCTTCTGTCTGCATTCAGACCCTGTAGCTCTTTCTCTGAATGTGGATATCCCTTTCTATCATGAGTCTTCTGGAGCTGTCTTATAACTTTGCATTGCTGAGAGGAGCCCAGGATATATTATTCATCACACATACGTTGTGTCTGTTATTGTGTATAAATTTCTGTGGTTCTGCTCTTCTCATTCCACATCAGTTTATATGTCTCTCCAGGTTATTATGAAATCCTTCTGCTTCTTGTTTCTTATGGCACAGTAGTATTGTATTACATTTATATACCATGACTTGTTCAGCCATTCCCCAATTGATGGGCTGCCTCTTGATTTCAAATTCTTTTTCACCACAAAAAAAAGCTGCTACAAATATTTTTGTACATATGGGTCCTTTTCCCACTTCTATGAAGTCTTTGGGATAAAACCCTAGAACTGGTATTACTGGGTCAAAGGGTATGCACTTTTTTACAGCCCTTTGGGTATAGTTCCAGATTGCACTACAGAACAGTTGAATCAGTTCACAATTACACCAACAATGCATTTACATTCAAATTTTTCCACCTTCTCGCCAGAATTTATCATTTTCCTGTTTTGTCAAAGATTAGCTATTTATGTATTATATAAACATAGAAACTCACATGCATGTTATTCATAAACATACACATATTTATGTTGACAAAATATTCTGAAAAACTTATATTTATATGTTAATTCTATTATTACTATTTTTTTTTACAATCATGTACCTCTAACGCTTTAGCTCTATTCCAAAATATCTAAGCAATTTTTACATATCATTCTAATGAAGTTGTGATTTGTTATTGCATTGATCAATATCTGGAAATATTTAAATGTTATATTCTTTTACCTTTGTTGGTCATTGTTTAAATTGTTCCATTTTCCACATATTTTTTCTATATTCATTCTTAGAGGTCATTCTCAATTCTTCTAATCTTCATATTTATCATGTTCTATGGCAATAATACTGCATTAAACTCATGAATTGCCATTTGTTTGATCAGTTAATTAAAGGAACAATTTTTGTTTAATCAACAAATGAGCCAAGTTGAATAAGTCCTGAATATAGAATCCTAAAACTTGTTTTTGCATACCAACTTTACTTCCTAGTTATATTATCTTTGGTTAACCACTTAATATCTTTGAAATCCAGTTTTATTGACCATACAATGGAATTAGAACTCTCCTATCTAAGTCACATGTTTGTTGTGAGATTTTAAAGTGTGTTTAATTTTTTTTGCCATAAGGTAATATAGACATTTGAAATTTCCTTAATCATAGATACAATAAATAGATACAATCAAGCTGAATTTAGATTCAAAAGGCATGTTTGAATTTTAACTGTGCCATGAATTTGAGAAAGGTACTTCACCTCTCTGGGATGCAGTTTATTCATTAATGAAATAAAAATTTCTAAAATTCCTTCCACTTCTAAATATTTATATTTTATGTATTTAATCTGGAGAAATTAGTATGACTGAAACTCATTGCATTTTTTATTCCTTCCACACATCAGCTATGATGCATGGGATCATTTCATTAAAGATATAACATTGGAAGTAATTTTAAAGGCCATCTACTGTAATTCATTTGACAGATGTGAAAACTGGAGCCAAGAGAGAAGTAAAAAGATCATATAGGTATTAAGTGGCAGAGGAAGGATTTGAACCCAATTTTACTGAAGCCAGATCCCAGGTTTCACTTACAGTACCAGGGAATGTCAATAGTTCATTGCCAAAGCTGTGTTTTACCCAATCAAATATTTTATCTCCACAACTAGGATATAAATTCCATATAGTCAGGGATTGTTTCAGCATTATCATTATTAAAAAACAAACTTTGCTTCTCTCACAGTAGTAACCATAATTAATTCCACATAGAATGTATTTTATAAATGTTGAAGGAAGGGAGAAGAAATGAAGGATGGAAGGAAGGAAGGAAAGAAGGAAGGAAAGAAGGAAGGAAGGAAGGAAGGAAGGAAGGAAGGAAGGAAGGAAGGAAAAATGTCAGTGCCAACTAGGAATAAATATTGACCAATGGTGAAATAAGGTAAACAGGTGGATACAGAATTATGTTTCATAAAACATGACTATAATTGACACAATATATCTCCAGTTCTTTAGGATAAGGAAAGAACTATGTACAGAAACGAAATAAATGATTGATTGTTGTACTATATGATGTATGAATTCCCTACTTATTTATCTTTTCTCCTTCTTTCCTTTTTCTTTCTCTTCTTCCCTGATGATCTTGCTCTCACTCTTGCTCTTTTACTGTTCCTTTACATTCAATCATGATGCAGGCATTGTGCCTCCTTCCTTCCCAATTGTACCTTTAGTAAGCTGTATTTCAACCTATATTTTTGTGATAGCCCTCTGGGAGGATAAACTTTGTTTATGGGTATGTTGGTCCAGGGCTTGTGGCACAGAGTGAACATGACATTGACAAGTGGAACATCTGGCCATACATTTGAAATGTGGGTACACAGAAGTTTTATTGTCTTCTTAAAAATTCTATTGATAGATATCTTTTAAAATTTTTATATTCTGTCTCTAATTACTCTGTTCTATAATTATTCAAATGTTTTTTAATGAAAATGTAGTATTCATATTAGAAAAAAATGAAACAGTATTCTATAATAATTCAATAGTAATTGGAGAGACTGAAGTATGTCATATGATTTTAGTGACAAAATTCATTAGGGGACATTTGAATGCATGTTTGTTGAAATATTAATGATCTTATGTGTGATCTATAGTTCAAAGTCACCTTATGAAAAGTAACACCATATTTCAACTGATGAGAAACATGCCATTTGAACTGGCTTTAAAAGTTTAAATAGGTGCTTTCTTCTTTTGGAAAAAAAAAAGGAATTTAATGTTGGGCAGTAGATTTGCTGTAAAGTTTAACTCTTGGGCAAAGTTTAACTCCTTTCTCCATCATTTATTAAAACATCACCCTAATCAGTTATCTTTCTGAAAGCAAGAAATGTATTTTAACATTATACTACTGTAACAGATATTTTAATAGTATTTCATTATTATTCTTTGAAAAGCTTCAACTGAAGCCTGATGTCTCATCAAGAAGCACTTGAGTTCTCAAAAGAAAACAAATGAACAAAGGACAATTACCTAGACTGCTGTCTGATCACCAGCTGACTGATGTTACCACTTCTTATCTTAGTTAGCCTATCATATACCTGCAGTATCATTAGTATGGCCACTTAAGTAGCACTACTCTCCTGGTCAGTCTCACAGACACTTCCTCTCTGACCTTTGGAAACATCACCCTCCTTCCATAGCTTTGTATAGTGGAAACCTTTAGTATCAGAGTTAGAGATAAGCTGGGACAAGTAAGAGAAGTGCTACATTTGAAGTAATACTAGTAACATATTTATAGAACTAAAGAGGAATAAATAGGGTATACATAGCTTGCAGAAATACCGACCTCAATAAATTCATAGACTCTTGTGAATACTTTCATATATTTACATGGTTCACTCAAGACTGAAAAGATATATCTACATCTACCTATACATATATAGCTATATGTGTGTATGCATTTATGCATGTATATATTTTTAACATTTTATATGGTACCTTCAACCTCTAAATACTATAATGCAACATACTTAAAATGATTTTGTTTATATAGGTCATACATTTGTTTTGGCCAGTAGATTCCCAAATATTTTAGAATGTCTACAGTAACTTTAAAGGAATCCCTCTTTCTGTCTCTTTCCATTGAATTTCATTAGAAATATATAGGAATGCCCAGGACGTATGTTGGTTTATTTTATAACCTGAAACTTTGCCAAATATATTTTATTATCTCATATAGTTCATTCCCTAGGATTCTTTTAGTATATCATCATATTATCTCCAAAGAGTAATAGCTTAGTGTCTTTTTTTTTTGCCTAATTTGACTCCTTCAATTTTTTTTTCTTGTTGTTGCTGCTGCTAACATTTCTGTTACTAATTTGAGTAAGAGGGGTGATAGTGGACAACCTTGTTTCACCCTCAATCTCACTGAAAATGCTTCCAGCTTATCCCCATTACATATGACACTTGTTCATGGTTTTAAATAGATACTACATATTATTTAAGGAAGACTCCATTTTGCCTATGCTTTCTGGTGTTTTTAATAGAATGGGTGTTGTATTTTTTCACAATTCTTTTCTGAAGCTATTGACATAATATTATGGATTGTACTAGTTTTGTTGTTGATATGATTAATTATACTGATAGTTTTCCCAATATTGAACCATACTTGCATTCTTGTAATAAATCCTACCTGTTCAAAGTGTATTATTGTTGTCATAAGTTGTTGTAGTCTTTTTGCTAATATTTTATTTAATTTTTGCATCTCTATTCATGAGGGAAATTAGTCTATAATTTTATTTCTCTGTTTTTCTCTTCCTGATTTAGGAATCAGTACAATACTTTTGTTATAAAAAGAATTTGGAAAGACTCTTCCAATTTTCTCAAATAGTTTGTAAATTATTGGAATCAATTGTTTTAAAATGTTTAATAGAATTCACTGGTAAATCCATTTGGCCCTAGAGATTTTTTCCTGGGGAGTTCATTGATGACTTGTTCAATTTCTTTTTTTTTTCTGAGATGGGGTTATTTAAGTAATTTACTTCCTCTTCAGGTAATGTGGGCATCTTTACAAATATTTTTGTAAATATTCATCCATTTCACTATGATTGTCAAATTGATGGGCATACAACTAGACAAAATAATTCCCGATTATTGTTTTAATTTTCTATTTATTGTAGGTAGATTGCCCTTTTTCATTTTTGATACTCATAATTTGGTTTTCTTTCTTTTTTATCATATTGACTAAAAGTCTATCAATTTTCTTTTTTCATAAAACTGATTCTTAGTATTATTTATTAATTCAATAGTTTTCTTAATTTCAATTTAATTAATCTCTCCTTTGGTTTTCAGTATTTGCAATTTATTATTTAATTGGGGATTTTCAATTTTTTTTCTAGCTTTTTCAGCTGCATATCCAATTTATTGATCTCCATTTTCTCTATTTTATTTATGTATGCTTTCAGAGATATAAAACATCCCCTAAGAACTGCTTTTGCAGCATCCCCCAAGTTTGGATATGCTGTCTCATTATTTTCCTTACTTGGAATAAAGTTACTAATTCTTTCTATGTTTTCTTGTTTGACCCACTCATGGTTTTGTTTTGTTTTTTTTTTTTTTTTGCCTTTTGGAGGGCAATTGGGATTAAGCAATTTTCCCAAGGTTACAAAGCTAGTTTTTTTGTTTTGTTTTGTTTTGTTTGTGTGTGTGTGTGTGGGTGTGTGGGTGGGTGGCTGTTAAGTGTATGAGGCCAGAACCGAATTCAGGTACTCACTGAGCCAACTAGCTGCCTCATACCCACTCCTTCTTTAGTATAAAAATATTTAGCTTCTAATTATTTTTGGTCTATCTTCCCATGATCATTGTCATATAGAGTTATTATTGTTTCATGATCTGAAAAGGATACATTTAATATTTCTGCCTTTCTGTACTGGATTGTGAGTTTTTATTGTTGTTATTGTTTTTAACCTAGTATATAATCGATTTTTGCATATGTGGCATGTACTACTGAGAAGAAGGCATATTTCTTTTAATCCTCATTCAGTTTTCTCCAGAAGCCTATCATAATCTGCTTCTCTGAAATTCTATTTACCTCCTTAAGTTCTTTCTTGTTTATTATGAGGTTACATTTATCAAGTTCAGAGAGGGACAGTTTGAGGTGTCCCTCTAGTATAGTTTTGCTATCTATTTCTTCCTCTTCCTCTCTCATCTAGTTATTTGGATGTTTTATTGCTTTCTGAATATCTTCTTTAATAATAATATTGCTTCATTGTCAATGGTGCCTTAAAGCAGAAAGTATTTTCCTTCTTTTTTCTCTTTTAACTACATCTTTTTTTGCTTTTGTATTGTCTGAGATTAAGATTGCCAACCCTGCTTTTGGTTTCTTTCTTTAGCTGAAGTGTATATTCTGCTCCAAAATTTTACCTTTACCCTGTGTGTATCGCCCTGATTCATATGTGTTGCTCATAGACAGCATATTGTGGGATTAAGGTTTTTAATCCATTCTACTATCCACCTCTATTTTATGGGAGACTCCATCCTATTCACATTCACAGTTATGATTACTATCTCTGTTTTTCCCTCCATTTTATTTCCTTACCTGTTTATGCTTTTATTTCTCCCTTCTCCCTTCCCCTCCTTAAGATTTCCTTTTACCACTGCCTCCCTGAGTATTCATTCTCTATCAATCTCCCTCCCTTTTCTGACCTTTCCCCCTTATTACTTTTCCTCTCCTTCCTGACCACCTCCACCCTTTTCCTACCCCTTTCCCCTCCAACTGCTTGTATGGCACAATCTAATGAAGTGTTATTTCCTCCTTGAACCAAAACCAAAGAGAATGTATGTCAACCAATGTTCTTCTCCCTCCCTTCTTTCCCTTTATTATAATAAGTTCTGTGTCTCCTTAGGATAAAATCCTATACTGAACTAATTAGGTTATTCCCTCCTTGAACCAAAACCAATGAGTAAAGCTTATATAATATTCATCTTCCTCCCTTCTTTCCCTAAAATATTACATGGATTTATGACTCTTTGAGGCAGAATTTACAGTTTTCTGCCTTCTCCTTTCCTTTTAAATATGTTCAGGTTTTATTTTTTAGCATTATTTTCTCCAGTTATATATTGAACCTCTTTTCACATTTCACAATTTTTACTTTTTCAAGAACTGTTTTCTTCAGTGAATTATTTTTCTATTTTGGCAATTGGCATTTTAAAATATTTAGTCATTTTATCTTCTAACTCCATAATTTGGCTGTTAAAATCCTTCTTCAGCTCTTCTAAATATGCTTTCTGGGCTTGAGACCAGTTCATATTCCCTTTTGAGCTTTCAGAGGTTGGTATAGAGTCAATGCTGTCCTCTTATGAATTTGATCATTCTAGCTTCTAGGATTCAAAAGTTTTGTTTTACCAAATTCTTTCTCTCCCATTGTGATTGCCTATTTCCTGCCTTTTAAAATGGATTTCTCCTTCATTGGAGCAGGGGGCTTTGACCCACCCTTCTTATTCTGGAAGCTTGGGACCTGATTATGGACATTATTTGTTGTGGCCTCTGGCTGTCTAGACTGAGGCCAAGGCCAGTACTTTCTGCATTGCCCTGGGGTTACACTGAAGCTCACATAGTAAGTCTGGGGGAGGTGTGGTCTGTCCCTTCACTATACTACCTCTGTGACCCTGGGCTAGATCTCAGGCTAACTCAGCTCCGGTGGCTGGGGCTGCACTTGTCTAGACAGAATCCCCTGATTGTTCTAAGACACATTTGGGCTTCTGGTGTTAGTACTTGCTGGTTCCATCCCTTATGGTTTGGGATCTCCTGCTGGTCTGCTGAAATGGGGCTTATTGGTATACCTCCCACCCTTCACTTCAGCCTTGACACAGTCTCAGCCATGTGCTTCCTTCAGGACTCCCAAGCCTGCCACTGGTTCCAGTATTTCAGAATTTTACACTGGGTCAATATTCTCTGGGTTTTCAGGGTCTGAGAGGGAGACTAGGGCACCTTGGGTTTACTCTGCCATCTTGCCTCCTGGAACTTCAGGTAGGTGATTTTTAAACATTCAGGCTGTGGACTCATAGCCCCAGGTATAGTTTCTTTAACTGCTCCT
Source organism: Petaurus breviceps papuanus (assembly GCF_028583685.1). Lineage (NCBI taxonomy): Eukaryota > Metazoa > Chordata > Mammalia > Diprotodontia > Petauridae > Petaurus > Petaurus breviceps. Next base: position 18,608,350 of record NW_027187351.1, on the reverse strand, counting down.
GGTCCTGAACTTGTCTCTTACCTATCACCAACAGTCCCCTGTCCTATTGAGAGAGGCCTGCAAATCGCCCTTCTGGTGGGTGAGTCACTTTGCTCTGGCTCACTCCAGATACATGCTGGTGTAGACCCTGTGCTCCATACATTGCACTCACCCTGCCCAGCTCTAGTTCTGCACTTTGCTGAACTGGAAATATGCCATGCTTCATCTACCAATGGATCCTGCCACTCTAAAATTCATTCAGATTCTCTTGTTAGAGGATACTAAAGGAATTCATGGAGGAGTTCAGGTGAATTCCAGCTTTTACTCTGATTCTGCTCACGTTTTTACATTTTGTTCTTTTTTTTTTATTTTATTGGACTGATTCTTGCTGCCTCATAGCCATCTTTTACTTGCCCGATTTCAATTTTTAACAAATTATTTTCTTCAGTTAGCTTTTGTCCATACTTTTCCATTTGGTCAATTTTTACTTTTTAAGGTGTTATTTTCTCCAGTTAATGTTTTGTACCTCCTTCACCATTTGACCAAAGGTACTTTGTTTAATGAGTTATTTTATTCAAAGATTTTTTTTTCCATTTTCTCAATTATATTTTAAAAAGAATTGTTTAATTTTTCTTCTGTGTCTCAAATTTGGCTTTTAAAATACTTCTTGAGCTCTTCCAAGAAGGCTTATTGCATTTTTTATTTGAAAATTTCTTATTTTTTAAATGAAAAACAGACTTAATACATAATTTACATGCACACAGGCAGAAATCCCACAAAGAGCAGCTTGTAAGGCAGGAGGGTGAAGAGAGTTTAAAACAAATAAACCTTCTTATTAAATAAGATTTGTACTTATATGTCATACAATAAGCTCTTCAACTTTCAAATGTAGTATAAAATATTCTCCAACTGGTCTTTAAATCAGTTTCCTCACATTATATCAGCAACATTCATGGACATTTCATCAATCTGAGTTGAATAGTACTGTTGGATATCTCTGAGAAAATGGATGTCATCCTTTTTTACAAAATTAATTGCAATACCTTGTTGGCCATATCAACCTTATCTCCCAATTGTGTGTGTGTGTGTGTATGTGTATATATATATATATATATATATATATAATTCTCTGTTATTTGGTAGATCATAGTTAATGATAAAAGATACCTGAGGAACATCTAATCCTCTGGACCAGTGATCTGTAGATATAAGTAGTAGGCTTGCATGATATCTAAACTCTTTCATTATGGACTCTCTCTGTTTTGGGGACATGTCTCTATTTTTCAAAGAAATGGTGAAGTTAGCTCCTCTCATCTTCTCAGTCACTCAGTCTATGTTACTCTTGGTATTACAAAAGATGACTGCTTGTGTGATGGTCAAGCTATAATAAAGATCACAGAATGTGTCAAATTTCCACTTTTCCCTTTCCACTGCCACAAAAAAACTGCTTGATTCCTACAAAAGTCAATTCATCACATTTTACCAATATGTGAATTAGATCATTCATGAATTTATTGGTCATTTCTAAGATCTCATGAGGCAATTTGGCAGTGATAAAAACCACCTGGGTAGCTGGAGGCAGGTATTTGGACATGTCATAAGTTTGTTCCTTGAACCCTATATTAAGCATTTCATCAGCTTCATCCAAAACCAACATCTTGATAGCACAGGGTCTTAAACTTCTGTGATGAATGAAATCAAATAAATGATCTGTTGTACCAGCTGCAACATGATGCTCATAATCCAATTTCCTGATACCTTCACCAACATTTGTCCCCCCAATACAGGCATGATACTGGACATTCATGTAAGCATCAAAAGCAAGAAGACCCTATTGAATCTACACAGCTAATTCCCTGGTTGGAGCTAAGATCAAAGCCTGGGTTTCTCACACTTGAATATCCAGACACCAAAGAACTGAAATGCTAAATGTTGCTATTTTGCTTGTACCAGATTGACAATGTGTGATGACATCTCTTCCTTTAATAATTTGTTTGATAGCATGCTGTTGGATAGCTGATGATTTCCCAAAACAGGTCCTCTCATAGACTCATCATGTTGAAAGTGGATGTCACATCCAACTCTTCACTGGTCTCGAATTCCACTTTGGTTATATCTTCCTCCTTTGGCAGCCGATTCTGCACAGAACCTGAAGTAACCATCATGGCTGTAGCAGTCATATAGCCCAGGAAGAATGAAAGCGGGTGAGAGGGGAGCAGGTCCAGATTTTTGGATTTGTTACCAGTTCATATTCTGCTTTGAGGTTTCATATATGGGTAAATTGACTGTGTTGCACTCTTATGAATCTGTGCCTTAATATTCCCTCTTCCCAGAAGAATCTGTGATCCTCGTCCTTTTCTATTCTTTTGCTCATGATTTTTGCCCATTTCTTGGCTTCTGAAGTTAAGCCCTCCCACTGTAACACAGGGGCCAGTGACCCAAGATTCTTAAATTGGGAGTCTAGCACCTGGTCATTGCCTTTGTGTACTGGGGCTTTGGTACTGGAAGCTTGAGGCCATAAGGGCCCGGCAGCTTACCTGTTCCTGAACTGGGGTCAGCATCACTGGAGGTTTCAGGGTGCTTGTGGAGATTCTGACACCTGAGGGATTCATGATTACCTAGACTTCTTTAAAGTACAGGAATACTTGGATGCTTGGGGACATCTGCTATCCTGGAACTGTGCCCCATGGAACTGTGCTTCCTGTAATTGTGCTGAAGGACAAGGAAATTTGACTCCTGGAGTATGCCAATGCACATTCTGGTTTTCTGAGCTGTTGTCTACCATTTCCCCTGCCTGTGATGAGGCACTCCAGGGTATTGGTATTGGTACTTGCCTGCTCTGTCCCACTGGGGATCAGGATCTCCTCCCCTCATTTGCTGAGGTGGAGCTGGCCATTGGCTTGCTGGGACACCTCTCATACTGTACTACTCCCCCTCCCCCAGAATAAGAGAGTTCTTTCCCACTAATCCCTCTAGCTTCCTGGTATATGAGACTGCTGCACCTTCATATTTCTTCTGGCTCAGCTTTTTCAAGGTTTTTCCTGGGGTGATATTTTCCAGGCTTTCAGAATTCAATAAGGAAGGGTCAGAATGATTGTAATGTAAATTTTAAAGATCTTCCCTGCCCCTAGGCTAAAGTGCACCTGGAGCCTGGGGTGGGAGGCTTGTTTTCAGTAGATACTTTTTGATTGGCTAGTGGGTCAATAAGGTTGTTACATTCTCTGAGCCAGGAAAAGGCTATATAAGCCCTGATTTGTAGCTTTGTTTTGGGGCTCACTTTGAGAAGTGTTCTGTGATTTGATATGGATTCTGGGAAGCCATTGTCCAGAGCCCCCTGGCTTTGAAAAACCCAGATGTTGAAACCCAGATGTTGATTTGGTATGGATTATGGTTGGACAGTTTGGAAAGCTGTCTACTTGATTTGTTTCTGTCTTGATACTCCTGCCTGTGTACTTTGAAGTTCGGGGTGCTGACCTTTTTCCCCTGAACAAGGTAAACGATATATGTTTGACTGATTAAAGTAAGGTTGTTAACCCATTTTGAGTTGCTTTCCTTTATCAAAGCAGACCCAAGAACCTGTGTTGGCAGCAAACCCTGAGGATGCTTGGGGTGCTTGCTGCTACAATGATTTACTTCTTACTCTACCATCTTGGCTTCTGGGAGTGGAATGATAGGTATCTGTCCTTATTTGAGAGGTGGTAGAGGGAAAATATAGAATACTAGATTTATCATCAAAAACCATTATCTTTTATACTTGGTATCTGTGTTACCTTCAATAAGTCTTGTAACTGTCCTGAACTTCTTTTCTGATAGGCAAAATAAGGATAGCTTTAAAAAACCTATTGAGCAGTGTGGTTGCAAGTCTCAAATGTCATATATATGTGTGTATATATACATATATATACACACACACACACACATACATATATACATACATATACACATATACACATATGTGGATGCTGTGGAAGTGTATATTTCTATTCTTTAAAGTGTTACATGCCATTTATCATTGTTTCTGCTTTTTTATTATAAAAATATGAAGTAAATTCAGATATGCAATATTGTACATGATGCTTAAGTACAATAGAGGGAGGGAAAAGCAAAACACTACACGATGCTCTGAAGGTAAGGTTGATGCTCTTAGTGATAATTAGGAAAGCTTTATTTGAAAATGTAGCATACAAGAATAACTTTACACACACACACACACACGCACACACATGAATTCAGTGGTCAAAGTGGAGCATGAAGATTTCAAGTGCAGTGATAGTACAGTCTATACATAGAGACTAGAATGCAGAAGTAATAAAGGCTGGGGATGGAAAAAGTACCAATTATTTGAATCTGACAGCCACTTTCAGGATTCCTCATGTCCAAGCAAGGCTAGTCATTAAATTGTAATACTTTTGAAAAATTGTTGCAAACTATAATCCTTCAACAATTAGTAAGTACACTTAATAGAAAATCTAATGCTTCTCAGAGTTCTATTCCTTTAAATCTTGCTATAAAGCAAATCTTTTTTCCCCTTAATTTTCCTCTTTCATATGATAGGTAAGATATGAAATTCCCTTACAAATCAAACTCTAACTTCAGACAGGGAACTAGTAAAACTTTTAGGCACAGTGTTCAGTGAAATGACAATCCTAGTAAATCTCTTTAATTGCAAGATGGCCATTGAAATAATCTAAAAAAAAAAAGTGTTTCTTTTTATCATGTATTTATTTACTTGATTAGGTAATTACAACAGGCCTTGAATGCAAGGTTAAGGTATTATTTCTTAATTTTAAAAGTAATTGGTAGTCATTAAAGTATTTTCAGCAAAATAAAAACATCACCAAACCTACATGTAAGAACAGTTGAGATGTAAGTGATTTTAACAATAGATTAGGGGAGAAAACTACATACTAGTCAGAACACTTTTGAAATGGTAAAATCTAATGCAGATGATGGCCTGTATTGATGAGGAGTCAATAAGAATCAAAACTAGTGGACATATTGGAGAGATATTTTATCATTAATTTATTATTCAGATCAGATAGCAGAAATCTTCCACTCCAATTTCTTAATATTGCATAAACCTGAGACCCAGAGAAATTAAAGACTTTGATCAATATCAAACAGCTTGTAAGTACCAGAACTAAAATTTGAAACCACATCTTTACCTTCACATTTAGCACTCTTTTACCTATATCATGAGACCTTATCCTTTTAGAGCATCGGTAAGTCTTGGCAACTTATTGGAGATGAGAGATTAGAGAAGTAAAAATAACACCAAAACTTCAAACATGGGGAAGGAGCTCAGTGGTGTTTCTGCTTAGGAAAAGAAATGAGTGAGGGCATGTCCTGAGAGAAAGATAGTAGCTCAGATTTGTGCACTCATCAGAACTTAAAAAGAACCTTCCCAACATCAAACCAAATGATCAGCAGTACAAGTATCATTATCCCCTTTTTTAAAATAAAAAAAAGCTGAGCCTAAGTGAACTATTTATAGTAATGAGGCTAATAAACATCAGAGCCCAGTACCCAAACAACATCTCCTGACTGAAATCAAACCCTCTTTAAGATCACAGTGATTAATAAAAAGCTTACCTTTGGAAATATCAGATTGGAGGCACTGGAAGATGTGAATTTGAATCTCTGAAAGAAAGAAAAGGGAGACAGACATGAAAACAACTATTAATATAATAGTCAAAGTCATAGGATTGAATGATAATGTAGACATGGCTATATGTCTAGAGCATTTTGATAGACATAGCTATAAATGATACAGAAGATACAAATACATGCCACTAGTCTCTCCTGGAGGAAATTTCACCTTTTCTTGCCAAGATCCAAACTTCCACTTGACTGTCTAGCCCCATCTCTTCACCATAGAGCATTGTCTTTCATTTCTACTCTCCCGACACACATTTCTATTCTCCCCACACACATTGTCAATTCTCATATCCATGTAGCCTTTCCTCATTCCAATATAAGTTACTTTGGAAAAGAGACAGACTTGGTTGCTTATATAATATCCTCAGGACTTAATATAATATAATTTTGTAACTTATAGAAAAGTATCACAAAATTAGGTATCAAAGTTCTTTAATGTAATACTTTTATGTTATCTGAAGACAATTAAGTCAAAATAACCACATACTGTATATATGTATGCACACCCAAGAGGATTATTTAAAAGCCACTCTAAGCACATATCAGTCTCTAAATTAAAATGTGTTCTGAGTGATATAAAACAATCTTATTATAAGAGATTTTGTATGTCATAGTTTTCCAATGAATTTTTAACATGTAACACTGTGTTTTCTTTTATTATTCTGATTATCTCTATTCCCGATAACTTAGACAATCATGCATAATGAGTTCCTACACTAGGTAGGAATTGTGCCTTATGAGAATCTTTAGAATAAATGTTTCCTACAATGGTTGGATTATTTCTCTGTTTATTGAATATTTCATTTTGGGGTTGATTACCGCATAGTAGGGGAATCTAGTTCACGATATAGATATGAATACAGACAGAGAGAGAGACACACATAGGGACAGAGAGACAGATGATAATTGCAAGGGTCAATATTTACCAGTGAGTAAAAATAACCAGCAGTCAAAACTGGCATATTGAAAATCAATAACATTTAAAAAAAATTAGATTTGACATAGTAACTGCCAATTTCTTTTGCTGTTGCTAAGTCACATTTCGGTCATGTCTGACTCTATGTGACTCCATTTGAGGTTTTCTTGGGAAACATACTAGATTGTTTTTTTCATCACGTACTCTAGATTATTTTGAAAATGAAGAACTGAGACAAAATGGGTTAAGTTGCTTTCCCAGGGTTATATGGCTACTAAGTGTCTGAGCCCAGATTTGAACTCTCAAAATCAGTCTTCCTGACTCTTAAGTCCACCACTCTATCCACCATACCACATAGCTGCCTGGTAAATTTCTTGAACTTATAATAAAAAAAAACTGAACAAACATGAGGTTTTTGTTCCATTATTAATCCCAAAATAGCTGTCAGTGATATCAACTGCCAAACTAAAGCAAAATGGAATATTTTATTTTTTTAAATTCAGTTTATTTATTCTTTTAGACAAATATAATATTTTATTTATTTTTTCTTTTGTGTACTTCTTTGGGGGATGAGGGGTTAGACTAATCAGATTAGAAGGATGTCACAGATAGTATATTTAAATGTTAGAAAGCAATGGACAACATCCCTCCTGATAACCTAGTAGACAAGAAAGGAAGATGTGGCAGTTAGGCAGATCCAGAATTGGCTAAATAACCAAAAAGAAAGTTTTGAGTAATAGATTATTATCACCCCTTACAGAATTCTTGGGGAACCACTAAGGGATTCTTTCTTCAGACAAGTTTTGTTCAACATTCTTTTTTCTCAACTTATTTACTTTTAGTTTTCAACATTCATTTCCATAAGATTTTGAGTAACAGATTTTCTCCCCATCTTTCCCCTACTACCCACAGCAAGACATTGAACCTATTGAATACCACTTGACCCAATCTATTCTTTCTTACATCTCCCCCATTCCTCCCTAACTTTATTTTTTATATAAACAATTGGGGTTAAGTAACTTGCTAAGGGTTACATGGCCAGTTATTTTGTGTGGGTGCCAAGTATCTGAGGCCAGAACCAATCCCTGGTCTCCTGATGCCAGGGCCAGCACTCTTACTCACTGCATCACCTGGCTACCCCATCTCCCTAACTTTTTAGTACAGCAAAATGGATTTCACTTTTTAAATATTAATTTATTTGTTTACTTTTAGTTTACAAGATTCAGTTCCACAATCCCTTGAGAATCAGACTTTCTCCCCTTCCATCTCCCCCTGGCCCAAGGTGGTATGCAATCAAATATAGTATCTGCAAATACTTTCACATTAAAAGAAAGAAGATAACCACTGGAATGAACAATGGGAAAGAGCAAACAAAATTAAACAAGAAAAAGAAAGAGAGCAAGTGTTTTCTTCACTGTGCATTCAACCTCGTTATTTCTGTCTCTGGATGTGGATATCTCTTTCCATAATGGGTCTTTTTTAGTGGTCTTGTAACTTTGCCTTGCTGAAAAGAGCTCAATCTATCAAAGGTGTACATCACACATACCTTGTGTCTGAAATTGCATACCAATTTCTCCTGGTTCTGCTCTTCTCACTCAACATCAGTTGGTATAAGTCTCTCCAAGCTATTATGAAGTCTGTCTGCTTCTCATTTCTTAAACAGAAAAGTATTCCATTAAATTCATATACTATACCTTATTTGTCCGATCCCCAATTGATGAGCATCCCCTTTATTTCTAATTCTTTGCCACAACAGAAAGAGCTATAAATATTTTTGTTCACACAGGGCCTCATCACTTCTATGATCTCTTTGGGATACAACAATAAAAGTGTTATTGCTGGGTCAAAGAGTGTGTACAAGTATCGTTTTCCATGTAGGAATGTAAATATTTTGACTTTGATAATCTCCTTATGATTTCTTTTCCATGTTTACTTTCTCATGCTTTTCTTGCTTCTTTTTTATGTTTTATATTGTATTTTTATCTCTTTTGTTAAACATTTCAAATTACATTTTTTAAATTAAGCTTTTTGTTTACTTTTAGTTTGCAGGATTCAATTCCACAATTCCTTGAGTTTCACATTTTGTCCCCCTCCCTCCCCCCCCATGGCGACATATAGTCAAGTATAGGATGTGTAAATACTTTCAAATTATATGTTAGCCAGGTTATAAAGACTGATTGTATCAGGTGGAATGAAAAATGGTAAAGAGGACATAAAACCAAACAATAAAGGGAAAAAGATCAGGTATTTTGCTTCCATCTGTATATAAACTCTATTCTCTCTCTGAATGCACACATTTCTCTCCACCATGAGTTTTTTTGGATTGACTTGTATTACTGCATTGCTGTAAAGAGTCTAGTCTATCAAAATTGGTCATCAGACATATGTTGTTTCTGTAATTGTGTACAAATTTCTCCTGGTTCTATTCTTCTCACTCAGCATCAGTTCATATAAGCCTCTCCAGGTAAATATGAAGTCCGTCTGCTCCTTGTTTCTTATAGCACAATAGTATTACATAACATGCATATACCACTATATGTTCAGCCATTCCTCAATTGATGGGCACCCCCTTAATTCCAATTCTTTGCCACCACAAAAAGAGCTGCTATAATCATTTTTGTACATAAGGGTCTTCCTCCAACTTCTATAATCTCTTTGGGATATAACCCTAGGAGTGGTATGGCTTGGTCAAAGGATACAAAAGTATTTATAACCCCTTGGGCATCCTTCCAGATTGCTCTCCAGAAAGGCCAGATCAGTTCACAACACCACCAGCAATACACTAGTGTTCCAATTTGTCCACATCCTCTCCAGCATTTGTCCTTTTCCTGCTTTGTCATATTAGCCAATCTGACTGGTGAGATGTCTTACCTCAGAGTTGTTTTTATTTGCATTTCTCTAATCAATAGTGAATCAGAGCATTTCTTCATGTGCTTATAGATATCTTTAATTTCTTTCTCTGAAATTTGCCTGTTAATATCCTTTGATCATTTATCAATTGGGGAATGACTTGTATTCATATAAATTTGACTCAATTCTTTGTATATTTTAGAAATGAGTCCTTTGGCAGAGACATATTTTGTAAATATTCTTTTCCAATGTCCCACCTCCCTCTTAATTGTGGTTACATTGGCTTTGTTTGTACAGAAGCTTTTCACTTTCATGTAGTCAAAATTATCCCTTTTACATTTTATAATGTACTCTAATTCTTGTTTAGTCATAAAGTCTTTCCCTCTCTACAAATCTGATTGGTAAGTTATTCCTTGTTTTAGGAGACTGCTTACAGTATCAACCTTTATACCTAGATCATGCAACATTTAGACTTGATTTTGGTATATGATGTTAGATAATGGTCTATGCCCAGTTTTTGCCATATTATATTCCAGTTTTCCAAGCAGTTTTTGTCAAATAGTGAGTTGTTATCCCAAAAAGTAGGGTCTTGTGGTTTATCAAACAATAGATTACTATAGTCATTGACTTCTGAATCTCATGTGCCTAATCTATTCCATTGATCCACTCCTCTATCCCTCAGCCAGTACCAAGTAGTTTTGTTGACTGCTGCTATATAATACAGATAGAAATCTGGTATAGCTAGTCCACCTTCCCTAGCATTTCTTTTCATTAATTCCCTTGACATTCTGGACCATTTATTCTTCCAAATGAAACATGTTATTATGTTTTCCAGCTCTATAAAGAAGTTTTTTTGGTAAATTAATTGGTTTGCACTAAATATATAATTTAATTTAGTTAAAATTGTCATTTTTATTGTATTAGCTCGACCCAGCTATGAGAAATTGATATTTTTCCAATTAGTTAGATCTGACTTTATTTGTGTGAAAAGTGTTTTGTAGTTGTGGTCATATAGGTCCTGGGTTTGTTTTGGCAAGTAGATTCCCAAATCTTTTATAATATCTACACTAACTTTAAATGGGATTTCTCTTTCTATCTCTTGCTGTTGAATTTCATTGGAAATATATAGGAATGCCAAGGACTTATGTGGGTTTATTTTGTGTCCTGCAACTTTGCCAAATTTATTCATTGTCTCATGTAGTTTTTTACTTGATTCTCTAGGATTCTCTAAATATATCATCATATCTGCAAAGAGTGATAGCTTGGTCTCTTCTTTGGCTAATTTGATTGCTTTGATTTCTTTTTCTTCTCTAATTGTTACTGCTAACATTTCTAGTACTGGATTGAATAAGAGGGGTGACAGTGGACACACTTCTTTCACCCCTGATCTTATGGGAAATGCTTCTAGTTTCTCTCCATTACATATGATACTTGTTGATGGCTTTAAATAGATGCTACCTATTATTTTAAGGAAGGCTCCATTTATTCCTATACTTTCTAATGTTTTTAATAGGAATGGATGTTGTATTTTGTCAAAAGCCTTTTCTGCATCTACTTAGATGATCATGTGGGTTCTTTTTGTTTTATTGTTGATATGATCAATTATGCTATATAAATATAAAATGATGGTTTTCCTAATATTAAACCATCCTTGCATTCCTAGAATAAATCCTACCTGATCAAAATGTATTATTCTTGAGATAAGTTGCTGTAGTCTTTTCGCTAGTATTTTATTTAAAATTTTTGCATCTATATTTATGAGGGAGATTGGTCTATAATTTTGTTTGTTTTATCTCTTCCTAATTTAGGTATCAGTACCACATTTGTGTCATAAAAAGAATTTGGTAGGACGACTTCTTCACTAATTTTCCCAAATAGTTTGTACAGTATTGAAATTAATTGTTCTTTAAATGTTTGGTAGAACTCACTAGTAAATACATCTGGATAGAATTCACTAGTAACTTCATCTGGATTATTTATATCTAGATATTTTTATACTTAATGAAGTATGTTATTTCTTCATCGCACCAAGAGTGACAGGAACAAATCTCATGCAAAGCTCCTCTAGCTCCCCTCTTTCCCTCTAAAATGATACTTTTGGCATTTTTTCTCCATAGAGTCCTATGCTTAAGTGCTTGTTATTCCCTCCTTGCACCAGAAACAATGAGGGAAAAGATCATATGATTCTCATCTCCCTCCCTCCTTTTCCTTTGCTATACTGTTTGTATGCCTCTTTGTGAGGCATAATTCACCCTTTTCCACTTCATTCATTCCTCTTCTTCCATTGCACTCTCTTTGTAGCCCTTAATAAGATTTTCTTAATTGCTATTCTTTGTCTTTTTATACTCATACCCTCTACTTGTCTATAACCAGTTTGCTCTTATCAAATAGCAGAGTGTGTGTGTGTGTGTGTGTTTTCCTTCTTTACCTTTCTATATCACTGTTGCATCTTGTAATTGGAGGTTGAATTTTCCATTGAGTTGTGTTTTTTTCATCAGGAAGTTCTGGAACTCTGTTATATCATTGAATGACCATTTCTTTGCCTAGAAGGATATGCTCAGTCTCACTGAGTATGTGATACTTGGTTGTAACCTGAGCTCTTTTGTCTTCTGGAAAATGTTATTCCACTGTGTCCGATCTTTTACTTTAGAGGCTGCCAAATCCTGTGTGATCCTCACTGTGGACCATAGGTTTTTTAATTTTTTCTTTCTGGGAACTAGAATTATTTTGTCTTTTACCTGGTAGTTTTGGAGTTTGAGCACAACATTTCAAGGACTTTTCAGTTTGGGATCTCTTTCAGGAGGTGCCAGTGGATTCTCTAGATTTCTATTTTACACTCAGGTTCTAGTATCTCAGGGCAGTTTTCCTTAATGAGCTCTTGGAGAATGTTGTCCAGGCTCATTTTTTTATCATGATTTTCTAGTAGGCCTATGAATCTCAGATTATCTCTACTGGATCTGTTTTCCAGGTCAGTTATTTTTCCATTTAAGTATGTTACCTCTTTTTCTAATTTTTCATTCTTTTTGTTTTGTTTGACTAATTTTTGCTTCCCCATAGAGTTACTTGTTTCATTTGTTTTTTTTCTAGGTTTTAGCAAATCATTTCCCTTGGTTAATTTTTGGAGCTCCTTTTCCATGTCATGTACCTTTCATATTAAAGAGATGTTTTCTTCATTATAATATTTCTCTAATTCTGTAATTTTGGTAATTATTCATTTTGTCTTCTATCTCTAACATTTGGTTTTCAAAGTTCCTTTCTGATCTCATCTAAGAGGTTTCTGTGCTTGGGACCCATTCCCTGTTGATGTTTCAACTGTGGGTATGGAGTCCACATTGTCTCCCTCTGAGTTTGTTTCCTCCCTCTGAGGAGAGTAGGACTGCAGAGTCTTTGTAGTCTGCTTTCTACCCATTTTGAGTCAGGGCCCTAGCCATGCCCTTCCTTTAGGGATCCAAAGCTTTTACTGTAGAGGGTTTTGCCTTGGGGCAATAGGTACTATGTTTTCGGGGGTGGGGGTGGGGGTTGGAGCAGTTTATGTTCACTCTGTCATCCTGTTCTTGGGAGGTCCTCAAAGGGGCTTTTTATTTTTTTAATTTCTGAGCTATAAAGTGGTAGCCCCAGGAATATTTGCTGTCCTGGACAGGGGCCTAGGCATTTGGTTCTTACCTTTCTCTTTCCAGTCTCAGCCCTTTGGTGATAGGCCTGGTAGTGGCCCTTGTGTTTGGTGGGACGACTTGCCCTCTGAGTTGATAAGGACACTTCTGGGTCTGCCTCTGCAGGCTGCGCCTTCTGGACCTGCCTCTGTGTCTTGCTTCTCTTGCTTCCTGTATATATATGTTAAATTTTCTATTCAGCTATGGTTTTTTTCATCAAGAATGCTTAAAAGCTCTATTTCATTAAATGACCATATTTTCCCCTGAAAAAATGATACTAAGTTTTGCTTGGTAGGTGATTCTTGATTTTAATCCCAGCTCCATTGATATCTGGAATATCATATCCTAAGCCCTTTGATCCCTCAGTGTACAAGCTGCCAGATCCTGTGTTATCCTGATTGGGTTTCCAAAATATTCACATTGTTTCTTCTTGGCTGCTTGTAATACATTCTTCTTGATCTGGAATTCCACAAGCTGGCTATAATATTCCTAGAAGTTTTCTTTCTAGGATCTTTTTTTAGGAGGTGATTGGTGGATTTTTTCAATCTCTAATTTTCGCTCAGGTCCTAAAACATCAGGGCAAATTCCCTTGAGAATTTCTTGGGGCATGATTTCTAGGTTCTTTTTTTGATCATGGCTTTCAGGTAGTCCAATAATTTTTAAATTATCTTTCCTATATCTATATTCCAATCAGTGTTTTTTCCAATGATATATATCACATCACCTTCTTTTTTTTCATCTGTTTGTATTTATTTAATCAAGTCTTGATTTTTCATAAATTAACTAGCTTCCATTTGCTTCGAACATATTCTGAAGTAATTATTCTCTTCAGTGAGCTTTTGAGGTTCTTTTTTCCATCTGGAAAATTTATGTTTTTAATGCATTCTCCTCAGTGGCTTTTTGAGACTCTTTTGCCATTTGAGTTAGTCTATTTTTAAGGTGATATTTCCTTCAGTATGTTCATTGACTCTCTTTTCATGATTTCCCCTCATCATTCTCATTTGTCTCCCCAATTTTTCCTCCACTTTTCTTATTTGGTTTTCACATCCCTTCTTAAGCTCCTCTATTGCCTTTAATCAGTTCATATATTTCTTGGAAACTTTTAGTGCAGGAGTTCTGACTTCGTTGTCTTCCTGCCACTCTGTGCTTTCATTATTTGTATCCCCCAAAAAACAATCCAAAGTTAGGTTGCCTTGCTTGCTTTGCTTCCTTTGCTTGCTCATGTTGTCACTCATTTACTTGACTTTTGAGCTTTTTGCCACAGTAGAACTCTGATTCCAGGGAGGAGGGCTGTGTTGCAAATCACTGGGGTTTTCATAGTTCCCAGAGCTATTAGTTGGCTGCCCTCTCTGAAGGTTACACCAGCTCTGGCTCACTGCTCACATACCCAAAAAACTCCACTCTTAACAGAAATCCAGATCTAAGCAGGTTAAAGCAAGAGTAATTACCACTCAGATTGGTCTCTTGGTCCCCCTACAATTTTCAGGTCAGGAGCTCTGAAGCAGCCAAGTGGTAGCATCAGCTGTGCCTCAGATGCTTCTTCCACTGGGGGCAGAGGCCAGACCTCAATCTTGGACCCCTATTCTCACAAAGTCTACACTGATTTCTCACTTTATCTTTGGCATTTATGAGTTGATAATTCTGGAAACTGCCACAGATGCTGGTGATCCACTCTCCTGATGTTCCCAGAGCTGGAACAGGTTGTGACCATGCACACTCTAAAACCTCAGACCCAAGGGGTGTGACTTCACCACTCAGATTGCTGTGAAGGACACTTTCTTTCAACCTGCAAGGCTGTTTTCAATGGAAAGTTTGTTTCTTTCTGTCACTTTGTGGTTTCCATAGAGCTAAAGTTTCTCTAGAGTCATTTTTTTATGGTATTTGAAGTGGTTATGGATGAAGCATAGGGATTTGTCCTGCATCTATGCCACTGTCTTGGTTTTCCTTAATTTCACTTTTATTAATTTCTCCTTTGGTTTTCATTCTTTCTAATTTAGTATTTAATTGGGGATTTTTAATTTGTTCTCTTTCGGGGCAGCTAGGTGGCACAGTGAGTAAAGCGCTGTCCCTGGAGTCAGGGGGACTTGAGTTTGGTTCCAGCATCAGACACTTAATGCCCACACAAAAAAAACTAGCCATGTAAACTTGGGCAAGTTACTTAACCCCAATTGCTCTCCAAAAAAAAAGGCAAAAAAAAAGTGTTCTCTTTCTACCTTTTTCAGTTGCATGCCCAATTTATTGACCTCCATTTTTATATGTTATTCATGTATGCATTCAGTGATATGAAACTTCCCCAAAGAACTGCTTTTGCTGCATACCACAACTTTCTGTATGTTGTCTTATTATTGTCATTCTATTAAATGAAGTTACTGATTGTTTCTATAATGTCTTGTTTGAAGAACTCATTCTTTAGGATTAAATTATTTAGTTTCCAATTAGTTTTTAGTCTATCTTTCCATGGCCCATTTTTGCATATGATTTTTATTGTATCATGAAGGATGCATTTATCCTCTAAAAGATGCATTTAAGATTTCTGCTGTTCTACACTGAATTGTGAGATTTTTATGCCCCAGAACATGGGGCAATTTGTGTGTAGTTATTGTTTACCACTGAGAAGATGATATATTATTTTTTATCCCCATTTCATTTTCTCTAGAGATATATCACATTTGGCCTCTCTAAAATTGTATTTCCCTCATAACTTCTTTCTTGTTTATTTTGAGGTTAGATTTATCAATTCAGAGAGGGGGAGATTGAGGTCCCCCCTAATATAGTTTTGCCATCCATTTCTTCCTCTTATTCCCTTAACTTCTCCTCTAGGAATTTGGATGCTATATCACTTGGTAAATATATATTAAGCAATGATATTGCTTCATTCTTGATGGTGCCTTGTAGCAGGATATAGTTTCCTTCCTCATCTCTTTTAATTAGATCTATTTTTGCTTTTGCTTTAACTGAGATGAGGATTACTACCAATGATTTTTTTTTTACTTTAGCTGAAGCATAATATATTCTACCGACCATTTTACCTCTACCCTGTGCATATCCCCTTGTTTCAAATGTGTTTTTTTGTAGACAGCATATTATAGGATTATGGTTTTTAATCCATTCTGCCATCTGCCTCTCTTTTATGGGAGAGTTCATCCCATTTACAATCACAGTTATGATTACACTTTGTGTCTTTCCCTCCATTCTATTCCCTCCCCTGTTTGTGTTTTTATTTCTTCCTTCTCCTTTCCCCTCCTTAAGATTTTTCCTTTTGACCACTACCTCCCTCAGTATTCCCTCCCTGTGCCCCCCTCTCTTTACCTTCCCTTTCCCCTTATGACTATTCCCCTCCCTTCTAACCACCTGCCCCTTTTTACCTACCTGGTTACACCTCCTACTGGCTGTAGGACACATGAGATTTTTCTACTTAACATGATATGTTATCCCCTCCTGGAACACAAACCAATGAGAGAAAATTTCATACTGTGCTCCTCTCCTTCCCACTTTTCCTCTATTATAATGAATTTTTTGTGGCTTTTCATGTTAGAATCTTAAAAGTAAATGATTATGTTGATCCTGCTTTAAACCAGAACAAATGAGAATAAGGTTTATATGTTGCTCATCTTCCTTCTTTCCCTGTACTATAGTATGTTTTTATTGCTCTTTGTGTGGCATAATTTACCTTTTTCTGCTTACCCTTTCCTTTTCTCTCATTACAGTATCTTTGTATCCTTAATAAGGTTTTTATCATTACATTAAATCATTTATACCCTCACCCTCTATGTATGTATAGCCTTTTTAAATGTTGTGATAATTATATAGAGATATAAACAATTTGCCCTTATTGAATCACAAGTAGTGTGTGTGTGTTTGTATTTGTGTTTTTATTATTTACTATTTATGTATCACTTTAGTCTTACATTTGGAGATCAATTTTTTCATTGGGTTCTGTTTTTTTCATCAAGAATGTATGGAAATCCCTAATTTCATTAGATAACAATCTCCTTGCCTGAAAGTTTATGCTCAGTTTTGCTGGGTAGTTGATCCTTGTTTGCAGTCTATACTCTTTTGCCTTATGAAATACCAATTTCCAATCCCTTCATGCTTTTAAGGTAGAAGTTGCTATGTCCTGTTAAATCCTGACTGTAGTTCCACAATATTTGAATGGTTTCTTTCTGGTTGCTTGCAGTATTTTCCCCTTGATTGTGTAATTCTGTAATTTTGCTATCATATTTTTTGGAGTATTCAATTTGGCATCTCTTTTAGGAGGAGTCAAGTGAATTCTTTGGATATTTTTTTTTACCTTCTTATTGTCAGAATTCAGTACAGTTTTCTTTGACAATCACTTGGAGGATGTTGTCCAGGCTGTATTATTCATGATGGCTTTCCAGTAGGTGGATAATTTTTAAGTTATCTCTCCTGGATCTGTTCTCTAGGTCAGTTGTTTTTCCACTGAGATATTTCCCATTTTTTTCTAATTTTTCAATCATTTTGTTTTGTTAATAGCATACATACAATTTTTCCAAATAGGTATGTTAATAGTTCAAATTTGATAAGTTCCTTATGATATTTTCATGAAGAATGCTTAAAAGTCCACTATTCCACTGAATGACAATATTTTCCCCTGAAACATTATACTCAGTTTTTCTGGGTAGGTGATCCTTGGTTTTAATTCCAGCTCCTTTGCCCTCCAGAATATCATATTCCAACCCTCCAATCACTCAGCATAGAAGCTGCCAGATCCTGAGTTATCCTGATTGTTGGTCCACAATATTCAAATTGTTTCTTCCTAGCTGCTTGTAATATTCTGTCCTTGATCTGGGAATTTTGGAACCTGGCTTTAATATTCCTAGGAGTTTTCTTTTTGAGATCTTTTTTCAGGAGCTGATTGATGGATACTATCAATTATTATTTTACCTTCTGTTTCTAAAATATCAGGGTAGTTTTCCTTGAGAATTTCTTGGAGGATGATTTCTAGGTTCTTTCTTTGATCAAGTCTTTCAGGTAGTCTAATAATTTTTAAATTCTCTCTGCTGAATATATTTTCCAGTTCAGTCATTTTTACAATGAGATATTTCACATTGCCTTCTATTTTTTCATTTATTTGTATCTCTTTAATAGTATCTTGATTTCTTATAAAATCACTAGATTCCATTTGCTTCAATCTAATTCTGAAGGAATGATTCTCCTCAGTGAGTTTTTTAGATTATTTTTCCATCTGGCAAATTTGGCTTTTTAAGGCATTCTTCTCTTCATTACCTTTTTGAGCCTCTTTTTTCCATTTGACTTAGTCTGTTTTTTAAGGTGTTATTTTCCTCAGTCAGGCTGTTAACTCTCATTTCATAATTTTCTTGCATCATTCTCAATTGTTTTCCCAATTTTTCCTCCACTTCTCTTTTTTGCTTCTTAAGTTCTTTTATGGCCTGTAACAAGCTCATAGTTTTCTTTGAAGCTATTGGTGCAGGAGTTCTGACTTCACTGTCTTCCTCTTGTTCCATGCTTTGATTTCTTGTTGTCAAAATAGGAGTGTAAAGTTGAGGTGCTCAGTGTATTTGGCTTCCTTTGCCTGCTCATGTCACCATTCAGTCACTTGACCCTTGGGCTTTTTGCCACAGTAGGACTCTGCCACCAGACAGGGGAGGTTCAGCCCTAATGCTTGGGCATTTTAAGCTGCCAAATTTAAGATGCCCTCTCTGAAGCCTCCACAAACTCTGGCATACTGGTCATGCATTCCAGGACCTCCACCCTAGACCACAATCCAGATCCAAGCAGGTTAAAGCAAGACCTATTACCTTTCAGACTGTTCATTTGGTCTCCCTACATTCTGCAGACCAGGAGGTGAAGCTGCAACATGATGGTGGCTGTACTTCTGGGGTTCCTCAGTGGCTTCTCTCCCCAGGGGAAAAGTCAGACTGCTCTCCCAACTACTGAATCCCAAAGTCTACACTGCACTGATCTCTCCCTTTGTCCTTAGCATCTATGTGTTCATAATTCTGGAAACTGCCACAGCTGATGAGGAGCTGAAGTTGCTCCAGTCGGTGGAAGGTCAGGCCCAACTTAGAGCTCTGTTGTTGTTGTTGTTGTTTTTTAATTTCTTAGTCATGTCACTTCCCTGTTAAACATTTCCATTGATTCTTTCCTTGCTATAGACAATATTTTTAAAAATCAATAGATTTTGACTACATAGTCAAAAAGTCTAAATGATTTAAGTTAAAAAAGATATTTTTAATTTATTCCCAACAAGGTTTCTTTACATTTTTGTGCCTTTTATAAATATCTAACTATCCATCTGAAATAAATTTTACTAATTATGTATGCATATTAGCATATAATAATTATCTTTTTAATCATGTGATTTCAGATCCATATAGAAAATCATAACTGAGATGTAAACTTTTTCATTAAGTTTCTTCTCTAAAAAGTCATTTATTTATTTATTTTTACAAAGATTTGGTTTTTTTTTTCCTTCTTTCAATTGTATGTTCAATTAAACAACTGGAAAGAAATCCCAGTAAAGATACATAGTCAAGCAATATGAATCAGAGTTTTGACCCAGTTGGAAAATAAATGCCTTCTTTTGAAATCTGTCACCTCTATGTTTTGTTATGGGAAGTATGATTAATCTTTAGCCCTCTGAATTCACAGATTATCACATTATTGATCAGTATTCTAAATTGTTTTCTGTTATTTCTCTGTAAAATGTTGTTATGTAAATAGATCTACTGATTTTGCTTATTTCCATTTTCATCAATTTATTTCAGTCTTCCCAATTTCCTATGAAATTGCTATTTCATTTTTATGGTATAATAAGGTCCTGTTAAAGTGTATTTTGTAATATATTAAGTTATTTAATACTTACCATTATTTTGTTAATTCATAATTGAATGACATTAATTACTAAGTATTTAAATTTTCATAATCTCATAATTTAATTAATCAGTAATGATTTCCCTCATAGTTAGGAAATTGTTATTTTCTCCTTTTAGGTTATTATGAAAAAGTTGTTATAAATATTTTGTACATCATAAATCCTTTTTCTCTTTCTTTCATGTCTTTAGGATATTAAACTAATAATAAAATAGATGGGCATAGTTGTTGTATAGCTTGGTCAAAGAAAAAGAAAAAAATAGTAAATGTTGAGTTTTCATATTTCCCAGTTGCATGTAAAAATAATTTTAAAAATTTATTTTTAAAAAATGACTTCCAAATTAACTCCCTTCCTCTCTCCAATCCACCCTATTCAAGAGTGCAAAAAATATGATATAGGTTATGCATGTGTAGTCATGCAGAACACTTTTACAATAGTTACATTGTGAAGGATTATTTTTTTCATACATCCTATCTCTCTTCATTTATCCTATACTCTGCTTTAACCCTGTACCTCCTCAAAAGTGTTTGCTTCTGATATTCTTATCCCCCAATCTCTCCTCCCTTCTATTACCCCACCTCTACTATTTATACCCTTCCTACCTACATTTTTTTAGGGAAAGAAAGATTTCCATACCCAGTGGAGTACGTTATTCCTTCCTTAAGTGAAATATGATGAGAGTAAGGTACATTCATTCCCCCTCACCTCCCTCTTCTCTCCCCTTCATATTCAACTCACCCTGTGCCCTCTCTGTGTGTGTATACACAGCACACATACACACACATATATTTATATATATACATACATATGTAAACATATAAATATACATATACATATGTGTGTGTATTCCCTCAAACTACTCTAATAATGGGAAATGTCTCATGATTTAAAAATATCATCATTCCATGTAGGAATGCAAACAGTGCAACTTTATTAAGTCCTTTAGGATTTCTCTTTCCTGTCTAACTTTTTATAATTCTCTTGAATCTTTTATTTGGCAATTTTCCAATTTAACCCTGGCTTCTCAAGAATGTATGGAAATCCTCTAAGTCACTGAATGTCAATTTTCCCTCTTACTGATTGCACTTAATTTTGCTGGGTTGGTGATTCTTGGTTTAAATCCAAGTTCCTTTGACTTCCAAAAGTGCATATTCCAAGCCCTATGATCCCTTAAAATAGAAGCTGCTAAGTCTTGTGTTGTCCTGATTGTGGTTGCACAATGTTTGAATTGTTTCTTTCTGGCTGCTTGCAATATTTTCTATTTTACCTGGGAACTATGGAATTTGGCTACAATTTTCTCGGCAGTTTTCCTTTTGTCATCTCTTTCACGAGGTGATAAGAGGATTCTTTCAATTTCTATTTTACCCTCTGGTTCTAGAATATTAAGGTGGTTTTCCTTAATAATTTCTTAAAAAGTGATATATACTCTCTTTTTTGATCATGGCTTTCAGGTAGTCCAATAATTTTTAAATTATGTCTCCTGGATCTATTTTCTAGGTTTGTTGTTTCTCCAATAAGATATTTCACATTGTTTTCTTTTTTCATTCTTTTGGTTTTACTTTATAGTTTCTTTATTTCTCAAAATATCATTGAATTCCATTTGTTCCATTCTAATTTTTAAGGAATAATTTTCTCCACTGGGCTTTTGGAACTCCTTTTCTATTTTGCCAAGTCTGTTTTTTAAAAGCATTCTTCACCTCTTTGGCTTTTTGGATCTCTTTTACCATAGTCTCTTTTTTTATGGTGTCATTTTCCTCACTACTTTTGGAGTCTCTTTTAGCTAGCTGTTGTCTCATTTTCCATCATATTCTTTTTATTTATTAATTTTTTATTTTCAACATTCACTTCTAGCAGTTTTAAATTTACTCCCACTCATTCACCCCACACTCTTCAATTTGATATGGTTCTACATATAAATTCTTATTAAACAAATTTCCACATTAGTCATGTTGCTTTGAAGAATTATAATGAATGGGAGTGACCATGAGAAAGAAAGAAAACAGAACAAAACAAAAAAAGAACATAGTCTGCTTTATTCTGAATTCTTTCTCCTTAGTTCTTTCTGTCTTTGCGGATAGCATTTTCCATAATTTGTACTGTGGAAATGTTTTAGGTCCTTTTATTCCTGAGAAGGCCTAACTCTCTCAAAATCAGTGATCACACAATATGGTTGTTTCTGTGAAAAATATTCTCCTGGTTCTGCTTCCTTCACTCAGCATCAGTTCATATAAGTCTTCCAGGATTTCTGAGGTCTACCTGTTCATCATTTCTTTAGGACAATAGTATTCCATTGCATTAATATCACACAACTTGTTCAGCCATTTCTCAATTGATGGGCATCCCGTCAATTTCCAGTTATTGGTCACCACAAAAAGAGCTGCTAAAAATATTTTTGTACACCTGATACCATTTCCTGTTTTTATTTTCTTGATTTTCTTGTATCATTCTCATTTCTCTTTTCAATATTTCCTCTACTTCTCTTAATTCATTTCAAAATCCTTTTTGAGCTCTTACATGGCTTGAGACCAATTCATATTTTTCTTGGAAGCTTTGGATGTAGGTTCTTTGATGTTTTTGTGTTCTTCTGGGTGTATGTTTTGATCTTCTTTGTTGCCATTTTATGATTTTTTGTGTGAATTTTTTTCCCATTATTTCCTCATTTTAAACCAATTATTTGACATTTTAACTCTTTTTTAAGTTAGGATTCTGCTTCCATTTTTGAGGTCATACTGTCCCAAGCTTCAAAGGTTTTCTTTAGATTTTTTCAGAGATATTTCTAGGGGCTTGTAAGTTTTAATTCTTCTATGGTGGTATGATCTAGGAAGAGCTACTTATTTCTCTCCAGGACTTTGTTCCAGTCAGTGAGTAACCACAAGTACTCTTTTCTACCCTGGAACTGAAAAGAGGGTTGCTTCTTCACTGCATCCACAAGCTCTATTATCCCAGTGCCCTCCTCACCCGAAGACTGCCCCCCTGGGATTCTGAGCTAGATGCACATATGGACAAAGCAAGGGAATCCTGCCTCAGTGCCAGCAAAGAAAACCCTGTAATTTCCTTCTGATCACTTATTTGATCACCTTAGCTTCTGTGGGCTGAGAGCTCTGGAAGAAACTGCTGCCACTGACAGGGATGCTTCTGGCTTCTTCATGCCCCCTACTCCCAGTGCCAGTGCTGGGGCTAGGCATGGTTTGCACTCCTCTCTCACCCAATTCTGACAGACCTTTACCAGATTTTCTAAGTTGTTTTTGGGATTTATGGGTTGAGAAGTCTGGATACTGCTTCAGCTGCCAGAGAATCAGTTCCCTGAGGGCTGTTACAAGTTTGCAATAGTCTGGTATGTGTCCCACAACTCTCTCCTCTTGTAGCCAAGTGCAACAGATCTTTCCTGTCAATTATCCAGGTTGTCTTGCACTGGAAATTAATTTCACTATGTGTTTTTGTGGGTTGTGCTGCTCTAGAATTTGTTTAGAGTTATTTTTGCAGGTATTTTGAAGGATTTAGGGGAGAGCTCAAGTGAGTCCCTGCTTTTACTCTTCCATCTTAGCTCCACCCCAGAAGTTCTTTTTTTTTTTTTTAGCAAATATTTAATGTCATTCTCACAAGCATCAGAGAAGCAGATATGATAATCACCATTTTGCAGTTCAGAAAATTAAGACAAACAAAGGATGAATGCTTGCCTAGGTTCACACAGCTATTAAATCTGTTTCTAAAGCCAGATATGAACATTTTTTTTTTTTCTGACTCCAGGACTAACCCTCTATTCACTTTACGCTAGTTGCTTCCAATGGTCTAAATGAACTTGTTTACATTATCATTGGAAGAAAAAAATATTAAGAGATAAGAGAGAGGAAAATGGAAATAGAACTTATGATTTCATTGTTTTAGTTATAAGATATATCAGTTTTTAAGATAAGTAGTGCAGTTTAGTATTAAAATGGACATGAAAGGATTGATATTGACAGTAGAAGAATGTGATATGTTCCATTTATAAATAACCATTACAATGCCTAAAATAATTATATATATATATATATTTACTTTTTGGATGGGGAAAGACAGGGCAATTGGAGTTAAGTGACTTGCCCAAGGTCACATGGCTAGTTTTTAAGTTAAGTGTCTTAAGCCAGATTTGAACTTAGGTATTCCTGACTCCAGGGCTGATGCTCTATTCACTGAGCCACTTAGTGCCCCCTCCCAAATACACACACACACACACATATATATGTATGTATGTTTGTATGTATATATCTTAATGAGAACTAATTTCCTAATGATATTTGGGAAGTTTAAGTAAGTAGAGAAAATGAGCACTAATATAAATATAAAAGTAATTTTAAAAATAAAATGCCTTGTGAATAATGAGAATGATACCTTGCTTATATAAATATTATTAATAAGGTGGAACTCCCAGCACAACAAACTTCTTCTAACAAAGCAGGTTAATACCTCCTTTGCAAATTATAGCCTTATAATCAACAAATCAACCAATAAATAAAAATTTAATTAGCACTTATTATGTGCCAAGCACCACAAAAAGCAGAGTTGCCTATATCATTGAGAAATTAAATGATTTGCCCAGGGTTACTTTGTCTCTGTGTGTCAAAAGTGGGACTTGAACTAAGGGCTATCTATAAAGTCATCAACCTATGTACTATACCTTGTTTATTCATACAGAAATATAAATAGTTGAAAAGAAAGATAAAAAAATTAAAGAAAATTTGGGATATGAAGAGGGAAAGAGAGGGAAAATGACAGACAAACGGAGAATTTAGGAAAAGCTGCAAGTAGAAGTTAATAGTTAAACTGAACTTTGAATGGAAACAAGGATTTCCAGAAGTTCAGGTGAGGAACGAGTACATTTCAGGAATTGGATTCAGCATATATAAATGTCTGAAGGTCATATATAGAACATTAAATTTGGGAAATGGTAAGGAAGCAAACTGTAAATGAAACTTTCTTTAAAAAAAAGTACGTATGGTGGAGACAAGATGGCAGAGTAAAAACAGGAAATCCAAGTGGCTCCCACTCCAAACACCTCCAATACCTCTAAAATATGTCTCTAAACTAATTTGAGAGCTGCAGACCCCACAAAGTTACAAACGCAAATCTCCCACTGAAGGCAGACTGGCAGGCAAATGGGAAGTTTCTATTGCACCATAGCTATGACAGGACCACAGTCACATGTCAAACAACCAGGAACAGACCTGGACCGGTCCCAACCCATGACACAGACCAGCCACACGAGACTTCAGGAGAGTGAATCAGCAGCAGATGTGGTGGTTTCCAGACTTCTCAACCCATAAACACCAAATAGAAAGTAAAAGGTCAGTAGAGAACTCTTTTGGAACCAGAAGGGTGTGGTCTAGCCCTTGCCCCCAGGGCAAGAGGTGGTTCAGTCACAGTGGTGGCAATTGCTGCCTTGTGACTTCCTCCAGAGCTTCTGACCTGCAGATTATAAGGGAACCAAGTGACCATTCAGAGGGTAATTACTCTTGCTTTGACCTGTTTGGATCTGTCGGTCTTGGGTAGTAGTACTGGGGTGTGTGGCCAGTGTGCCAGAGCTTGGGGTGTCTATAGAGAGGTGTAATACCAAGCACAGAAGCAGTTGACATCTTGTTTCAGCTGCTGAATTGACACCTTGTTTCAGTTCAAGTTTCTTTTGAGCCTTTTATCAAGTCTGTTGGGACAAACATGTGAACCCCACAACTTGTGAACTCTAGAACTCATGAACTCCTGCAAAAGGAAGGGGAGGGACTGATGCTAATATATATTATATATAAATATATAAACATATATATTTAAGGAGAATTTCCAGGCTAGAAACAGCACAACTGAGAAGAGAACTGGTGCGGTGGAAGAGTCAAAAAGGAGAAAACTTGTGGTTTCCTGGCACTCTGTTCATCTGTTCTGTCTGTGTGGATGTTTGTTTGAGATATTTTGTGCTTTTGTACAGAAGCCCTGGGACCTTACTGGAAGCCCTGAAAGAGGATTTTCTGGTTGTATGTTTACAGTAGTCCTGAAGGAAGGTTTTAGTTGTCCTGGGACTTTCCTGATGATTTGTGTTGAGCTCTTGGACCTTGTTTGTAGGTCTGTGTTGATTTCTATGTTGATGATTTGTGTTGAGTTCTCAGACCTTGTAGGTGGGTCTGAGATGATTTCACAGGCAGATAGTGATTTGATCATGGTGCCAGCAATGTGTGTGAATATCATTGTGGCTCTGTCAAGCTTGTTCTTCACAGAAACAGAAACTGTGAAGCACTTGAGGTGGACTGGACACTATGAACTTCAATATGGAATGGGAACTGGACAAAGAACTGGACAAGGACCTGGGAGCTGCATGCCTTTGAAGCCAGGTGACAGTTAGAGCTGGAACAATGAAAGAGGAAACATCAAACTGAGAGCCAGCCTCATGTCAGGAATGGCTCTCTCCATTATGGAAGCATAGTTCTTCTGTGGCAAAGAACTCAAAAGTTAAGTAATATTGTGGCAAGACAACCAAGCAACAGAAGTGCAATCAGACCATAGAATCCTTTTTTGGGGACAGAAAGGATCAAAGTATGGAACCAAAAGAAGAAAACAAAGACAAAACTCTTGCATCAAAGCTTCCAAAAAAAAATGTGTGCGGCTTACAGGCCATGGAGGAACTCAATAAGTATTTTGAAAATCAAGTAAGAGAAGTGGAGGAAAAATTTGAAAGAGAAATGGAATGATGCAAGAAAATCATAAAAGGTGAGTAAAAGAAAAAACTTAGTAGATGAGCCTACTGAAGGAGACCCCCCCAAAAGAAAAGAAAATAACACCTTAAAAATAGACTAACTCAAATGGCAAGAGTCCTAAAAAGGAAAAGAGGAGAAGAATGTCGTAAAAAGCTGAATTGCCCAAATGCAAATGGAATTTCAAACATTCACTGAAGAGGATAATTCCTGCAAGATTAGATTGGAACAAATGGAAGTTGATGACCTTATGAGAAATCAAGATCATATAAAACAGATCCAAAAAATGAAAAAAAAAGAAGATAGAAGGCAATGTGAAATATCTCATTGGAAAAACCACTGACCAGGAAAATAGATCCAGGAGATATAATTTAAAATTAATTGGACTACCTGAAAGCCATGATAAAAATAAGAGCCTAGAAATCATCCCTCAAGTAATTCTCATGGAGAATTGCCCGGATATTCTAGAAACAGAGTGCAAAATGGAAATTGAAAGAATTCACTGATCACCTCTTGAAAAAGATCCCCAAAAGAAAACTCCTAGGAATATAGGAGCCAAATTCCAGAATTCCCAGGTCAAGGAGAAAATATTACAAGCTGCCAAGAAGAAACAAATTGAGTATTGTAGAAACACAATCAGGATAACACAAGATCAAGCAGCTTGTACACTAAGGGATGGAAGGGCTTGGAATATGATATTGCATAGGTCAAAGGAGCTAGGATTAAAAGCAAGAATCAGCTTTCCAGAAAAACTGGATATATATACTGGATATAAAAACTGGATATATAATGCTTCAGAGGAAAATATGGTAATTCAATGAAATAGATGACTTTAAAATATGATTGATGAAAAAACCAGAGACAAACAGACAATGTGACTTTTCAAACACAAGTAGCAAGAGAAGCATGAGATATAAGAGAAGCATGTGTGACACACACAAACACATTTCTATTCCCTTCAATTATTCTCATGCTGAGAAAAGTTTCATAAGTTAAAATTATTGTTTTTTTTCCATATAGGAATGTAAATAGTTTAACTTTGGTAAATTCCTTATGATTTCCTTTCCCTATTTACCTTTTCATGCTTCTCTTGCTTCTTGTATCTGAATGTCAAATTTTTGCTGAAATTTTGGTTTTTTCATCAAGAATGCTTGACAGTTGTCTATTTCATTGAATGACCATACTTTCCCCTGAAAGATGATACTCAGTTTTGTTGGGTAGGTGATACTTGGTTTTAATCTCAACTCCTTTGTCCTACAAAATATCATATTTCAAGCCCTTTGATCTCTCAATGTAAAAGATGCCAGATCTTGTGTTATCCTGATTGTATTTCCATAGTATTCAAATTGTTTCTTGCTGGCTGCTTGTAATATTTTCTCCTTCATCTGTGAATTCTGGAACCTGGCGATAATTTTTCTAGGAGTTTTCTTTTCCAATCGTTTTCATGAGGTGATTGGAAGACTCCTTCAACCTCTATTTTTCCCTCTTGTTCTAAAACATCAGGGAATATTCCTTGAGAATTTCTTGAAGGATGATTTCTAGGTTCTTTTTTGATCATGACTTTCAGGTAGTCCAATAATTTTTAAATTATCTCTCCTGGATCTATTTTCCAGGTCAGTGGTTTTCCAAATGAGATATTTCACATTGCCTTCAATTTTTTCATTTGTTTGTATGTGTTTAATCATATCTTGTTTTCTTATAAAGTCACTACGTTCCATTTTTTCCAATATAATCCTGAAGCACTGAGTTTTTGAGATTTTTTTTTCCCATCTGGCAAATTTAACTTTATTTTTTAAGCAATCAGGTTTAAGTAACATGCTCGAGGTTTCAGGCCAGTTATTTCCAGGTGTGGTGTTAAGTATCTGAGCCCGGATTTGTTCCTCAGATCATCCCGACCCTGGAGCCGGTGCTCTTACTCACTGTGTAACCTGGCCACTTCTACAAATTTAATTTTTAAAGGCATTCTTCTGTCATTGCCTTTTTGAGCCTCTTTTACCATTTGAGTTAGTCTATTTTTTAAGGTGTTATTTTCTTCAGTCAGGTTGTTCCCTCTCATTTCATAATTTTCTTGCATCATTCTCATTACTCTTCTTAATTTTTCCTCCACTTCTCTTATTTGGTTTTCAAAATCCTTTCTAAGCTCCTCTATGGCCTGTAACCAGTACATATTTTTCTTGGAAGCTTTTCATGCACGGGTTCTGTCTTCACTGTCTTCCTCCTGTTGCATGCTTTGATTCTTTATTGTCCCCAAAATAGGAGTCTAATGGGGGATTCCCCTATTTGCCTTGCTTTCTTTTTTTGCTCATTTTGCCACTCAATTACTTGAGTTTTAGGCTTTTTGCCACAGTAGGACTGTGCTACCAGACAGGGGAGCATCATTTCAAACACTGAGGTTTTCTCAGATGCTAAAGGTATTAATTTGGTGCCCTCTCTGAATCCTCCACATGCTCTGGCAAGCTGGTCACACACCCCAGAACCTCTACCCTATAGTGCAATTGAGATCCAAACTGGTTAAAGCAAGAGCAATTACCCCTCAGACTGGTCGTTTGGTACCTCTACAATCTGCAGGCCAGGAGCTGAAGCTGCCACGTGGCAGGGACTGCAGGGCTAAGCACCTCAGCAGCTTCTCCCTCCAGGGGATAAAGGCTGAGACACTCCCAAACTATCAGGTCCCAAAGTCTACACTGCACTAGCCTCTCATTTTGTTCTTAGCATATATGGGTTGATAATTCTAGAAACCACCACAGCTGCTGGTGATCTGAAGCCCCTCCAGCAGGAGGCTGGCCAGGGCTGCTCTCAGGCTGAAATCCCTGGCTGGAGCAGGGCTGGGATCAGCTCCCACAGCACTGTACTGGCTGCTCCCTGCTTCCCTGCTGGGCTGTCCTCAGCAGGAGGTTAGCTTCTCTGTGTCACTTTGTGGGTTCTGTAGCTCCAAAGTTTGGTCAGAGTCACCTTTTACATGAATTGGAGGTGGTGGGAGCTGGAGCCCCAAGGAAGTCCTGTTTCTACTCTTCCTTCTTGACTCTACCCCCAACTTTCAACTAATTTTGATGGACTTTTTTTCTTCTGTAATTTATAGTTTAAATACTGTGTATCTTAAAAATGGTTCTGTAATAATTTGATTTTATAATAAATAATTTTGTAGGTACACATTTTTCACTATTTTGAAATTATGATTTAGAACTATATGTATTTTTTACTCAATGTTAATAACAAAAAACAAATCTCTAGAAATTATAAATTATTATTTTGTTATTTTTAAAAGTAATGTTTCATTGAATATTTTTGTAAATTCTTTGGCTTTATTTCTCTATCAGGAACTTTTCCTCACTGAAAACTCTAAGGTATTTTTCTAATTCACTTCTGGACAAAGTGAAAAACTCTGGTTAGGAGCCATTAGGCACATGTAATACAGATTAAGTGTCACAAAAGTGTTCACGAAATATTCATTCGACTGTGTGATTGGCTCACTTCCCTTCTACTGAGACAAAGAGGAAGATGATTTTTATTATGTATGTTGAAGCATCAATGACTAACATTAGATTCAAACCACCCAATGGAGTTTTAATTGCTTTAACAATTTTACTCAGGTAATTAGTGCAAATTTTGCAATATTTTAGTGCCTTAACTGTACTTCAAACAGTGACTATTACAACCTATCATGTTTTGTGTTTCATATTTAGCAAAGGGAACTTTTATAGGCTGTTTTAAGGGAAGAGAAATTTTATTAACATATTTCCTTCTTAATTCAGTTCAAAAAATTATTTATTCTTTGACTTTTAGTTTACAGCACTCAATACTACAACTGTTTGAGTTACACATTTTATTCACTTCCCTTCATCCTCCCAGGCCTTCTATGATGGCATGCAATCTGATATCAGTTCAAAATTACCTTCACTTTAAACATTAGTCAAATTGTAAAGAAGGTTTATAACCAATGAAATGAAGAATGAGAAAAGGAACAAAAGAAAGAGTAAAACATTTGATTCAATTTGCATGCATACTACATAATTCTTTCTCTGAATGTAAACAACCCTTTCCACCATGAGTTCTTTGGAGTTGTCTTATACCCTTGCATTGCTGAGAGGAGCCAAGTCTATCAAAGTTAGTCATCACAGATATGATGTGTCTGTTATTGTGTACAATTTTCTCTTGGTTCTGCTCCTCTCAGTCAACAACAGTTTATATTTCTCTCCAGTTTGTTATGAAGTATGTCTGCTTCTTAATTCTTATAACACAATAGTATTCCATTACATTCATATGCCCCAATTTGTTTAACCATTCCTCAATTGATGGGCATCCCTTTTTGATTAACAATTTTTGTTACCACAAAAAGAGCTGCCATAATTTTTTTAATGTATGGGTCCTTTTCCCATTTGTATGATCTATTTAGTGTGTAGCCCTAGAAATGCTATTGCTTGGTCAAAGGATATGCACCTTTTTATAGCCCTTTGGTCATAGTTCCAGATTGCTCACCAGAAAGGTTGGATTGGTTCACAATTCCACCAACAATGTATTAGAGTGCCAATTCTTCCACATCTTCTCCAGCATTTGTAATTTTCCTGTTTTGTCATGTTAGCCAATCTGAATGGTGAGATGTGGTACCTCAAAGTTGCTTTGATTTTCATTTCTCTAATAAATAGATATTTACAGGTTTTTAAATAGGGTTATGGATATCTTTAATTTCTTCCTCTGAAAACTTCATTTCCATGTCCCTTGACCACTTACCAATTGAGGAATGACCTATATTCTTATAGATTTGACCAAGTTCTCTGTATATTTGAGAAATGAGACCTTTATCAGAGATACTGGTATTAAAAGTTATTTTCCAATTTTCTGCTTTCCTCCTACTCTTGTCTTTCTTTGCATAAAAGCTTTTCAATTTAATGTAATCAAAAGTATCCAATTTGCATTTAGTAATGCTCTCTAATTCTTGTTTGGTCATAAATTATTTCCTTCTCCATAAATCTGACAGGTAAACTATTCTTTTCTCTCCCAGATTGCTTAAAGTATCAGACTTTTTAACTAGATCATGTACTTTATAGACTTTATTTTGGCATGAAATGTCAGGAGTTGGTCTTTGCCCATTTACTGCCATACTATTTTGCATTTTTCCCAGGAGTTTTTGTCAAATACTGAATTCTTATCCCAGAAACCGGAGTTTTTGGGTTTATCAAACAGCAGATTACTGTAGTCACTGACTACTGTATCTTTTGCATCTAATCAATTCCACTGATCTTGGTACTCTATTCTTCAATGAGTACCAAGGAGTTTTGAGGACAGCTGTATTATAATACAGTTTAAAATCTAATATGGCTAGACCACTTCCCTAGCATTTCTTTTCATTAATTCTCTTAATATTCTGGATCTTTTGTTCTTCCAGATGAATTTTGTTACTATTTTTTCTAATTTCATAATATAATTTTTAGTAGATTGATTGGTATGGTACTAAATAGGTAAAATGATTTAGGTAAAATTGTAATTTTTTTTATATTAACTCAACCAAGCAAGAGCAAGTGATGTTGTTTTCCAGTTATTTAGATCTGTCTTTATTGTGTGAATAGTGTTTTGTAATTTTTTTCATATAATTCCTGGGTTTGTTTTGGCAGGTAGAATCCCAAATATTTTATAATGTCTACAGTAACTTTAAATGGAATTTCTCTTTCTATTTCTTGCTTTAGACTTTTTGAGAAACATATAGGAATACTGTATATTTATGTGGGTCTATTTTATATGCTACAAATGTGTTAAATTTATTTATTATCTAAAGTGGTTTTTCACTTGATTCTCCAATATTCTCTAAACATATCATCATGTTATATGCAAAGAGTGATAGCTTAATCACTACTTTGCCTAATCTTATTCCTTCAATTACTTTTTCTTCTCTTATTGGTACAGATAACATTTCTAGTAGCTAATTGAAGAAGAGGGGTGATGGTGGACATATGTCTTATTATTTAAGAAAGACTCCATTCATTCGTATGCCTTCTAGTGTTTTTAATAGGAATATCTTTTATATTTTGTTAAAAGCTTTTTCTGCCTTGAAAGGTCCAAAATCAGGGGTCAGCTCTTTAGCCAGTATCCAGAGTTTGGTCTATTCCAGGTCCAAATGTGAGATCTCATGATCTCAGAGAGAAAGTGTGATTTCCAGCTTAAGCTGTGAGTCATCGGCAAGTGGAGGGCACTAAGTCTACAGGAGACAAATCTAGCAAACAGGTTAAACAAAGAAAGGCCAAAAATAATAAAGAGATAATAACCAGAATCAGAGTAAATATAGCATCAGCCTTGTTTCTAGAGTCCATCAACACACTATAATAGCCTTATTCACATAAAATATTTGAATTACAGGCACCATTTGGTAATCATCTTCTCCTGAATAAAAAAAAAAAGTTACATTACTTAAACCATTTTTCCAATATATGATTAAAATGATATGAAGTCTGTAATCTTGTATATGCATTTCCTTAATCTGAGCTGAGACTTGGCTAATTTCCTATTCTCCATGAAGGTGTGACAAACTTGCTTATAATATCTTAGTAGGATGTATAGCGGCAGTTTTTACTTCCCTATTCCATCTAATATTTAGTCAATTTTCTCAATACATCATATATAGTTTGTTAGTTGGAGTACCATCTATTCTTCAAAAATATATCCCTGTTCTTAATAAAGCAGTAAACAATTCTTGTTCATCTATTCTGGCTCTGAATCCACTGGCTATTTAATCTTCTCTATTGAAATTTATCTTTTCCCCATTCCTCTGTTTTGAAATTTTATCCAGCAACTGTGAAAGAGGGTGCCCTATTTCCCCAATCAGTAGAGTCAGAATTAGGTGCTTATAAGCAGGAGGAACTGTCTTCAATATCATATTACTATGAGGAACCATTAAATGAGTGCTATGATCAGTGGCTCCCACCGTTATTTAAGTTTTCATGATCTTTTCCTTTAACTTTCTCATATATTCTTTAAGCAAATACCAGGGTCTATCTCCACAAGGCCACATAGAGTCAGTGGGTTACTCTTTACTGCATCCCTCTGCAGCCAGTGCTAAGAGATTAGTTCCATTGTTACCTCCTTGAATACAATAGTCCCTAAAAGATAGCTGTACAAAAGGACTCTTACTAATATCTATGATTTTCAAACAAACTATGTTATCTACCCCTACTTTTCCCACCTCTTTATCACTGATTCTCCCCATCCAAGATAATAAAAATTATCCCACTTTTTGAGTTAATCAATTTAAAATACATGTAACCACCTGCTGAGTAAAATACTCAGTTATTTCCTGAAACACTGTGTGTCCCACCCTGGTTCTGTTTCTTGCTGCATAACAGTGGACGTGTGCCCACAGTCTTAGAAGATTCCTCATATAAATGTGTTTCATTTTCCTCCCACACATCTTCCTTCCAGGGGTCTGAGCCCCAAACAGGCCCCACATATGGAAGGACAACATGCACCTTCCTGTGCAATTTTTTCATTTTTTTCCTTAGCTAAACTCACAGCTGACTTTTCTTCTAATACCTTATACTTTCTAGCTTGCTCTTCTAAAGGAAAGATTGGACACCATAGCATAGAAAGCTTCTTATGCAAACTGGTTAACTAATTTTTCAGTGGAACCTTTTTGTCCAGCAATTTGTTACTACTTTTCCATATAATGTGATAATTTGTTAACACCCATTCTCTTCTGCACACCCCAGACTTTTCTTTCACTGGTTCTACTGGTATTCCTTGCAAACATCTTTCTAAATCTCTGGGTTATCCCTTCTGTATCCTTGGTTCCCAGCTTTCATAAGGTGCTGTTCTTTTAGCCCATTCTCTCTCCAGGAAGGAATAAGGTAAATCCTCCCATCCAGGAATACCCATTTCCTTCCCTAAAGAGCCTTCCTCTCTCTAAACAGAGGTTTTATGTTTTGTGATACTCTTTGTGATGTATTACATCAATGTAATACACACAGCAGCTTCTATGAATATGCAGGCATATTTCCAGGTTTGGATCACAAAATATAACAATTATATTTCTTCAAAGACAAAACCAAGATATTTATTGATATACTAGAGTTCCAAATCCACCACAGCAATAAACAAGTTGGTACACATTACCAATATAGGGAGCACTACCATTCTGAAGTCTTCCCTCTATTAGACCTCCCCACAAACAAGCTCCGCTTGGCAAAATTCCTCTCTCTCTCATTCATATTAGCTGCTCTGCCTTACTCTCTCCCAGTTCTTCCCTTCCTACTCCATCCATTCAACAATCTTCTTCTGCCATTAGCCCTGTGTGACTCAACTGTGGGTTGGGCCAGAGTTCAAAGCAGAGCTTTTGGGCATATTAAGGAAAAGGGAAGATTTTCAAAGTCCCTTAACATTGCAAGTAGTTAGCAGCTCTGGGTGGGTAAAATTTCATCATTAGAATTTTCTTATAATAATGGAGTCACAAATCTTCTACTTAAAAATCCTCAGTATTTTTCTATTTGCTAAAAAAGAAAAGTCATGCTCTTCTACCTGGCATTGAAGTCACTCATCAATCTGCAGCCAACCCAGCTTTCTATCATTATACAACTCATCTCCAAAGCCTCTATTCTCAAATCTAAATAATAAACTCTAAACTTTCTTTCACTATTTCCTATTAATAACAGATCATGGGCTCATGTTTTTGAAACTGAAAAGGATCTTAGAGGCTTTCAAATGAATTTCCTTTAAAAAATCTATTATCCTAGTAATATCTCTCATTCTACAGGAGAGAAAATTGCATCACAAAGAGATTAAGTGTTTTATCCAAGGTCACAGTTAATAAGCATTTTGTGGGTGTTTTAATCCATATCTTACTGAATCAAGTTCAGCATCTCATCCACTGTGCTTCTGACTCTTTGTCCCATTATGATTGAACCAAATAATTGTATTTGCATCCAATATATCCTAATAGAAAATACAGATAAAAAAACTATTGAGGTCAGAGTTCATTTAATGGGTTGTAAATCAATTTTCTTCATTCCTATTTACTTCCTATAATGATCCACAGAATCTCCTCTTCCATGCTTATCTAAAATGAAGTATCTTGGATAACCTCATTCATTTAGTCTTGCATCAAGAAACATTCATTTCCTATATTTTGGACAATGACTTTTTTTTAAGCAATCAGGGTTAAGTAATTTCCTCAAGGTTACATGGCCAGGTGTTTCTGGGTGGGTGCTAAGTGTCTGAGCCTGGGATTCAATCTCCAGGTCATCCCCACACTGGAGCTGGTGCTATTACTTGCTGAGCCACCTGGCCGCCCCTGACAATGACTTTTTGAATTCTCTGGAATTACTTCTCTGTTTTCTGGAAAATACTCACATCAAAATTCTATGAATTAGAAATTTTCTTTATATGTTGGGCAGTCACTTCTTTACTTAGTGTTATATATATGATATAAAGTAAACACAGATAGAGTTAAAAAAAAACATAATATTCCTATAGAACAACACCTGAGTAATGAAATCATAAGTGTCTGAAAGTATATTATTATTTAAATGCTGTTTTTCTGTATGAGACTATAGGGATTTTTAAAAATATACTTACTGAATTATATATAGATAATTGGATTATCATTCATTTTCAGTA
Source organism: Petaurus breviceps papuanus (assembly GCF_028583685.1). Classification (NCBI taxonomy): domain Eukaryota; kingdom Metazoa; phylum Chordata; class Mammalia; order Diprotodontia; family Petauridae; genus Petaurus; species Petaurus breviceps. The sequence goes on along the minus strand of NW_027187351.1, from coordinate 18,572,131 downwards.
AATTTGAATATGCCTTATGTAATTTTATGCACAAAATATATTTGTCATGATGATTGATTTAAAAAATATAATTGTCTGTCAGTTTTACATCAAAATTATTTCTAGAAAAAAAAGAGGGAAAAAATATCCCTTCCCTCTTAGCTAAATCCTCTCAGGTAACAAATAAATAAAATTAAGCCAAAACTATCTGATATGGTGCCTGACAATTTATACAAAATTCTACATATTTAGACTGCTGCTTTTCTCCTCTGAGGTATGTTTTATTATCTGTTCTTTTAGAATATTATTGATTTTTTTTCAGTTACTGAGAGGTTAGAATTTTTTTAGAAATACTTTCATTAACATCACTGGTCATTGCATGTATTATTGTTTGTTCTTATTATGTCATTACCCATCATTTCAGATAAAATTTCCTTTATCTTTATTCTCCATGCTTTGGAAAAAAATTCTTACAGCATAACTTTTTTCCCATACATATGCCAACTTTTTTTTCAGTCATACCATTTGATAGGCATCTACTTTTTCTCTAGTTCTTGCTACCACAGAAATTATTGCTAATAATATTTTTTTCATCTACTGAAGGTTTAAGTCTGTATTTGATTTCCTTGCAATATGTGCATTTCAGTCTCTTTTTTTAATAACTTCAAGCTGATATACAGCATAGTCGGACAAATCAACAATAAACTCATAGTTTTAAGTATGACTGCTCTCCTAGACATATGGATAAGTTTGAAGTCATTGTTATCCTGGCTAACTTGTTTTTATTTTTCCTCTTGAAAATATTTTTTCTCTCTATTGACCACTTATTAAGTGAGCAATGTATCTTACTGTTATATTTTGTATCAATTATCTACATATATTAGACAACATTTTACTAGGCATATTTGGTGTATTTGCCCTCCATAACTCATTATTTCATTGTATCTTGATTGATTTTATTCACTGAAAATCTTCATAATTGAAATTGTCTGGTTAGATTTTGTCATATCTGTTATAATGACAATTGTTACATGCATTTCTAGAAAATAGGCAGACTAATGACTTCTTCCATTGAGCTGCAGACTGCAATTTGTAATTGTACATCAATAAACTTGATGGTCTTTGACAAAATTATGTAACTAGAAGATCCACAGAAAAGAAAGAGAGAAAAGAGTTGCATAAAATAGAAACATATTTATCTCAGCTCCTTGTGGTAATAGTCCCAAAATGGAAACTTAAAGGCCATTGAACCATTGGTGTAATTGCTAAACAAAATATTGTATATGAATATGATTTAATATTAATGGGCTATACGAAATGCTGAATTGCAGAATTTTAGAGGAAAGTGGGAAAATCACTGTTTTGATGCATGCATAGTGGAGTAAAACTATAACTGTTAAAATAAGAAGAATATAAAATGAAATATCTTTGAAAGACAGTAGTATTTTCATTAAGTCAATGATAAGCCTCAATTCTAAGATCAACCATGCTATCCATCTCCCATCAGAGAGGAAATGGATTTAAAATTGAAAATCAGGTGTTTTTTTGTTTGTGGACAAAGTAGGAATTTTTGAGCTGGACTTGTAAGGTTTTATTTATTTCTATTTTTTTGGTGAGTTTTTTTTTTAATTGTTTAGCGAGGCAGCAGACAGTGAGCAAGATAAAGAATTATTTTTTTTTGGCTTTCAACATTCACTTCCCTAAGATTTTTAATTTCAAATTTTCTCCCCTTCTTGCTCCTTTACCCAACAAAGACAGCATGCATTATTATCTAGATTATACTTATGTGTTCATATTAAACATATTTTCACATTAGTCATGTCATAAAGAAAAATTAAAACTAGTGAGAAAAACCATGGGAAAGAAGAAACACAACAAAACAAAAAAAAAAAAGAAAAGCATAACCAATAGTATTCTTCCATATGCATTCAACCTCCAAAGTTCTTTCTCTGGATATGCATAGCATTTTTCATCATGGGTGTTTTGCAGTTGTCTTAGATCTTTGTATTGCTGAGAGGAGCCAAGTCTACCAAAGTTAGGTGTGGTACATTGTACACAATGTGACTGTTATTGTGTACAGCATTCTCCTGGTTCTGCTCATCTTACTCAGCAACAGTTCATATACGTCTTTTCAGAATTATCTGAAGTCTGCTTGCTCCTCATTTCTTATGGCACATTAGTATTTCTTTAAATTCATATACAACTTGTTTAATTTTTCCCCAGTTGATGGACATCACCTCAATTTCCAATTCTTTGCGACAACAAAAAGAAAAGTTGTAAATATTTTTTGTACATATGGGTCATTTTCCCATTTTTATGATCTCTGCAATCTAGAAAATCCTAGAAGTATTATTGCAGGGTCAAAGGGTATACACAGTTTGAAAATCCTTTGAGCATAATTTCAAATTGCTATCCAAAATGGTTGGATTAGTTCACAACTTCACCAACAATGCATTAATGTACCAATTTTTCCACATCTTTTCTAGAATTTATCATTTTCCTATTTTGTCATTCATACTAAATCTTATGGGTGTGATGTGATAACTCAGAGTTGTTTTGGTTTGCATTTCTCTAATCAATAGTGATTTATAGCAATTTTCATATAACTATAAATGACTTTAGTTTCTTCCTCTGAAAGCTGCTTGTTCATATCTTTTGATCATTTATCAATAGAAGAATGACTTATATTCTTATAAACTTGACACAATTCTCTATATATTGAAGAAATGAGGCCTTTTTGAGAGACACTAGTTGTAAAAGTTCTTTCTAAATTTTCTGGTTCCATCCTAACCTTTATTTCATTGACTTTGTGCATAAGCTTTTCAATTTAATGTAATCAAAGTAATCCATTTTGCATTTCATAATGTTCTCTATCTCTTGCTTCATTATAAATTCTTATGTTCTCTATAAATCTGAAAGGTAAACTCTTCCTTGATCTCTGGGTTTGTTTATAACGTCAGCCTTTATATCTCTGTAGGAATATATTTATTAAATAATATGACCCATTTTTTTAGTTAGTGATATGTTCTCTCCTTATGTATACCCTGGAATAGTAAGTCATTCTGTTTTATTCACACATTGACATCAATAGAAACGTGCATGTGATTTGAAGTTTATAATAAAAAATCTATTTATTTTATGATCTAAGACATGACCACTTTAAAAATGAAGATATACACAGCTACTGATAATATGTGTTATGATTTTATGTCCACTTTAAAATTGCCAAAGATTTGTCATCTCTAACAATTCTAAAATTCTATTCATATTTTAATCTTGTTTCACATTTATTGTTAGAGCTGTCCAAAGCCGAGAAGAGTGCATTGATGTCTCCCACTTTTCTAGTTTTACCTTCTTGTACTCCTTTTAAATATTTTAGCTTTCTCTTTATATATTTAGTTGCTATACCATTCAATTGAAATGTTCATAATGAAATTAATTCAGTCTTTTTTTAGCAAATATTTTTTATCTTTATGTTTTTTATGTATCCTTTTCCTGCTTACATGTTTGATATTATAATCTCCCTCCTTGCCTTGTGTGTGTGTGTATGCTTGTGTGTGTGTGTGCCTCCATGAAAAATAATAGTTCTTCCTTCAACTTCTCATTTTAACTTTGCATGTCATGTATCACATGTATTTTTGGTAATCATATTTTTGGATATTGTTCTCTAATCCATTCACCTATCTTTTTCTACATTATGGGTAAGATTATTTCTTTACTATACACTAATACATTTTTTTCATCTTTTTCTTCTCCTTACTTTCTACTTTATTTTTCTTGTGTATTATTAACCCTTCTCTCTTCCTTTGCAGCTCTCTGTTTACAATACACTCACAAACCCTGGAGTTTGACTTGCTTATGACTGTTTAGATGAAGCTGAAATTCAGGTGATACATGCTTCCACCATTCCATTCCTGTTATTATATTCTTCTACTTGCACATCCCAATTATGTACAATCAAATGTTCTTTTTTTATTTCTCCCCCTTTCCACCACCTTAAATTTTCCTTCCCTACATTTTCTTCTTTTACCATCATCAAAACCCAGTGCAATTGCTTGTTGTTCTGTTTCATTTGAATACATCTAAAAATCATTGTTGAATTGGATTTCTGAAAAAGACTCTTACCAACCCCTCTATTCCAATGGAAATACTTCATCTTTATAAAGTCCCTTTTGAATGCTCAATTGTATTTTCATTTTATTTTTTTCTCTCATTTCCCATATAAGTATTTGAATTGTCCTATTTTTAAGCATGCAATTTTTTCTTCACCAGGAATATTTGTAAGATCTCGATTTCATTGACGATTCATTTTTTCCCATGTAAGGTAATACTGCTTTTCTTGGTGACTTGATAATCGTTAGTTTTCCTGTGTAAGTTATCCTCAGCAGTAGACCTACATGTTTTGCCCATGGGGATATTATAACCATATGTTTTTCTCTCTCCTTTGTGTTAGCTGCTAAATCTTGTATGTTCCTGATTATAGTTCCTTGGCATCTATTTTTTTTCTGGCTCTTTGTAGTATTTTTTAAAATTTCTACCCATCCATCGATATATCAAAAATCCTCTGGAATTTATTGAGTAGAAAATTGACAGAGTAAGATCCCATATTAAGAAAAATATATTTGGTAATAGTGTGGAGAATATAATAAAGTGAGGCAAGACGTTAGGCAATGAAATTGTTTAGGAGATCTTCTGGAAGAAATGTGACATGTGAGATAAACTTTAACGGTTTGGCATTGTACCCCATAACGATGGAATGACAAGCCATTTCAGATATAAAGAACAATGTGAGCAGAGACAAAGGGGTGAGAAATTTCGGGGTTGGGGAGATGATATAGACAGTAACCTAAGTATGCCAAGTTTTAGAGTAAATGTTAGAAGCAATATGCTATAAATTCAGGCTAATTTAAGTTTTTAAAGAGCCCTTGAATGTCATGCAAGTTAATTTGAACTTTATTTAGCAGGGAATGATAACCCATTGATTTTTTTTTTCCTCAGAAGATGAAAATGACCAAATATATGGATAGTTAATATAATACCTGGTATATAGTAGGTGCTTGATAAGTGTTTATTGGTTGATAATGGATAAAGAATTTTTTTTTCTGTCACCATGTAATGGAAATGCAAATTTGGAAGATCTTCCCTGCCACTAGGCTAAAGTGCACCTGAAACCTGGGGTGGGAAGCTTGTTTTTCAGTAGATACTTTTTGATTGGCCAGTGGGTCAATAAGGTTGTTACATTCTCTGAGCCAGAAGAAGGCTATATAAGCCCTGATGTGAGGCTTTGTTTTGGGGGCTCACTTTGAGAAGTGTTCTGTGATTTGATCTGAATTCTGGGAAGCCGTTGTCCAGCACCCCCCCTCCCCGGCTTTGAAAAACCCAGATGTGGAAACGCAGATGTTGACTGGGTATGGATGTAATGGTTGGACAGTTTGAAAATCTGTCTACTTGATCTGTTTCTGTCTTGATAATTCTGCCTGTATACTTTGAAGGTCGGGGTGCTGACCTTTTCTCCTGAACAAGGTAAACGATATATGTTTGACTGATTAAAGTAAGCTTGTTAACCCATTTTGAGTTGCTTTCCTTTAACAAAGCAGATCCAAGAACCTGTATTGGCGGCAAACCCTGAGGACACTTGGGGTGCTTGCTGCTACACACCAATACAAAATGAAATAGATGGACATGCTTAATGTTGACATAACATTAAATTAAATATTTGTAAACACATCATCACAGTGCATTAAACATATTTTCTAGGTCCAAACAGATTTGATAAATGGAACATTAATATGGTTTAATAAGAAGAAAATATAAGTGAAATTGATCCTCTCAATAAGAAAAGAACAATAAATTGGCAAGATTATGTCTATCACTATATTCAAAAAAGCCTTCAATAAAATATAACATTAATTTGCATTTAAAAAGCACATATATAAGAATGAAAGCATCCTCTGGGATTGAAATTTCTCCAGCTTTAATGCTACTTCCAGGAAACCTTAACATGAGATGAAGTGATACTTTTATTCAAGCTATTTGACATTGCTTCTGCTTTTTTACACTACAAATCAACTGCCCTGCATTGGTCAAGTAATTATTACTATTAATTAGAATACTGGAGTTCCATGGCTCAAATCCTGGATGAGCTCAAACATAAGTGAATAGACCATTAACTTGGGAGTCAAATGATCTGGATTTGAATCTCACTTTTATTGTGCTTTACTTGGCTGAATGAACATACACTTAGTTGGTTATGAGACTGGAAGGTAAAGTAAAATAATTTCATTTTAACACAAAAGGCAGTGAGAAATCACTGTACTTTCTTAGGGAAAATAATAATTAGATGAAAGACCTGGGAAAGAGTAAACCAACATGATAAACACATGGAAACCAAGAACTTTTTAAAATATATTCATCTGGAGTTTTTTACCTTTCTTTCTGAAATGGAGACTTTTGGCAATCTAGTGAAATTTATGGACTTCAGAATAATAATTTTAAAAGCACAAAAATACACAAGATTGTTAAGGAAACAATTATGCTGGAATAGTTATAAAGATGTAAAAAAGTTCAGACATTCCAGTTTAAAAACTTCTAATATGGATTATTATAGAAACGCTTTCCCAATTAGGATCTCTATAATATTTCCATGTTATGAGAAAATCTTATTGGTAAGAATGGTAATTGCTTCTGGTATATTTTAAATTATACTTCTTTGAAAGGGTTTTTAGATGGACTCTTTTCAGAAAGTCTATCATAAATAATGTAATATTCCCATCTCTTTGTGATAGAACAAGTAACTCTACATAGGATGTTATTGTTGTGGTTCAACTTGATTTGGTTGCTTTTATCCAAATTTACAAAGTAACTTTCCTTATTCTTTAAAGAAACTGTCCTGGCCTGTTAATTTTAAAGAACTCTGATTTGATAATATAAGTACTATTGTCTAATATAAAGTATATATGTATAAGTACATGTGATAAGAATAGAGGTGGCATCAAGAGATATTCCTTTATTAAAGAATCTCAAAATGTATTGGATTAAAGGAACACCAGGGCAAAAGTTGTCAGAAATTTTTCTCCTTTAAAAATATATACTAGGGGCAGCCAGGTAGCACAGCAAGTCAGAGCACCTTGAGGAAGACTTAACCCCAATTGCTTAAAAAAAAGCAAACAAAAAAAAAACTTGATGACAAATAAATATTGGGGCGGCCAGGTAGCACATCGAGTAAGACCACTGGCTCCAGTGTCGGGATGACCTGGGGATCGAATCTGGGCTCAGACACTTAGCACCCAACCAGAAACACCTGGCAGTATAACCTTGAGCAAGTTACTTTACCCCAATTGTTTAGGGACTGCCAGGTGGCTCAGCAAGTAAGAGCACCACCTCCAGTGTCCAGATGACCTGGGGAACAAATAACTGGCCGTGTAATGTTGAGCAAGTTACTTAAACCCTATTGCTTAAAAAAAAAAAAGAATACTGACACCTGTATTTCTCAAGAGATATGGATCGAAGTTTTTTCCCCCCAACTTCTATAAGCTGAAAGCAGTTTTTAAATGTTTTGCACACAGTATAGTACTATTCTTATGAAGTGAAAATGGCATTTTTTGTGCTAATCTTTATCAGGAAGGGTTCAATTTTGTAAATGAAATTTCAGAATATTTTTTGTAAAAACTGAACGGCCAAGGTACAGGTAAAAGTGGGCTTTAAGCATTAATCTTGTACTCATTTGTAATGATGTTCTATAGGGCAGCAGCATATCCAGTCACTTGCCAAATTTGCTGTTTTACCTTCACAACATTGCTTGCACTTGATGCAATCTTTGTAATTTCATAACTACTGTTTTACTTCAGTCCTTCATCTTCTCTCATGAAGGTTATTTCAGCATTCTCCAAAATCTTTTTCAAACCCTTCTCTACTCCAGTCCATCCTACATATTGCTACCAAAGTACTTTTTCTTTAGTACAGATCTAATAGCATTAATAAAATGCCTGCTATTCTTAGGCACTGTGGTGATTGAAAAATATTTTTTTATTTCATCCCCGTAATCCCATAGTTGTAATTTTTACCCAAACTTTACAGTTGTGGGAATTGAGGTAAACAGAGGGCAACAGAGGTTGCCCAAGTCATACAATAGCTAGTAAGTGTAATGAGGCCAGATGTTAACTCAGTTCTTCCTGAGCACAGGTGCTCAGTGGTCTAGCTACTGTGCCAACTAACTACCAAGATCTGACATTACTGAGCAATTCCAGGGATTTTTAAATTGTTTTTACAACAAAAAGCAAATTCTTTTATTTGGCTTTTAAAACCCTCATAAGCCTAGACCTCCTCTGTCTTTCTACTCTCATTGGACATTGTTTCCCTCTAAAATTCTGAAATCCAGTCCAACTCAGCAGTCATCTTTTCCTCCCACAAGACATTTCATCTCCCCTGTTTGTGTTTTTACATTGACTGTCCCCAATGCAAGGAATCCTCTACCTCTCTAATTCCTGTTTACTTTGACACCACTGCTGAGGACACAACATTCTCCTAGTCACTCAGAATCACAATCTAGATCCATCCTTGATTTCTCACTTCCACTTCACCCATATCCAATATATTTCTAAGGTCTGTTGATTTTTTCTTTGTAACTTCTCTTATATATTCATTCCCTCTTCTCTCCTCTATCACTGACACTATCCTGGTGGGTCTTTCATTACCTTATGCATGGACTATTGCAAAAGGCTGATTATTAATCTTCTTGCCTCAAATTTGCCTTTAGTATAGTTTATCTTCCACTCATCTGCAAAAGTGATCTTCCTAAAGCAAAAGTCCTATGATGCCATGTCTCTCCTAAATAAATCGTATTGGCTCCCTACTCACTTCTAGTTTCAAATATGAATTCTTCTGTGTGGTCTTCAAACTCTTCATAACACCCCATCTAACTTCCACCTTGACCTTTCCAATATTCTTACCACCATCTCAGTGATGATCCAGTGACGTTGTCCTTCTTTCTATTTTTCAAACATGATATTCCATCACTTGACTGCAGACAATTTTACTAGATGGCTGTCACTCACACCTGTAATTGTTACCTTCTTCCTCAGAGTAGAAGCCGGCAGATCCTGTGTTATTCTAATCATGTATCCACAATATTCCAATTGTTTCTTCTTGGCTGCTTGTAATATTTTCTCCTTGATCTAGGAACTGTGGAACCTGGCTATTATATTCTTATGAGTACTCTTTTGGGGATCTTTTTGAGGAGGTGATTGGTGGTTTCTTTCAACTTCTATTTTGCCCTCTGATTCTAAAACATCAGGGAAATTTTCCTTGAGAATTTCTTGAAAGATGATTTCTATCTTCTTTTTTGATCATGGCTTTCAGCTAGTCCATTAACTTTTAAATTATCTCTCCTGGATCCTTTCCAGGTTAGTGGTTTTCCCTATGAGATATTTCACATTGCCTTCTATTTTTTTCATTTGTTTGGATCTGTTTAATAGTATCTTGATTTCTCTTAAAGTCACTAACTTTCCTTTGCTCCAATCTAATTCTGAGGGAGTGATTCTCTTCAGTGAGGTTTTGAGATTATTTTTTCATCTGACTCCTCAGACTGGTCACTTGGTCCTACTGCACTTTCCAGGGCAGGACCTCTGAAGCAGCCATGTGGAGGCAACTACACAGCCAAATTGCCTAAGCCTCTTCTTGCCCCAGGGCACCAGCTGCCCACACTCTCCAGTTCCCAGGTCCCAAAGTCCCACTGTATTGACTTCTCACTTTGTCCTTGGCATCTATGGGTTGATTATTCTGCAAACTGCCACAGCTGCTGGTGTTATGAAATCCCTCCAGCTGGTGGCTGGTCAGGCCTGCCCTAAGGCTAAAACCTCTGGCTTGAGTGGGACTGTGCTTGGCTCCCAGATGGCTGCTCTAGACATTTCCTGCCAGCCTGCTGGGTTGTCTTCAGTGGAAGGTTAGCATCTCTCTGTCATTTTGTGCGTTCTATACTTGGCTCTGTCCAGTTGCAGGTGTTCACTGATAGGCCTGGCAATGGCCCTTGGGATTGGTGGGTCAATTTGCCACCACATTGATCAGGTCTTGTCAGAGCCTCTGTGTGCCCCAGTGCCCTAGCCTCCGTGCCAGCCTCTGTCATCTTCCAGGCCTCTGTGCCGGCCCCCATCATCTTCCGGACCTCTGCACCCATCTTTTTTACTTGTACCCAGACTTCAAGTAGATCACTTGAAACAAAGTGGGAACTTAGAGAATATTTGTTGATTGGCTGATTAATGGTTGTTAAAATAAATTTTATTGCTATTCTAAAAAATATGAACCATTCCATATAGCAATTCATTTTTAAATCAGTTTATTGAACAAATATTTATTTAAATATTATTTTGTTCATGGTATAATAATGAAATCTCTAGGCTAGAATTATGATACTAGGTTGAGGATAACTTAAAAACCTCAAACCCATCAGTGAGTTAAGGTGATGTCTACCTCATATGTGTGAGGACTTCCATAGTTGGGATGGGCATATAAGAACAATTTGTTGCAACTAACAATGAGATGACTAAAGCAGGTATTATGGAGCACTAAGCTTGGTCAGATATCAAGATGCCATGTATCCTGGTCCATCTCCAGTCATTTTTATGTCTGTCTTGTAACTGGACTTCTATAACTCTGATAGAGAGGTTAAGGCTGTGTGATACGTAAAAAGTTCAAGAGATATTGTTTCTGGGTAATAAATTATTTTTTTTAATAATGTTAGCATAATATTAATAAACAGGGTCAGTGATATTCTCAAAGGCTAGAGATCACAAATAGAACCTGTTTAACACTTGTATGCCCTTGGAATGCCCATCAATTTGGGAATGACTGAACAAGTTGCTGTAAAGAAAAGTAATGGAATATGATTTTTCCATAATAGATTATGAGCAAGTGGGTTTCAGAAAATCTGGACTTACATGAACTGTGACAGAGTGAAGTGAGCAGAAGCAAGAGTATATTGTACACAGTAATAGCAAGATTATGTGATAATCAACAATGATAGACTTAGTTGTTCTCAGCAGTGCAATAGTGTAAGACAACTTCAGAAGACTCATGTTGGAAAATGCTATCCACATAAAGAGAAAGAACCATGGATTCTGAATGCGGATTGAATCACACTGTTTTCACATTTTTGTAGTTTTTGTTATTTCTTTCTCATGGTTTTTCCCTTTTCTTCTGATTCTTCTTTCAAAATATTACTAATATGAAATATGTTTAACATATTGTAATGCCATTACACAGAAGCTTTCCAGAAGAATGCTACTGTGAAGAGCTTTTAAGTTTCTGATTACTCAGTATAGTGATCACACTATTTATTCTATAACAATTCAAAGCAAAACATCCACAGGAAATCAATGAACAGCATTCACAATATTACAACTCATCATAGAAAATCACAATATAATATTCACAACATGGCCTCAAAGTAAAATAGTCACTCTTAAGTTAACTCAATCAGTCACTTATCCATAGTCTCAAAGTACAATAGTCAAAGTCTTCCACTCATGGGGCAAAGTCTTAATTAACTCAATCAGTCACTTATCATTAACAATATATCAAAGTACTCAAAGTACAATCAGTCACTTATTCAGCAAAGTCTTATTAAGTATCATACAAAAAACCCTCCACCCTTTAGGTCACTAGTAAATTATCATTCCATAATTACTCAGTACCCAAGGAGAAGTCTTTTCATCTTGACTCCGGGCCTATTCTCAGATTTCCTGTATCCCCTTCCATGGTCCCAGATTCTACCTGGATTCACCACACTCACCTGGGTTCAATGGCAGCCAGCTCCCAGTTCCTTGACCAGCTCTCCGGTCAGGTCCTGCTCCACATTGAAGTTCACAGTGTCTGGTCCATGTCAGATGCTTCACCATTGATGCTCCAGGGAATTCAAGGCTCAAACAAGCCCTAAACCAATAAAGCCTCATCATCCCAGTCATGCTTCAGTCACCTGGGCTCCTGGGCTCTGGGACTCCTGGATCCAGATTCCGGGCTCCTGAACTCCTGAGCTCCTGGATCCAGGCTCTGGGCTCCATATTAGAAGAAGCTCCACCACCACAAGTTTTCAGGATTTGGCTCTCCAATCTGCTGAAGATGTTCTGCCACCAGATCTAGGTCTCAAGGACATTCTGACTGTGCCTCTCTGGGGCTTTTCTTATATACACAGCATTAGTTACTTCCTTCTGCCAAACCCTTTCCCTTATGTCAGTAACAGGAGATAGGAGTTCATACCTTCTGTTTCCCCAACAGAGGCTTGATCAGTTACTAAGTGCTAAGTACCTGCTACTTTGGCCAATACAAGCGAGATCTTCAAATTCATAATTACATTACCATTACACGTGATTGTACACATATAAGCTATATCAGATATTTTTTATCTTGGGGAGGAGGAAAGGAAGAGACGGAGGAAGAAAATTTTGGAACACATAATCTTTTAAAAATTATGGCAATAACCATCTTTATATCTAATTGAAAAACATAGTATTTCACACTTATATGCCCTTTGAAGAATGAGTGTTCTTCCTGGTGGTAATCCACTCTATTTGGTTAAAAAATAATTAGACAGGATGAATATTATAACCAGAAGTGTACCTGTTCTAATGAGGAGATGGTGGATGTGAGTTTGTTCCTGTCATTTATTTTCAAATAATCCCAACCTTTGTCTTTAAAATAATTAATTAATAATAATAAAATTAATACAATTAATTAATAATAAATAATTAAAAAATCAAGGAATTTATCCCCAATCAGCACTGAGTGGAATATAATAGTCATTAATGTAACTAGAAAAAAGGTTTATGTGGGGTAAATTTTTGACAAGGTCAGTACTATTCTTCAAAGACTGGGGTTTCAACAAGGAAATAAAACAGAGGGAAAGCCTGTATCTCCCCTATAACTGATTATTAATAATAATTTCTCTCAGCTGACAACATTGTGCAATGCTTCCTCACTTAAATTTTATTCATGCTCAAGTAAGACATTTATAATATAATATCACTGGTCTCTTCAAAAATAAACAACAACAATGACACTAAGGCTATGATCACTGAGAGCTGTTTTTTTTTTTTTTACTTTTGATTCCCTTAGTACATCAGTTCTGAAGGTATTTTTCATCTCCAGGCAGATGGGTAACATCTTAAGATTTCTATTAGTTGATCATTCCTAGCTCAAAATGTTCTTTTCTCTTACCTTAGCATAATCAATTTTGAATCAATCAGTCCTCTCTTCTTCCTACCATTCACACTCCTTTAAGAATCATATGCAGATTACGACTGGCTATTGGATATACTCCATCTCTTATAGGAAAGTTCATTCTTAGTGTGTAGAATTTCTATTTCATTTTATTGTACTTTTTTTAATCTGAGGCTTTCCTATTTATGTTTAAGTTTCTTTGTACTTTAGCCCTGAAGATGGTCAACTTTTAAAGAATTTTCATGCAGTAATTCCTCTTTAAAAATTTAAGTAGAAAAATACCTATTTACATATATATATATATATATATATATATATATATATATATATATCAGGTCTTTTTTATGATAACAGCTAATTGGAAATTGATTGGATGCCTATTAATTGAGGCATGGCTTAAAATCATGGCATATTATTCTGAGGAAATAATTTTGTACTTTGAGAAACTCACAACTTTTAAAAATAAATGATAAAAATATTTTAATGTAATTGGGAAATGTTTATGAAGTAATAAAAATATACAAATAAAGAAAATTAAGTAACGTATAAATGAAAATGTTGAACATCATTAAGAAATAAAGTTGCATTGTTGTTCTATCATTTCAATGTTGTTCCATTCTACATTACCTCATTTGAGGTTTTTTGGGAAAAGATCCTAAAATAATTTGCCATTCCCTTCTCCAGTTTATTTTACAGATTAGGAAACTGAGGCAAATAGGTCTAAGTGACTTGCCCAGGGTCACAGAAATGGGATATTTCTGAGGCCATGTTTGAATTTAGGTCTTTGAATCCAGGTCCAGTGCTGTATCTACTTTACTACTTAGTTAAAATTAACTTTATTTTAAGTTAATGGAGACTTCTCAAATGCTTACTCTTCTTTTTGTCCTCAGTTAAGCACTAGAAATTTAAAAAAATGATGGAAAGAAAGCCTTGCCCTCAAAGAGTCTACATTATAATGGGTAATTCATGGGTGATAATCTTCTATTTTTTTTTTAACCTGAAAAGCTTGGATAAGGATAGAGAAGGTGAGAGTATTGGAGGGAATGTTGTAGAAAGAAGTCCAGAAAGTAGAAATAGAATATGGAGAAGAATAAAGGAATGAAAATAGATGGTCTGTTTACTTCCTTAAAAATTGTGTTTCTGAGAGGAATTGATCCCTTTGGAGAAGGGACCTTAAATATGCAGAATGATCTTCCAGTATGAGAAGGCTGGTGGAACTTGGTAGAAAAATAAAATCTGGAGGGCCAATATGGAGAAAAATAAATGATTGAGTGACAGTTAGAAATAAACCTTTTTGCCCCCCTGGTGTTAGTGGAATTCTGTTTATCTGTTGTGCCTGTTTGGAGCAGCAACCACCCCAGAATCCTCAGGGTTGCTGCCAACACAGGTTCTTAGATCTGCTTTATTAAAGGAAAGCAACTCAAAATTGGTTAACAAGCTTACTTTAATCTGTCAAATATGTATCATTTACCTAGTTCAGGAGGAAAAGGTCAGCACCCCAAAATTCAGAGTATACAGACAGAATTATCAAGACAGAGAAACAGATAAAGTAGACAGGTTTCCAAACTGTCCAACCATTACATCCATACCAAATCAACATCTGGGTTTTTCAAAGCCGGGGGGCTCTCAACAACAGCTTCCCAGAGTCTCATCTGATCAAATCACAGAATGCTTCTCAAAATGAGCCCCAAAGCAAAGCCTCACATCAGGGATTATATAGCCTTCCCCTGGGTGAGAGAATGTAACTACCCTCTTGCTCCACTGCCCAATCACACAGAAACAAGGTGTGGACATTCCTGAAAAGCAAACCTCCTGCCACAGGCTCCATGGGAGCACATTCAGCCCATTAGGAGGCAGAGTATATTTTCAAATCAAGGAAGGTTCTCAGAGTCTCTTAAGCCAATCAAAGGGCCTAGGGGCAGGGAAGATCTTTAAATTTGCATTTCCATTACACTGTTTTCTACATTTGAAGTAATCTGAGTGGATAAATTTCTTTAGGTAAAAGAATTATGCAACTCATAAGAAACATGAAATCCAAAGGGAAAATGAGAAATGGCAATATAAAAAGGGAGGAGGGGAATTCATAATAACATTTACATAGTCAAACTTATTCCTACTAAATTTCTTCTTGTAGCTGAAGTGATATTTTTTTAAGTATCTCATATGAACAGATTATAATAAAACCGTTACTGTGTCAATTGTTTTTTTTTTTCTTTGAATTAATTTTCCTGACAATAAATGGAAGTTTAACACCTTTGAGTCACAAGTAAAGAAAGGTTTTCTGGGGAAGGAGTTGGGGTTCAAACCTTATTACAACAAAAGCAAAAATCTTTATAACAGAAGCAATTATAAATCCCAGTGAGTGGTTGATTTAGTTCAAGAAAAATTGATACACAAAATTATGGTGCAAACATTTTTATAATCCTGTGGAGTTCATTGTAGCAGCATTTGCTGGCATTGAACAGGGACAAAGTGACTGAAGCTACATGCCAACATAGCTGACATGAGCTAAGTGATGAGCATCAACAATGTGAAGCTTCCTTCCCCTCCATCACTGTGCAACTTTCTCCAATTTACATGAATGTATAGTGCTCTCTCCAAAGGCTGGCACTCAGTTCAATATTCCTTTTTATGTGAACAGTTGCTGTAGAACCGATCATAGTTGATTCTAAGACTGAAGTTTGAGGAATGACTTTGTAAAATAGATGATAAAAAGAAACAAAATATCGAATCAGTACATAGAGTGCTTTATCCAGAGTAGACAAATAGACACTTGTTTACTTATAGATGAGGCAACATATTCTGCCTTGTTTGCGGAGAAGTAATAACTATTCTAAAGAAATACAATTTTGGTCACCATTTTGAATCAAAACCTCCTGACTTACGCAAATTGAACACCAATGAAAAACAAACTAAGCTCCAAATTGTTGAAAAATCAATGGTTTTTCAGGGAAGTAAACTCAGAAAATGAAGAGGCTACTAAGATTAGTTTTCACATTTCTAAAGAAATTTCTGCTACTGGGAAGTCTTTTATTGAAGGTGACTTCATAAAGAAGTGTTTCCTGATTGCAGATTCTGCATTATGTCTTGATTTTTATAGTGTTTTTGAAAAATAGATTAATTATTAATTACACTTTTACTTGGAAAGTGAACTGCTAAAAATCTATCTGTGGCCCAAAGAAGTTTGGCCTATTCTAGTTTTGACCCCTACCTCCCTACCTACTGCCAAGTTTTGCAAGTCTGTTATGTAGCTTCTGAGGTCTTTCCCAGCGCTTCTATAATGCTATTATTATATTTAACATTTTAACAGTACAAGGCCATGAAGGGCAAACATACTTAGGTCCTATAAAAAGCAGGAGCACATGGATAAAAGTATAAACCTAAGTATGTGAGGGAGTTAAACTTAAAAAAAGGGGAAACATTTCAATTTACTCTGAGCTAGGAGGAAAGGGTAAGAAAATGAGAGGGAGAAAAAAATTTGAGATGAAGAGGAGGGAATTCATGGAAGCTTGTGTTGGATGGCCATAATCTCAGTAACTAAGGAGATGAGATCATTCACTAAGAGTAGAGAGGTTGTTAATGCTCCCAAGAGACTAAAAAAAAAAAAACATGTTTTGATATAACTCTTTTGGGAAATATAGCATGGGATTCTAAGTAAAAATCCCTTGAAATATTGAGATAGTTAAAACAGAGAGGTGAATACAAGAATTACTTTTTAGCTGGCTCTTCTGTTTTAATGAAAACACTTTAACTGTAGTTGGATAATAACAGTAAAAGTTACATTGCAATGTTTCTGAATGAATAATTGACCTGAAACAGATATTGAAGTGGGAGGGTGAGGAAAGGAGATAGTATGTTAATAGTTTATAAAGAGTTTTGAAAATATGAAGTCCTGAATAAAACACTGAAATAAGTATATGCATATCAAGGTTAGAAAGAAAATTTTGGTTGATAATTTCATTTCAGAATACATGTGCAGAAATGTTAGTTTATAATTTGGGAATCTATTAGGTTGAAATTAACAGATTTAAGCTCTAAAATAAATTCAGTTTTTTTTTTCTGCAAAATAGAATTGATGAGTTTATTCCATGGCCATTAGGTGACAAGAACATAAATTTTATTATTTAGTCTGAATTCAGTTTAATTACCTTTGGTTGATGTAAGTATGCATGAAATCCTCTTACCTAAAGGCTGAATTGCACTGCTGTCACTCAACTTGCCTTTAAACATACTGCTGGTGACTGAGTAATATTGAAAATTAATGATTATCTTTTTATGTTTTTTTCTATAACAAGTTACTGTTCCATTCATACAATATGTTTTTGTAAAGCATCTACAGTTAGGTGGAGTAGTAGATAGATAGTAGGATTGCAGTCAGATAGACTCTGTTCTCTGCATTCAAATCTAGCCACCTGTTCTTGTTATTTCTATATCCCTTACAAGTCATTTAACCATGTTTGCCTCAGTTTCCTCATCTGTCAAATGATCTAGAGAAGAAAATGACAAGTCTTTCCAGTATCTTTGTCATGAAAAACTCAATTGAGGTTAGGAAGATTTGAACACCATTGAAAAACAGCACCTATCATGTGCATAACAAAATGCTAAGTGATAAGGGTAATAAAGACATAAACATCACAGTCACCTATACTCGTGGATCTTATAATCTACATGGGGAAATAATGCATATAAACATATATTCACTTATATATATATATATATATATATATGTATGTGTGTGTTTGCATTTGTACATGCATGTATACAAATAGATATATGTGTGTGGATTATGTACACATGCATTTATACATGTGTGTATGTGTGTACACAATTATATACATAATTAGTATGCGAGAATAACAAAATGCTCTGTTCAGAATAGGGAAAGGTCAGTTCCTGGTCCATATAGAGAAGAGTTTATGTGCACAATTTGAAGGATTTAAGGGAGGGAGGCATTTCAGTCAAAATGAATATCAAGAACAAAACCCCTTTCTTAAACCCTTACTAAAAATAGTATTTAAAAAGTACTCTAAGTAGCTTTTAATTCTAGTGTAGAGAAATCATAGCTATCCACATGAAAGTTACTAAAGAAATATTTTTATTTTTTTATTTGCTTTTGGAGGGCAATTGAGGTGAAATGACTTGTCCAAGGTCACATAGCTAGTTTTTGTGTTAAGTGTCTGAGGCCGGATTTGAATTCAGGTCTTCCTGACCTCAGGGCCAGTGCTCTACTCACTGCACCACTTAGCTACCCCAAAAGTAATATTTTAAGGATATGAAGACATATATATTCAAATTCTAGGTAAGTATAACATCATATTTAGAATGCTATAATACTAAAGGGATCCAGAGAGATAGGTGAGGCCTGGTATGATTAAGATTAGACTTAGGAAGGATAAAAGAATGAAGTCTTAAGATATGAGTAGGATTATTGGACAGAAAGGCGACATAAAACATGAAGAAAGGCAATGGATATATCATATTGGCGATGCAATGACTTGAGAATCTGAATGGAGTGAGAGGTTCATATTTAGGGCTATTGACAAATAACTACAATGATAGTCAGTCAAATTCATATAAGACTTTATCAGCTAGGAAATGAGGAGGTATTTATTCTTTTTCAGAAAAAAATTGATGCAATAAAATGATTTTTAGAAATATTTATTTAGCAGCATTTTGAAGAATGTTCTATATCAATTAATTATACTA
Organism: Petaurus breviceps papuanus; assembly: GCF_028583685.1. Lineage (NCBI taxonomy): Eukaryota > Metazoa > Chordata > Mammalia > Diprotodontia > Petauridae > Petaurus > Petaurus breviceps. The sequence continues at coordinate 18,553,237 of NW_027187351.1, read as the reverse complement.
CTGTTTAATACTCCAGGTCTGTTAACTAGAATTGGAAGTGGGAATAGAAAGAAAAGAGCAGAAGTAAGAGATATTAAGGGGGGTTATAATTAGCAGGATTTGATGACTTATAGCAAATGAGAGTTCAGAGAATAGTCAAAAAGGACTGAAATGATCTTGGTTAAATACTGGTTTAAGGAAAGTGATGGGAAGCAGATTCAAGATGGCAGAGTAGAAGCAGGACCTTTGCTGGGCCCCAGTTTCCATCTTCCCCGATCCATGTAAAAAGGGGACTCTAAAAAATCTCTGGAGCTGCAGAACCCACATTATGACACAGAGAAGCTAAACTCCCTCTGAGGAGAGCCCAGCAGGCTGGCAGCAAGTGCCCAGCACAGACCTCTGGGAGTTGAAGGAAGGCTGTCTTGAGCTGTGGGTTTTAGCCCCAGGGCCAGCCTGACCAGACACTGCCTGGAGAGACTCCAGATTACCAGTGGTTGTGGCCATTTCCAGATTCATCAAAACATAGATGCAAAGGACAAACTGAGAGGTCAGTGCAGTGTGGACTTTGGGACCCAGTAGGTGGGAGTGCAACATTTTTTGCCCTCAGGGCAAGAAGCCACTGAGATGCTGCCCTGGTGCTGCCTTGTAGCTTCAACTACTGGCCTATAGAGTGTAGGGGAATCAAGTGATCACTCTGAGGGGTAATCACTCCTGCTTTAACCTGCTTAGATCTGGATTGCCGTCTAGGGTGGAGGTCCTGATGTGCGTGTCCAGCTTGCCTGAGCATAGGGATGCTTCAGAGAGTCCACACAAATAATACCTCCAGAGCAGCTGAGAAAACCCAAGCATTTGGGACTAAAGCTCCACTGTCTGGTGGCAGAGTCCTACTGTGGCAAAAAGCCCAGGGGTCAAGTGACTGAGGGGTGACATGATCAGACAAAGCAACCAAAACAATCAGAAGACACCAACATTAGACTCCCATTTTGGGGACAAAAAGGAGCAAACCATGGAACATGAGGAATACAATGAAGTCAGTGCTCCTGCACCAAAAGCTTCAAAGGAAAATACAAGGTGATTGCAGGTCATAGAGGATCTTAAGAAGCAGATAAGAGAAGAGGAGGAAAAATTGGGAAGAGAAATGAGAACTAGGCAAAAAAATTATGAAATGAGGGTCAACAACCTGACTGAAGAAAATCACACTTTAAAAAACAGTCTGACTCATTTGGCAAAAGAGGCTCAAAAAGGCAATGAGGAGAGGGATGCCTTGAAAAGCCGAATTTGCCAGATGGAAAAAGAATCTCAAGAGCTCAATGAGGAGAATAGTTCACTTGGATTTAGATTGGAGCAAAGGAAAGTTAGTGACTTTAAGAGAAATCAATAAGATATTTAAAAAGATCCAAACAAATGAAAGAGTAGAAGGCAATGTGAAATATCTCATGGGAAAAACCACTGACTTGGAAAATAGTTCAAGGAGAGATAATTGAAAAATAATTGGACTACCTGAAAGCCATGATCAGGGAAAGAACCTAGAAATCATGCTCCAAGAAATTCTCAAGGAATATTGCACTGATGTTTTAGAAGCAGAAGGCAAAATAGAGGTTGAAAGAATGCACCTATCACCTCCTGAAAAAGATCCCAAAAAGAAAACTCCTAGGAAAATTATAGCCAGTTTCTGGAATTCCCAGATAAAGGAGAGAATATAACAAGCAGCCAGGAAAAAAATTTGAATATTGTGGAACCACAATTAGGATAACCCAGGATCAGGCAGCTTCTACACTGAGGGAATGAAGGGCATGTAATAGGATATTCCAGAGGCCAAAGGAGCTTGGATTAAAACCAAGAATCATCTACTCAGCAAAACTGAGTATCATTTTTCATTGGAAAATATGGTCCTTCAGAGGAATAGAGGACTTTCAATTATTCTTGATGAAAAAAAACAGAGTTGAATAGAAAATTTCACATTCAGATACAAGAAGCAAGAGAAGCTTGAGAAGGTAAACAGGGAAAAGAAATCATAAGCCACTGATCAAAGTTGAACTATTAACATTCCTACATGGAAAAACTATAATTGTAGCTGATGAAACTTTTCTCAGTATGAAAATAATTTAAGGGAGTAGAACTATATACACATCTCTGTGTGTGTGTCTCTCTCTGTCTTTCTCTCTCTCTTTATATGTGTGTGTGTGTGTGTGTGTGTGTAAATATATGTCTATATCGGAGGTTATACGGGCGTATGAATACATGTGTCAATGTGTGCATATATGCTTACAGGTATACATAGATAGAGGGCACAGGACCAATTTAATAGTAACGGATGATACTTAAAAGTGGAAATTAAGAGGTGAGAGAGGAATATAATGAGAGGGGATTGGGAGAGACAGAATGGGGTTAACTATCTCATACAGAAGAGGCAAGGGTAAAGGGTTATAATGGAGCAGAAGAATAGGAAGGCAAAAGGGAATGGGTCAACCTTATTCTCACTTAATTTGAATCGGGGAGGGATGGAAATACACAAGAAATGAGGTATCTAACCCTACAGGAGAGTAGGGGGAATGGAATGAGAGGAGGGATGATGGAAGGGAGGGCAGTCTGGGGGGGAGGGAATTTGGAAGCACTCACTTTTGAAAAAGGACTGGATCAAAGGAGAGAATAGAATGAGTGGGTGTTGGGATAGGAGGGAGGGAAATATACTCAGTCTTTTGTAATATAGCTATGTTAATGTTTTGCATTAGCTATACATTTCCAGTCTATACTGAACTGCTTATCTTCCTGGTAAGGGTGGGTGACAAGGGAGTAAGGGAATGAATCTGGAATTAAAAAAACTAAAAAATTTAAAAAGTTAAAACTATATATACATATATGCTATAACTAATGCTATCTTACATGTAATTGGGAAAGAAAATATACAGTCACTGGGGCCTAGAGTTTTACCATGCCCTACTGGTAATGTCTAAGGGGGTATGGGAGAAGAAATGGGAGAGAGCAGACTGGAGGAGGGGATATCCTGTGGACCTGCTATTCTGGGGTGGTGGGTAGGGGAAAAATGGGGAGAAAATTTGTAATTAAAAATCTGAAGGAAATTAATGATGTAAATCAGAAGTTAAGAAAGCATTTGAAAAATTAAAAAAAATTAAGAAAAGAAAAGTGATCACATTGCCAGAAAAATGAATGTAATAATAAGAAATTTGGAAAAATTAAATGATGACTTCAGAATGAGATAGATTTAATTTAAATGTTGATTGGATATCCTAAGGGAAATTTCCAATAAGGAGTGGAAGATTCAGTAAATGATATTAAAAAAAAAGACACTGAAGAAATGTTTGGTCTTTTGTTTTCATGAAAGTGAAATGATGTAAATAGAAGGGAGTTTTAATGAAGAGAGGTAAAATTTTAAATGTTCCAGCTTTCATTCCTTTCTGTGCCCCTATTCTAACTTCCTTCTCATCCTTTTTTCTCTACTATTCCCAATGACCTTCGAATCTTGAAAGATCAATTGTCTACTATATCTTACTTCCCCTGAAAGATGCCTCTGACCTTGTGGTCCCTTCCTCTAATTGGTTAATTTTTCCAGAACTTCCATTTTAAAAATAATGCCTTAAATTCTACCTGGGATTCACCCTTGACTCTCCAGATTTCTTTTTATACTATGTACCTAAAGGAATAACTTCTCCTTTGTCCCTCCATTTTTAGCTTCCTTGCTACTTGAGGCGAAGGGATGCCTCTCTTTTTGTTGTATTTGTTTTCCTGAAGCCTAATATTGTATCTGTCAAATAGTAAGACCTTAATAACTGCATACTGACTTGACAAAGTTAGAGATGCAAGGACTGAGTTTTGGCAAATACATTGGGAAACTCACAAGTGAAGGAATTTAAATTTTAATCACTGAAATACGACAGAGAAATATTGATTTGGGTTCCAATTTCCTAAATTATACTAAGTGAATTGTGATTTTTCTTGTGTTTCTTCATCTATAAATTTAGAGTATAAGTGTGAATTAAATTTGTATCTTCACAGAAATATTTTGAGAATACTTTAGTATGTTAAAAAAATGATTTGAGCCCTGTAGAAGAAAGATACTATTTAAGTACCAATTACAATAACTTTTTTGTCTCCTTGATCCTATCCATCTGCTCAGAGGTTCTGAATCAATTGTCAGATAAAGCAGATTTACCAGGTGTGCACATGGGGTGTTTGAATTCAATAGGAACTAAATGTCCTGAGTTGGTCCTTCAGCATGGTCAGCTTGTGTGGGATCATTAAGTTGGATGTTGTGGGAGTAGTGAAATATAACTTGCAGAAGAAAGCTTAGTAGTGCCTACTACATAACACACAGTTTTCCCCAAATTGGGATTTGAAGTAGTAACTTTAACCATTCCTGATCCACCGGAAGCTATATAAAGACATGGATAACAGGATCAAATTAAAATCAAGGAATTTTATTCTTCATTCCTTTAATTGAAAGAGAGTCAAAAATTTGGTTTAAAATTTGTTGTTTTTGATTGATTGTATTACTTTAAATTCATTTCTCAATATGTTAAGACATTAAAAGTTAAGACAGCTTACCTCTCAATTCTAGACGTAGTATAGCAATAAAGATTAATAAGGTAATATCTATTATTATACTTTCTTAAAATATGGTTAGTCCTACTAAATCAGAGGTAACATTAAAATAAAATAATTAGCCATAAACTTGTTAAAATTACTTAGGGAAAGCCATCTAGAAGAGAATTTTCATCCATTAGATTCTATAATGTAAAATATGAAGGTAGACTTTAGCCATCATCTTGTCTTTACACCAACTCTCTTCTTTGAGACCTCACATTTCAAGAATGAATTAATATTAAAATTATAATTAGTCAATAAAACACACATTTATTAAGAAAATAATATATTTCAGACAAAATACTTAGTGCCAGGTATACAAAAAAAGTGAAAACAGTCTTGTATTTTGAGGAAATTTATATGATTAGGAGATATATTAATTTTAAAAATGATTTTATTGATGTCTTCGATTCTCATGTTACCATAGTTATCCCAATTAGACCTATATTACGTAGTAAAATTTCACTAACAAAACTTTTATGTGATACATATACATGTAAATCATTTGTATAAAATATCTCAAAAAAGATTTGCTATTATAAACACACACATACAACAGCAACAACAACAGCAGCAGCAAAAACAACCTAGAAATCCCATATCATTCCCTGCAAATTGACAAAGATGACAAAAAATATGACTAGTCATTTTTGGAGGGGTTAGTAAGGTAAGTGCATTTTTCTATTTTAAGAAAAAAAATTGTTTTGTAAAACATTTTGGAATCATGCAAAGAAACTGAAATTTATATAACACTCAAGTTACAGATAGTATCACTATACTTGAATATCAAGGGTACCATTGAGATAAAGAATCTCACCATATATTTCAAAAACATTTTAGCATCACTTTGTGAAATATAAAGGAATTGGAAACAAAGTAGATTTTCATTGACTAAGAAATAGATAAAGAAATTGTGGTGTATGAAGGTAATGGAATATTACTGTGCTGTACAAAACAATGATTGTGATGAATACAGAAAATCATGAAAGGAGCTTCATGAACATATGTAGAGTGAAGTAAGCCAAGACAAAAACCTTATATGATGATTTCAATGTAAACAAAAAGAGCCACAGTCACACATTCAAAAAATCAAAAGGATTCTTGCAAAATTATAAATGAAAAGCATGGTTGTAAAGAATATAGAGGATGACCAATTACAATAAATGGGAGTTCCTGAAGTGTCATACAATGTATATATTTTAAGATATTTTTACAAATATTGAATGATATGCTGGTATATTTTCTCTTCTTTTTCTTTTAAAAATTTTAAGCATATCATTTGTTATATCAGGTGCCTCCCTAAGAGGATTAGGAGGAAGGATTATGAGAGAAATTATGTTGAGGTAAAGAAAAAAGCAATAAAATCTTATTTTAAAGAAGGCCACTTTAAGAGTACAAACAGGAAGGGATGAGCACCTGAACTATTAGGGTGGAGAGAATGTGCCATATGTGAAAGATGCTGTAGTGAAGGAAATTATAAAGTTTACAAGTGACTGTAGATATGTGGTGAGGAGTTGTTCAAGGATATCAATCAGATTGTAAATCCATGTTACTTAAGGGAATTTATTTGGTAACCTGAATACAATTGGGACATTCACAAGATAGATGCGTTTGAGGAAATATACTGAGTTCTGTTTTGGACATTTTGAGTAACAGATGCTTATGGTACACACCATCTGAGGTACCCAATAGATAGTTGATAAAATGAGAACAACTTTCAAAGAGTGATCAGGGATGAATACATTGAGCTAGGAAACATTTATATATAACTATACCTCTGAGAGCTGATGAGATCACTGAGGGCAAAAATGTATATAGAAAAGAGAAGTATGCCAAGAACAGAGCTTTGGGGAGACACGCACAATTAATAAACATGGAAATTCCCTCCAGTGATGTAGATGGTGACATATGAAGAAAGAAAATCAGAGACAAGTTTGCACACTTAAAGATACACAAGATTATATCAGCCTCATGTAATTTAATATATTGGGAGAATAAATGATAAAGCTTATTTCCTAAAAATCAAATAAACTTCAGTCAATCCTCAACATTCCCATATTTACTTTTGTGACTTCAAGCATTCCTGTAGTTTTACTAGCAAATTCTTTTTCATTTTTGTGTTGGCAGTACACACATTTATTGCTATGTACAATAGGGAAGGAACACAAGTTTGTTGAATGACTGGCATCCTACTAAGTTCTTTTTCTGATCTTGTTACCCCTACCACTGTAAAGTGCACCCTATGCATTCATGCATATATTCATTATTTATCTTTAAAACTAAAGTTTTGTGTTGCCTTTATGTCCCCTGCTCATCTGATCAAGCTGATGCAACCTCCTCCACGTATAGTACCGTCCACCATTTGTTAAGGACAGTGTAAAGGGTGATGTCATACTTCCCCAGTCTTCCCATCATCAGACAGCAGTAACTAAAGTCCCAGAAGTCTCTCGCTTGCTTTTCAGAGAGTGGCCAAGGTAGAGAAATTTACAGCAGTACATCGTACAGGACAATGCCCTCACACCATCATCTGACACAGTAGAAGGTAAAATTCAGGATAGAAAATGTTTTAGTTTTAAGAATTTTTTGGTACAGAATTTTGTTATATGGTTTTTATAGTAGTACACATTTCACCGGTCTGCAAAAGGGAATACTGTCTGAAATAATTGTCACGGTATTTGTTTGTTTGTTTCTTTTTTAATGACAGGTTAATACAAAAGAAATTTTTAGTGAAATTTATTAGTGAGAAAAATGTTTTACATGTTACCAATTTTATTTTGTATACTAAAATTTATGGGTTATTTAATGGTTACTGGGTTAGGAAAAGTGAGTAGTATCAGAATTAATGTTTTGTTGTAAATAATTGTAAGAAGAAAAGTATATTTTCAGCAATATTTAATAAAAGTTACAGTTTGTTGTGGACATAGGAACCTGACCTCCTATTTGCAGAGGTTTGGTGTATGAACATTCTCATTTTTGTGCTTTTGCATACTTTTCTAGAAACTTTACCCCACAAAATTTGAAGATTTACTATATACAGTTCACCTAAATCTATTCAGACATTTTTTTCTCTTCCTCAAATTTATTTGCATCTCTATTTATATTTTGAAACATTTTAACTCATTTGAAATCTAGGTGGTACTTTTTTGATATCATTTATGTTTTCCACTAATGTATGAATATCAATAAACCTACTAAAAGTTAATTTTGAAGATATATACTTATGCTTTAAAAAATTTTGAATATGGTATTCTCAATATTTCTAAAAGTTTCACATTGTAAATTCTCTAAAGTATGCTCTCTTTCCCCAACTAATTTGAAATATATACAGAATGTGTTACAGAAGTATGTCTAAAGGATTTAAGTTCATGATAATTTCTCTCAGAGAATCTCTATTCTTACTAAATTATTCCAAATCCTAAGGGAGTTGTACTTAATTCTCTGTGATTGGAGCCAAAGGAATTCATTGTTATTTTCTACTTCACTCAAGCCAGATGTGGCATCCTATGCACATAAGCTTACTTTCAAATTGTTTTGAAATGCTTTCCGTAGCTCTATATGACTATTGTACCCTGCATCAGGCTCTAAATACTTATTATTTACAAAATTTTTAATGAATATTATGTTTATTTTTAGGTTACAACATTCATTTCTAGAAAATTTTGATTTACCAATTTTCTCCCCATCTGTGCCCTCCCCACCACCTCAAAACAATGATCCCACTTAATACTCCATTCCCCAATCTGCTCTCTCCTATATCTTCCCCCTTTCTCCCACCAACTTTCCAGTTGGACAAGATGGATCTCCATACCCCAGTGCCTGCATATCTTATTTCCCAGTTGCATGTAAAAATAATAATAATAATAATAATATTTTAACTTTGATTTTAAAAGTTTGAATTCCAGATTCTTTCCCTAACTCCCACATCACCCACCCTTAAGGGGAAGATAAGCAATACAATATAGGTTTTACATGTGTAGTTAAATAAAACATTTCCATAGTGGATGTATTGTGAAAGACTGACAATATTTCCCTCCAAACTATACCACCCCACACTTTTATTTTTTTAAATAGCACCCCTTCCTCTTTAATTTATCCTCTTCCTTCTGTCTATGTATAGCTGTACACATATATAAACACACTCACATATGTATTCATATGCACCTACAAGCTCCTATATAGACATATATGTATGTATGCATATAAACCTATCCATTTATATTCCCTTCAATTATACTCTTACTGAGAAAAGTGTCATAAGTTACAATTATCATTTTTCCCTGTAGGAATGTAAATAGTTCTACTTTGATAAATTCCTTATGATGTCTTTTCCCTATTTACCTCCTATGCTTATCTTGCTTCTTATATATGAATGTAAAATTTTCTATTCAACTCTGTTTTTTTTTATCAAGAATGCTTGAAAGTCCTCTATTTCATTGAATATTTTCCCCTGAGACATTATATAAAGTTTTTCTGGGTAGGTGATTCTTGGTTTTATTCCTTGCTCCTTTGACCTGCCAAATATAATATTCCAAGCCGTTCCATTCCTTAATGTAGAAACTGCTAGATTTTGTGTTTTCCAGATTATGTTTCCTCAATATTCAAATTGTTTCTTCTTGGCTGCTTGTAATATTTTCTCCTTGATCTGGGAACTCTGGAACCTGGCTATAATATTCCTAGGAGTTGCCTTTTGGGGATCTTTTTCAAGAGGTAATGAGTAAATTTTTTTCCACTCCTATTTTGCCCTCTTATTCTAAAATATCAGAACAATTTTTCTTGAGAATTTCTTGAAGGATAATTTCTAGCTTCTTTTATTTGATTGTGGTCTTCAGGTAGTCCAATATTTTTTAAAATTATTTCTCTTGGATCTACTTTCCAGGTCAGTGGTTTTTCCAATGAGATATTTAACAGTGACTTTTATCCTTTCATTTGTTTGGATCTGTTTAATAGTATCTTGGTTTCTAATAAAGTCACTAGCTTCCATTTGCTCCAATCTAAAGGAATGATTCTATTCAGTGAGCTTTTGAAATTATTTTTCCCTATGCAAAATTTGGTTCTTTAAGTCATTATTCTCCTCATTGACTTTTTGGTCCTCTTTTGCCATTCTAGTTAATTTATTTTTTAAGGTATCATTTTCTTCAATCAGGTTGTTGACTTTCTTTTCACGATTTTCTTGCATCATTCTCATTTCTCCTCCCAATTTTTCCTCCATTTCTCTTACTTGATTTTCAACATCCTTCTTGAGCTCCTCTATGACCTGTAACCAGTTAATGGTTTTCTTGGAAGCATTTGGTTGAGGAGTTCTGACTTTGTTTTCTTCTTCCCATTCCATGCTTTGATCCTTTTTGTCGCCAACTAAAGGAATCTAAATTTTGATTTCTATGCTTGCTTTGCTTCCTTTCCTTGCTCATGTTGCCACTAAATTATTTAATTTTTGGCCTCTTTGCCATAGTAGAAATCTGCTTCCAGAGAGAAGAGCATTGTCCCAGATTGCTGGAGTTTTCACAACTGCCAGAGGTATTATTTGGGTGCCTTCTCTACAGCCCCCTCAATTTTTGTCTCACTTGTCACATACACCAGGACTTCCACCCAAGACAGAAATCCTGATACAATCAGGTTAAAGCAAGAGCAATTACCCTTTGAATGGTTCCTTGGTCCCCCTGTGATCTGTAGGCCATGTGCTCTAAAGCAGCCTCATTGAGGTGGCTGCATGACTGCAGCACCACCTGTCATTTCTTGCCCTGGAGACAGGGGTCAGACTGCTCTCTAGGTCCCCCAGTTCCAACACAGTTCCACATTGACATTTTCCTTTGTTTTGGGCATGTATAGGCTGATAAATCTGGAAACCACCACAGCTGTTGGTAATCCGCTCTTCTGAAATCCACTGTAGCCACTGCTGTTCAGGGCCTCCCTGAGGCTAAAACCCTATGGTTTTAGGACACATGAGGCTTGGCTTGGCTCCCAGCATATTGTGATAGACCCTTCCTCTAGGCCTGCTGGGCTCTCTTCAGTGGGAGATTTGTTTATCTCTTTCACTTTTTTGGGTTCTGTAGCTCTAAAATTTGTTTAAAGTCATATCTTATAGGTATTTCAAGTGGTTATGTGAGGAGCTCACAGAGTTTTCCTGCTTCTATGATGCCATCTTGGCTCTTCCCCCTACTTAAGATTTTAAATATACTTATATTGATATCATTTATTTTTGTTACCAAGGACATAATTATCCCTACTATTATTTCCCGTTCTACTCTCACACAGCCAAACCTAGTAACAAACAATATTGTGTAAAAACTCTTAACAATAAAAATAAGAGAAAAAATCAATATAAATAATGAAACTCATGAGTGCATTTTATAAAATCTGAAAATAAATAAAATATGCCACATTTTAGTACAACTACCCACCTTTGGAAAATAAAAGAGAGTGAACATCTTCTCGTATTTTTTTTTTTTTTAGATCCAGTCTTGGTTTTTATGTCTTGTTTTGTAATTTTAAAACATTCACTTAGTAATTGTGTGGGAGATTTTATTTTCATTTACATCGTTGTAGTTATTTTGTATATTGTTTTCTTGACTCTTACTTTGTGTCCTAGAAACACCTGTGAATACATTTGATTAGTTAAAGAAAATCCCACATCCAACAAGTGCTTTATTTATTCTCAAGGAATAACCTTTGAAAACTTCCATTTTTTTTCTATTAATATCTCTTTAATGCTAGTCATGAAAAATAAGAATGGTGATTTTTGATAATCAAAAAAATTAATATAACAATACATTTTTTCTATTCAAATCGTGCCATTATTCTTCATGAATTATTAACGCTTACTCATGCTTTGATATTAAGAGCATATATCAATTAATTATCAAGTATGGTAAACTTATCTGATCCTATTACAATATTCTTTTGAAAAGTTTTTTTTAATTTTCTGAGAATGCTAAAATCACATAAGGAAAATATTAATTTACTTAATAGAAAATGAAAATAATCTCTGAATGAAACCATCTGTTTCCTCCAAAGTTAATAAATAAAATATTAAATATTGCTTACTTTCTTTTATTATTCAAATACATTATAAATATGTATATGTATGTATTCTTTTTCACACTTTCATAAATTTACTACATTGGTAACAATTCAAAGGATGCATCAATTAAAATCTGAACTTTCACACTTTTATTAATATTTTTCAACTTATTTCTGTTTTTTAACTTGATTGAATATTATAAGAAAATTGTCTGCCCTGCTGAAATTACCAATTATTTTGAAAAGAATTTCTCTTTCTATATCTTTCTGATAGTTTTTTGTGGATAACATAGAATACTAAGGATTTTTTGGGGTTTATTTTATATCCCAAAACTTTACTAAATTGTTAATTCTTTCAAATACATTTTTGTTGCTTACCATGGGTTCAATAAGAATGACATATATCATCTTATAAGAATGATAATTTTATTTCCTTATTGCTTTTAATATTCTTTCTTGTTTCATGGATATATTCAGGATTTCTTGCAGAATATTTTAAAACAAAGGTGTTAATGGACATCTTTGCTTCAACTCTGATCTTATTGGAAACTACTAGTTTATCTCCATTTCAAATAATACTTGGTATTTGTTTTAAATAGATGCTTTATTTTTGTTGTCTTATTTATTCACTTATTTGTGTCCAACTCTTTATGAACCAATGGCCCACAGTATGCCAGGCTTTCATATCTTCCACTATCTCCTGAAATCTGTCCAACTTCATGCTCATTGCTTCCAGGATACTATGTATACCCATCCTCTAACATTTCCTTCTATTTTGTCTTTACTGTTTATCAGCAGTATGTTCTGTTACAAAAAGCTCCATCTCCTAAATGTGTAGCTAAAGTTATTATGATTCAACTTTAATATTTCTCTTTTCAATGATAGTGTGAATTAATTTAAATATTAATTGATGTGGTCTCCTTGCCATCCAAGTGACTCTGAAAAAGTTCTCCAGCACCACAACACAAAAGGGATGATTCTGTGATACTCAGCTTTCCTTATAATACACCTTTCAGAGCTAGGTACTACTTATTTAAAGAAAAACATCATTTATTTTTATGCTTCCTAATGTTTTTAATATTAGTAAGTGTTGTATTTGATCAAAAGCTTTTTCTGCATCTTTTGATAAAATCATGTCATTTTTTGTTTTTTTTATTTTTATATGATTAATTATGCTTAAAGCTTTTCTAATATTGAAATAACTTTACATCCCTAACAAAAATATATTTTCTAAGTGAAATAATTTTTATTTTTATTTTGTATTAATTTATTTGTTTATTTTTAGTTTACAAGATTTAGAAAAACAATCCTTTGAGTTTCAAATTTTCTCCCTCTCCCCCCACAATAACAGCATGAAATCAAATATAGGATTTTCAAATACCTTCACATTAAACATTAGTCTGATTGTAAAGAAGGATTGTAACCAATGGAATGAACAGTGAGAAAGAGGAAGCAAAACAAAACAAACCAAAAAAAGCGAACAGGTGGTTTGCTTCAATATGCATTCAAACTGTATAATTCTTTCTCTGGATGTGGACATCTCTGTCCATATTGAATCTTTTGGAGTTGTTTTATAACCTTGCATTGCTAAGAAGAGCCCAGTCTAACAACATTGGTCATTGCACGTATGTTGTGTCTGTAATTATGTACAAATTTCTCCTGGTTCTGAGCTTCTCATTTACCATCATTTTGTATAAGTCCCTCCATGTTATTATGAAGCCCACCTGCTCCTCATTACTTATAGCATAATAGTATTCCATTACTTTCATATACCCCAAATTGTTTAGCCATTACCCAATTAATGGGGAGGCCCTTGATTTTCAATTCTTTAGAAACGCAAAAAGAGCTGCTATAAATATTTCTGTGCATGTGGTACCTCTTTCCATTTCTATGACTCTTTGGGATACAACCCTACAAGTGGTATTGCTGGGTCAAAGTGTAGGTACTTATTTATAGCTCTTTTGGCATAGTTACAGATTGCTTTCCAGAACGGTGAAATCAATTCACAACTCCATTATCAATGCAGTAGTCTTCCAATTTTTCCACATCCTCTCTGGCATTTATCATTTTCCTGTTTTGTCACCTTAGCCAGTTTGACCTGTTAGATGTGGTACCTCAGAGGTGTTTTGATTTGCATTTCTCTAATCAATAGTTTTTTAGAGCATTTTTTTCATATGCTTATCAAGATCTTTAATTTCTTCCTCTGAAAACGGCTTATTCACATCCTTGAATGTGAATCCATAAAATGGTCATTTATCAATTGGGAAATGAGTTGTATTCTTAGATATTTGACTCAATTCTCTGTATATTTCAGAAATGAGGCCTTTATCAGAGACACTGGGTTGTAAAAGTTCTTTCCCAATTTTCCACTTTCCTTTTAATCTTGGTTTCATTGGCTTTGTTTTCAATTTAATGTAATCAAAATTATCTATTTTGCTTTTTATAATGGTGTCTAACTCTTGTTTGGTCACAAAGACTTCCTTTCTCTATAAAACTTACAGGTAAATTATTCCTTGCTTTCACAGATTGCTCACAGTATCAGCCTTTACACCTACATTGTGCACCCATTTTGACTTATTTAGTTTTGGTATACAGTGTTATATATTTGTCTATGCCCAGTTACTGCCATACCATATTCAAGTTTTCTGAGCAGTTTTTGTCAAATACTGAGTTCTTATTGGAAAAACTGGGGTCTTTGGATTTATCAAACAGTAGATTATTATAGTCATTGACTGCTGAGTCTCATGTAACCAATCTATTCCATTGATCCACTATTCTATTCCTCAGCCAGTACCAATTAGTTTCGATGACTGCTGCTTTAAAATACTGATTAAAACCTGGTATGGCTAGGGCACCTGCCCTAGTGTTTCTTTTCATTAATTACCTTGATATTCTGGATATTTTGTTGTTCCAAATGAATATTGCTCCATTTTTTCTAGCTCTGGAAAGTAACTATTTTGGAAGACATTGCTATGGCACTAAATATGTAATTTACTGTAGGTAAAATTGTAATTTTTATTATATTAATTCAACCCGGCCATAAATAGCTGATATTTTTCCAATTGCTTAGATTTGACTTTATTTTTGTGAAAAGTGTTTTGTAATTGTTTTCATATACTTCCTGGATTTGTTTTTTCAGATGGATTCCTAAATATTTTATAATATCTACAGTAATTTTAAATGGAACTTGTCTTTCTATCTCTTACTATTTGATTTCATTTGAAATATTAGAAATATTTCATTAGAAATACTGAGGATTTATGTGGGTTTATTTTATACCCTGCAACTTTGCCAAATGTATTATTTCAAGTCATTCTTTACTTGATTCTCTTAAGTACATAATCATATCTTCAAAGTGTGATACCTTAGACAATTATTTGACTAATTTGATTCCTTCAATTTCTTTTTCTTCTCTTAATGCTACTCCTTACATTTCTAGTACCAAATTGAATAAGAGAGGTGATAGTGGGTATCCATGTTTCACCCCTGATCTTATTGAAAATGCTTATAGCTTATCCCCATTACATATGATATTTGCTGATGGTTTTAGATAGGTGATACTTATCATTTTAAGGAAAATTCCATTTATTCCTATACTTTCTAGTGTTCTTAATAGGAATGGATTTTGTATTTTATAAAAAATAAACCTTTTCTACATCTATTGAGATACTATATGGTTTCTGCTAGTTTTGTTGTTGATATGATCAATTATATTGATAGTTTCCCTAATATTAAAGCATCCTTGAAATCTTGGAATAAATTCTACCTGATCAAATTGTATTATTCTTGTGATAAGTTTATGTAGTCTTTTTGTTAATATTTTATTTAAAGTTTTTGTTCTCTTACTGGTTTTCAACCAATGTGAGCTTTTTTTTGGGTTTGTTTTGTTTTTGATAGCCTTGTCTAATCTGAGGGGGGAAATACAGCATTGATTTTATGGCTTACTATTTTCTTCCTTACCGTATTTCTTTTCTTACTTACTCTGTTTTCTTGTAGGATTTTCTTGTTGTCATTGATTGTATCCATCAATCCCCACAGGAAGGATGAGGCTACCCAGATGACCACTGAGCAGTGATTTTCAAAAGAATTTAGTTTTTCCAAGTACCATATGTTAAGTATGAGAATTTGAAATCCACTACTTCCCCTTCACTAGGTTAGAATCGCTAAAGACATCCCTCTTGTGAGAAGGGCATCAGACATGAAGATACAGCACAGGTTTTTCTATTTAATAGATAGTCTGTATAGAAGCCATGGCTGCTCTATTATAAGCTTTATTCTCTGGTTTTGTTTGAAGAGACATTTGAAAAGGCTGAGCTTCTATTCAGACACATTTTAATCCTTCTTTTGTGCATGTACTAAGGGCAATAAAATAAAGAAACAATTTCAAAGACAAGAGAGGGTAATTTCAACTAAAGATGAAATTGTTTGAAAACAAAATATTTTCTATTTGTGTTCCCGAAGTATTATATTTATTGATTTGCCTTTCGCATTTATCCAATATTTTCCATTTTCCCCATTGTAGTAACAGTAACAGCAGTAGTCTTAATAATATAAAAAGCTAAATTTTAATACAAGAAAAATTAATGCATATTCAAAAATAAAAGTATACCATTTTTAGTTTGGTGGAGTTCATGTTCTTCTGGATAAGATCTAATGGTAATGAATATATTAAAATATTTCTTTTTTATTTCTCTGCACTGGTGATTTTTAAAAAATAGACTACTATTCTTACTTATACAATTATATACACATATTTAATAGTTATATAATTACTTACAATTATTACAAAGTTATTCTATTCTTATCTATATTTATTATTACACTCCCATTTTATAAGTCAATAGAAATAGAGGAATAAAGGAAAATTCATAAAATAAAGGAATATCTTCTGGTTTATTTAGGTCATACGATTTTTACTTATAAATTTCTTACGTCATTAAATAATCTTTTATCAGTTACTAAACCACACATTTCTTTGGTTTCCTTAATCAGTAAAGAGAAGCAATAATGAAATTTAGAAAAGGATTATCCTTGGAATAGGTTTCCAACATATTTAAGGTTTTATAAAAACCCATTATTAATATACTCTATCTCCTCTCTCCTCCTTGGATCATTTTTTTTAATTAATCAATCATCAACTCAGTCTTCAGAGGATTTTACTATCAATAATTAATGTTTCAATCATACAGCCATTATTTTGTTTCAGATTTACCTCAGTTCTAAAGATTTTTGGATATATTGATCTCATTATTCACTAAAAAGAAATCTTCAGCATCGTTTGTTAATGAGGTACGAATTGCCTGTTTAGAAACATAAGCTTCATTTACTACGTCTCAATATAGATTCTGAAACATAGTATAAAAACATTTCATCAATCAAAAAGAACTATTTTTGCTAGCAAATCCTTTCTCTAATGTTATGTGGTGAAATTCTTTCACATTTTAGTAAATATTATTGATATATTGCTGTAATGGTAGGTCGTTATAAAGACTGTAATTAGTTTTACTACTGGAATGTGAGAATACAGTGGTCATTCAAAAGTTTTAAAAAGTTTATTAAGTTATGTTTACTTAGCTATATAAAACATAGCTTTGTATAGCTGTATTATTGACAGACTATTTAACAAGGATACTGCAGCACTTAGTTGGATAGATGCAGCACCCTTTGCTTCCACATGAAAACACATATTTTGAGCAGGCCAGGTTTTATGACTATTTTAAGCCTGACAAATCTGCCAGGTTTGAAAGACCTTGACTTTAGCTGGGTCTTTTTATTTAGTGCCTTACCTTACTTTTATATGGCCAGAGGCTACCAAAAAAGTTTTACAAGGGAGGCATAGTTTAAATCCTGTCCCTTAAGTCAATGACACATTCAGAAGAAAATAAAAGTTTTATCAATTTTCAAGATATATATATATATATATATATATAAACTTATTTTGCAGGTGTGAGCAGGAGTTGAAAGGAAAGGAATCTGGGAAACAAATATCTCATATTGATACAATTAATTAATTAGAATGGTTCTGACTTCACAAATCTTATTTTCCCTTGTTAATTTTTGTGTTCTTAAAAACAATTTCAGTAAGCAAAAAGATTATAACAGACCTGGATAATTTTAATAATAAGGAATTCCTAAAGATTATATTGTCAACTTCTCTTTCATACCCAGTCATGAAGTATGCAATGGGATGATCCTGGACAGCTTGACCACTAATGAAATAGGTTTTGCTCACTTCAACCTCAGAATTCTAAGGGGAATTTTACTTATATGCTGTAATTTAGGTAATTGCTCAAACATTATAATTTTCCAAAAATATGGGGAATAAAACAGTACACAATAAGCAATATGAATCATGTATGGTACAAGTAATTTATTCCTGCAAGTAAATGGAAGGTGGAAGAGAAGAAATTTACAACTGCGCATTAAACAAATACGAACACAAATCCATGTTTAGACACTTAGTTTGCAGCTGCTATTTTAATCGTTTTGGGAGTAGTAAGACTTCACAAGTCCAATATAAATTAATATTTTTTTCAGAGCAAAAAAAAGATTCCAATGGGTTTTCAATTGTTTTTTTTTCTGCTTAGTAGTATTTAATTATTTTCAAATTACATGTAAAGATAGTTTTCAACATTCGTTTCTGTATGATTTTGAGTTCAAAATTATTTTTCCTTCCTTACTTCCCTTAACTCCTCTCTAAGACAGCAAGCAAACTGATATACCTTCTACATGTATAATCATGTTAAACATATTTCCACATTAGTCATATTGTGAAAGAAAGATCAGAGGAAAATACAAAATCATGAGAAAGGAAACAAAAACCCAAAAGAACAAAAAGGGTAAATAATATGCTCCAATTTTCATTTGAAACCCATAGTTCTTTCTCTGGTTGTGGATAACATTTTCCATCATGAGTTTTTCAGAATTTTCTTCAATAATTGTATTACTGAGAAGAGCTAAGACTGTCATAGGTGATCATCAAAAAATTTTGCAATAGGGGCGGCCAGGTGGCTCAGCGAGTAAGAGTACCGGCTCCAGTGTTGGGACGACCTGGAGATCGAATCCCGGGCTCAGACACTCAGCACCACACCCAGAAATAACTGGCCGCGTAACCTTGAGCAAGTTACTTAACCCCGATTGCTTAAAAATACAAAAAAAAATTTTTGCTATATGCTGTGTACAGTGTTCTCCTGATTCTGTTCACCTCACTCAGCATCAGATCATATAACACTTCCAAGGTTTTCTGAAATCCACTTTTTCATCATTTCTTATAGCACAACAGTATTCCAATATATTCATATAGCACAACTTGTTCAATATTTCACCAATTGAAGGCCATCCAAACAATTCCAATTCTTTGCCATAACAAAGAGAACTACTATCCATATTATTGTACATATGGGTCCTTTCCCCCTTTTTATGATCTTTTTGGGATACAAGCCTAGAAGCAGTATTGCTGGATCAAAGGGTATGCCATTGGTCATTGTTCAAAATTTTTTTTCTAGAATTTTTGGCTCAATTTATAACTCCAACAATGCATTGATGTTCCAATTTTCCCACTTCTTCTCTAACATATATAATTTTTCTTTGCTATTATATTAATCAGTTTGATAGTTAAATGCTGTCTCAGAGTTGTCTTAATTTGCATTTCTCTAATAATGATTTAGAGCATTTTTATATGATTATAGATAGTTTTAATTTTTTCATCTTAAAACTGCCTATTTATATCATTTGACCATTTATCTATTGGGGAATGAGTTTTATTCTTACAAATTTGATTCAGTTCCCTACACATGTTAAAAATGAGGCTGTTATCAGAAATATTAACTTGTAAAAATTATTTTCCATATTTTGGCTTTCCTTCTAATCTTGCTTGCATTCATTTTTTTGTGCAAAAGCTTTTATAATCTAATATAATCATAATTATTTATTTTGCATTTCAAAATGTTCTCAATTCCTTGTTTGATCATAAATTTTTCCCTTTCCAGAGATCTGACAGGTAAACTCTTCCTTCTTCTCCTAAATTGCTTATCGTATCACCCTTTATGTATAAATCATGTACCCATTTCAAACTCCTATTGATATAGACTGTGAGGTGTGAGTCTATCCCGAGGTTCAGCTATACTTTTTTCTGTTTTTTTTTCCAACAGGCTTTTTTTCAAATAGTGGGTACTTATCCCAAAATCTGGAGTTTTTGGATGCATTAAACACTATATTATTGTAGTCATTGACTACTATGTCTTGTGTACCAAACATATTCCACTAATCCACTACTATATTTTGTAGTATCAGGTAGTTTTGATATTATTGCTTTTTAAAGCTAGGCTACTTGTCCTTACATGTTTTTTTCTTTAATTTCCTTGATATTCTTGAGCTTTTTTTTCTTCCGTATGAATTTTATTGATTTTCTAGCTCAAAAAATAAGTTTGACAGTTTTATCGATATAGCACTTAATAAATAAATTGATGTAAGTAGAATTGTCAGTTTTTCATTATATTGTCTTAGCCTGCTCATTAGTAAGTGATTTTTTTCTCTAAATTGTATTTAGAAATTTTATTTTATTAATTAATAAACTTATTTTTAGCTTTCAACATTCACTTCCACAAAATTGTGGGGGTGGGTGAAGAGAGAAGAAAGAAAAAAATCTGGAATTCAGTTTTAAAAACACGTTTAATTTTTTTTTTTCTTTACATGCAACTGACCAATAAGATATACTGCACTCGGGGTATAGAAACCAATCTTGCCCTATGAGAAATTTAGGGCAGTGATGGGGGAGGATGTAAGAGAGAACAGATTGGGAGAAGGGGAATTCAGTAGGCTTGCTATTTTCAGGTGGAAGTAGGGGAAATATGAGGAGACAAATAGTTGTAAAATAATCTTGTGGAAATGAAATTTGAAAATTAAAAAAGTAACTTATTTATTTATTAAAAAAGAAGCCTTAAGGGAAAAAAGTATGCTTGAAAATCTTCTATTTCATTGAATATCCATCTTTTACCTATGAAGGATTATACTGTGTTTTTCTGGGTAAGTGATTTTGGTTTCAATCCTAGATTCTTTGACCTCTACAATATCATACTCTGAGCTATCTCATCCTTTAATGTAGAAGATGCTAAGTCTTGTGTTAACTTGTCTTTCCATAACACTTTAATTGTTTCTTTCTGTCTTCTTGTAATATTTTCTCCTTGAACTCTGGAATGTGTCTACAATATTCCTAGGACTTTTCATTCTGGGATCTATTTCAGATGGTGATAAATGTATTTTTTGAATTAATATTTACCCTCTTGTTCTAGAAAATCAGGGCAGTTTTGTTTCATCATTTCTTTATTTTTCTTTTTTTGGCTTTTTGGAGCGGAGAAGGCAGAACAATTGGAGTTATCAGACTTGCCCAAACTAAAGTGGCTACTAAGTATGTGTGTCTGAGATGGGATTTGATCTCAGTTTCTCCTGACTCCAGGACTGGTACTCTATTCACTTGGCCACCTATCTGTCCCTACTTGATCATTTCTTGAAAAATGAAGTCTAGGCTTTTAGTTTTTAATCATGATATTCAGGTATTCCAATAATTTTTAAATTATCTCTCCTTGATCTCTTTTCCAGGTCAGTGGTTTTACCAATGAGATAATTCACATTTCCTTCTATTTTCTCATTCTTTTGATTTTGTTTTATACTTTCTTTATTGCTTATGGAGTCATTCCCCATTCTAATTTTTAATAGTATATATGTGTGTGTGTGTGTGTGTGTGTATGTGTGTGTGTGTGTTTAAAAATTGATTTTAAAACTTTGAATCCATATTTATTTCATTCTTCCTTTGTCACTCACACTTACTGGGAAGATAAGCAGTTCAGTATAGGTTGTACATGTGTAGCTAATGCAAAACAATAACATAGTAGATATATTGTAAAAGACTGACTATATTTCCCTCCTTCCTATTCCACATCCCACTTGTTCCATTCTCTACTTTGATCCTGTCCCTTTTCAAAAGTGGGTGCTTCCAAATTCCCTCCCCCCAACCTTCCCTCCCTTCCATCATTCCCCTCCCATCACCTTCCCCCTACTCTGCTATAGGATGAGATACCCTATTTAGTGTGTATTTTGTTCCTCCCCAAGCCAAATTCACTGAGAATAAGGTTGACCCATTCACTATTGCCTACCTATTCTTTCCTTCCATTGAAATCATTTTCCCTTGACTCTTCTATAAGAGATAGTTTACCCCATTCTGTATCTCCCCATCTCCTCTCATTATATTCCTCTCTCACCTCTTAATTTCACCTTTTAAGTATCATTGCTTCCTAAAAATATTGGTCCTGGGCCCTCTATCTATGTATACCTGTAAACATATATAGACACATTTACATATGTATTCATACACCCATATACCCTCATATATAGACATATTTATGTATGTAAATATATATATATATATATAATTCTATCCCCTTCAACTATTTTCATACTGAGAAAAGTTTCATCAGTTACAATTATTGTTTTTCCATGCATAAATGTTAATAGTTCAAATTTGATAAGTTCCTTATGATTTATTTTCCCTGTTTATCTTTTCATGCTTCTCATATCTGAATGTGAAATATTATATTCAACTCTTTTTTTTTCATCAAGAATGCTTGAACATCCTCTATTCCACTGAATGCCAATATTTTCCCCTGAAATATGATACTCAATTTTGCTGGGTAGTTGATCCTTGGTTTTAATCCCAGATCCTTTGACCTCCAGAATATCATATTCCAAGCCCTTCGATCCCTTAGTGTAGAAGGTGCCAGAACCTGTGTTATCCTGATTGTGATTCCACAATCTT
Organism: Petaurus breviceps papuanus; assembly: GCF_028583685.1. Lineage (NCBI taxonomy): Eukaryota > Metazoa > Chordata > Mammalia > Diprotodontia > Petauridae > Petaurus > Petaurus breviceps. The sequence goes on along the minus strand of NW_027187351.1, from coordinate 18,530,829 downwards.
CAAATTGTTTATTCCTGGCTGCTTATAATATTCTCTCCTTAATTTGGGAATTCTGGAACATGGCTATAATATATCTAGTAATATTTTTTTTGTGTGATCTTTTTAAGGAGGTGATAGGTGGACTCTTTATACCTCTATTTTGCCATCTGGTCCTAAAACATCAGGGCGGTTTTCTTTGAGAACTTCCCAGAGGAAGATTTCTAGGATTTCACTTTGATCATGGCTTTCAGGTAGTCCAATAATTTTTAAATTATCTCTCCTGGATCTATTTTCCAAGTCAGTGCTTTTCCCAATGGGATATTTCACATTCCATTCTATTCTTTCATTTGTTTTGATCTGTTTAACAGCATCTTGATTTCTCACAAAGGTATCAGCTTCCATTTGCTCCAATCTAATTCTGAAGCAATGATTCTCCTCATTGAGCTTTGGAGATTCTTTTTCCATCTGGCAAAATCAACTTTTTAAGGCATTATTCTCTTCATTGACTTTTTGAGCCTCTTTTGCCATTTGAGTTAGTCTATATTTTAAGGTATGGTTTTCCTCAGTCAGGCTGTTGACTCTCATTTCATAATTTTCTTGCATCATTCTTATTTCTCTTCCCAACTTTTCCTCCACTTCTCTTATCTGATTCTTAAGGTCCTCAATGGCCTGTAACCAGCTCGTGTTTTCCTTTGAAGTTTTTGGTGCAGGAGTTCTGACTTCACTGTTTTCCTGCTGTTCCATGTTTTGCTCTTTTTTGTCCCCAAAATTGGAGTCTCATGTTGGTATATTCTGTTTACTTTATTTCCTTTGCTTGGTCATGTCACCCCTCACTCATTTGACCCCTGGGCTTTTTGCGAAATTAGGACTCTGCCACCAGACAGGGGAGCTTTTGTACAAAAAGTTGGGGTTTTCTTAGCTGCCAGAGGTATTAGATGGGTGCCCTTTCTGAGGCACTAGCAAGCTGGACATTTACCCCGGGATCTCCACCATAGGCTGCAATCAAGATTCAAACAGAATGTGTTTAAAGCAAGAGCCATTACCTCTCATACTGGTTGCTTGGTCCCCCTACACTCCGCAGGCCAGGACCTGAAGCTGCCATGTGGTGCTGGCTGTCTGTGCCGGTGGCTAAGGGGCTTCTTGCCCTGGGGCAAAAGCCATGCACTCCCACTTACTGGGCCCCAAAGTCCAGACTGCACTAACCTCTCACTTTGTCTTTCGCTTCTATTTGTTGATAATTCTGGAAAGGACCACAGCTGTTGCTGATCTGGAGTGCCTCAGATCAGCAGCTGGTCATACCCGCCCTGGGTCTAAAACCTCCAGCTAAGCCTGTCTTGGGCTCAGCTCCCAGAGTGCTGCACTGGCTGATTCCCTCCAGCCTGCTTGGCTGTCCTCAGCAGGAGGTTAGCTTCTCTGTGTCATTTTGTGGTTTCTGTAGCTCCAAGATTTGTTCAGAGTCCCCTTTTTACATTGATTGCGGCAAGTGGAAGCTGGACCCTCTCAGAGGTCCTGCTTCTTCTCTGCCATCTTGACTTTGCCCCACCCCTTTCTAATTTTTAAGGAATCATTTTCTTCAGTGAGCTTTTTGACCTCCTTTTCCATTTGACAATTGCTGCTTTTTAAGTCATTCTTCTCCTCTTTGGTTTTTGTTCCTCTTTCGTCATTTTGTCTGGTCTATTTTTAAGGTGTTATTTTCCTGAATATTTTTGTAGGTCTCCTTTAACTTCCTATTGATTTATTTTTCATGATTTTTTTTTGCCTCACTCTCATTTCTCTACACATTTTTTCCTCTTTTTCTCATATTTGATTTTTAAAATCCTTTTTGAGCTTTTCCATTGCCTGAGACCAATTTATATTTTTCTTGTAGTCTTTGGCTGTATGAATTTTGCCTGTGTTTTCTTCCTGTGAGTGTGTGTTTTGATCTTTTTTATTACCAAAGGAAGATTTAGTAGTCTCAATTTTTTCCATTATTTGTTCATTTTCCCAGCAAATTATTTCACTTTTCATTTCTGTTAGGTTAAAGATCTGTAAAGGTAATAGAAATTTGAAGGTCTTTCTTTGTCTCTTAATAAGTCTAAGTTGAACTTAAGGACCTTTCCTGATTTGAAATTATACTCTGCCCCATAATAGTCTGCATGTGTTCACCAGGAGCCTGGGATGGCAGGCTTTTTTTTTTTCAGGAAGGCACAATTTCTGTTACTTTGTAGTCAAGTGGGTCATGAGGGTTGTGATGTTCTCTGATTCTGTATAATGCTCTCTCTCTCTCTCTCTCTCTCTCTCTCTCTCTCTCTCTCTCTCTCTCTCTCTCTCTCTCTCTGTCCCTCTCTCGGTCTCTGTCTCTCTTTCTCTCTCTGTCTCTCTGTCTCTCTCTCTGTCTCTCTCTCTCTCTTTCTCTCTCTGTCTCGAGAGAGCTCCTGGGAAAGACAATGCTAAGAGAGATAATTACCTGCATCCATAATTTCTGATAGAGCAAGAGAAATGCGGGGAGCTGCCCAGGACTTCTGAAGTCCTCCTGGAACTGCCAAGAACTGAAGAGGCATGACTACAGTGCCAGTATTTTGTCTGTCTGTTTTGATGTTACTTTGTCAGATTAGTTTGTTAATAGAGCCTTTGATGTTGTTGTTGGGTCGAGGTTAATTTCACAGGCAGTAAGTAAATTGGTGAGGATGCCGGCAATGTACATGGATGTTATTGTGGCTTCGTTAAGCTTTGTATTCCCAGGAACAGAAACTATGGCAAGGGGCAACATGGAAGTTGACAATCTTCCTAGGGTCAAGATAAAAAGACCTCTCCTGGGCTACTTAATGCTGACTGATGATACTGTAAAACACTTGCAACCTAGGGGTGGATGGGCTTTGTGTTTTGTGATTTACTAAATGGATGTATTTTGTTTAAGAAGGAAGACTTTTTTGAATAGAAAAGATTAAGATGGTGTGACCTAGGGGTGCATTTTTTGACTGACTAAATGAGTGCACCTTGTTTAAAAGAGAACTTTAATCTTTGTCCTTTGTGATTGAATAGAGAACTTACTAAATTATTGAGTTCCTAAATGTATATATTTTGCTTAAAACTATGTGACCAATTTGATGAAAGCTAAGTGGCCAATTTATTGTTAAGTTGTTGAGTTGTGGCATGGTGAAAGCTGTATTTTGATTTTCTGTGAATGTTTTGCCTTAATTTGTTAGTGAATGAATGGAGAGTTTGCTATGCTTATAATCAGAACCTTGAAGGTTGGTCACAGCTGCAGTCCTCTGGAAAGCTGCTCATGCTTGGAGTTAACAGAGCTCCACAAATAGATACCACTACTGCTGATGGGGCCATCCTGCTCTCCTCTCTCATCCTGTTCCAACAGACCTTTCCTACTGATCTTCTATCTAGTCTTTGGTGTTTGTGGGTTTAGAAGTCTGGAAACCACCACAGTTCCCAGTGATTCAGTCCTCTGAAGCTTGCTCCAGGTTTTCTGGGGTCCAGTCTCAGCTGACACATTTTGGACTGCACTTCTCTCCTATCCCACTTCAGTAGATGTTTCCTGTGTATTGCAGTGTCTATTGCAACCTTCCAGGTTGTCTACAGCTGGAAATTTGATTTATTGTCTCATTTTGCCAGTTCTGCTGGTCTAGAATTTGTTTAAAATCATTTTTAAAGGTATTTAGAGAGATTTGTTACAGAACTCAAGCAAGTCTCTGTTTTTTAGTCTATGTCTTGGCTCCACCCCTTTTCAGTTTGTTACATCTGACTTTATTTCTTTTAAAAAATGTTTTATAACTGTCTTCATACAGTTCCTGCCTTTGTCTTAGCAGAAAGACTGTCAAATATTGTATTATATCTTTAGTTATATTAAATGGAAATTATCTTTCTATCTGTTTTGTTGGTTTTTTTTGTTGGTAATATAAAGAAATACTCATAATTTGGGTGTGTGTTTAAATCTTCCAGTATTGCTAAAGCTGTTAAATATTTCAAGAAGTTTTTTAGTTGATTCTCTAAGTATACCATCATATCATCTGAAAAAAAATGATGATGTGATTTTCTCATTGCACATTCTAATTCCTCCAATTTCTTTTTCTTCCCTTATTGCTAGTACTAACATTTCTCATCCAATATTGAATATTAATGGTGATAATGGGCATCTTTGATTCACATGTGATCTGATTGCAAAAGCCTCTAGATTATCCTTATTATGAATACGGCATGTCAATAGCTTTACATAGATACTGCTTATCATTTTGAGAAAAATTTCATTTATTCTTATGCCTTGTCATATTTTTAGTAGGAATGTGTGCTGTATTTTGTCAAAAGCTTTCTGAATCTATTAAAATGATCATATAATTTCTATTATTTTTGTCATTAATATGGTTAATTGTGCTGATAGCTTTCTTAATATTGAAACAGTTCTGCATTCTTATTTATAAATCTCACCTGTATGTAGTTTATTATCCTGATGATAAATTGCTGTAATAGCTCTGCTAATATTTTATTTAATTTTTTGCATATAAATCCTATAAGATAATTGGTGTATAATTTTCTTTTTCTGTTTTGTCTTTTTCTGGCTTAGGTAAGAGCACAATGTTTGTGTCATAAAATAAATTTTGTATGAAACCTTCATCTATTTTACGAAACAATTTATATAGCATTATAATGGATTGTTCCTTAAATATTTGGTAGAATTCACTGGTAAGTTCATCTGGCTCTAAAGATCTTTTCTTAGGGAGATAACTGAAGGCTTGTTCAATTTCTTTTTCTAAAATGAACTAATTATTTTGTCCTCTTCTGGTAATATGGAAAATTTATATTGCTTTTGTAAATATCCCTCCATTTCACTTATGTTCTTAGATTTATAGGTATACAGTTGGGTAAAATATCTCCTAATTATTGTTTTAATTTCTTATTCATTACTGGTAAATTCACTTTTTTTCATTTTTGATACTAGTAATTTTGTACTTTTTTTACACAAAGCTAACAGTAAGTTTGTCTATTTTATTATTTTTTTTCATGAAATTAGGTCTTAGTTTTATTTGTTAATTTGTTTATTTATTTATATTTATTTATTTGCCTTTTGGAGGGCAATTGGGGTTAAGTAACTTGCCCAAGGGTACATGGCTAGTTTTGTGTGTGTGTGTGTGTGTGTGTGTGTGTGTGCTAAATATCTGAGGCCAGAACCTATCTTGGATCCTCCCAAATCCGTGGCTTTACTCACTGCACCACCTAGCTGCCCTCTTCTTAGTTTTATTATAAGCTCAATGGTTTTCTTTCAATTTTATTAAATTTTCCTTTGATTTAAAGAATTTCTAATTTGGTATTCAATTCAGGATTTTTATTTTTTTTCAAGTATTTTAAGTTGCATGCCCAGTTAATTGATCCCCCCCCCCTTTCTCTATTTCATTCATGTAAGAATTTAAATGAATAATTTTATTCCTAACTAATGCTTTGGCTGTATCCCATGAAATATGGGATGTTTTCTCATTGTTGTCATTCTCTTTAATTTAATCATTGATAATTTCTAGTATTTAATCTTTGACCCGTTTATTCTGTAGGATTCATTTTCCATTAATTTTAATATCTTCTTACTGCCCTTTGTTTAATGTAATTTTTATCATATTATCATCCAAAAATACACTTAACATTTCTGCCTTTTTACATTTGATTTTGAGGTTCTTATGCCCTACTACATGGTAATTTTCATTGTAGGTGTTATGTGCTACTGAAAAAAAAAATTATATTCCTGTTCCCATTCAATTTTTTTTCAAAAGCCTGTCATATCTAACTTTTCTAATATTTTATTTAAGTCCTTGGGCTTTTTTTTTGTTTTTATTTATTTTGGATGTATTGAGCTCTTGGAGAGGACAGTTAAGTTCTCTCACTAAAACAGTTTTGATGTATATTGCTTCCTGAAACTCACAACTTGTCCTTTAAGAATTTGAAAGCTATCCCACTTGATGCATATATGTTTAGTACTGACATTGCTTCATTGTCTATGCTATCTTTTAACAAGATGTAATTTCCTTCCTTATTTCTTTTAATTATTTTTTTTACTCTGTCTGAGATCAGGATTATTATGCCTGTTTTTTCTACTTAAGCTGAAGCAAAATAGATTCTGCTCCAACCCTTACCTTTACTCTTTGTTTTTCTATCTGCTTCAGGTATGTTTCTTCTAAAAAAATATTGTAGGAGTCTGAGTTTTGATCCACTCTGCTATCTTCCTCTTTTTTATGGGAGAGTGCATAACATTCACATTCATAGATATGATTACTAAATGTATATACCTCCTTCTCTTCTTCCTGTTTGTCCTCTCTCTCCTTTAACCAATTCCTCCTTCACCAATATTTTGTTTCTGTCTATACTTCCCTCAATCTATCATCCTTTCTGTCTGCACCTACCCCATTTTCTTGATCTCCTCTCCTTCCCTATTAGAAATATATCTATTTTGAACTGACTTGATACATTATTTGCTCTTTGAACCTATAATGATTTGAGCAAGGTTCAACTGATGCTCATTGCCCATCCTCCCATATTCCCTTCCAACAAAATAGGTCTTTTGCACTTCTCCATGTGAAAAAAAATCCCATTCTACCTCTACCTTCTTTCTGAATCCTTTGTACTCTTCTTTCACATCACTTAATGTTTTTTTTTTAATGTCATTCTCTCAAATAAACCTCATGCCTGTACCCTCTCTCTAAGAATACTTATTTTAGTTGTACTATTAGTGGTAATTAATTTTTTTTCCATTTTTCAAATGCTTTATTAACTTCTGATTTACCTCATTCATTTCTGTCAGATTTGAGTAACAAATTTTCTACCTGTTTTTCCCCAACTCACTGCCCCAAAATAGCAGGCCCACAGGATATCCTCTCATCTAATCTGTTCTCTCCCATATTTTCTCCCATACCCCTTTTGACTTTTCCAGTAGGGCATGATGGATGTCTATGCCCCAGTGCCTGTATATCTTATTTCCCAACTAAATGTAAAATGTTATTAATAATAGTATATATATATATATATATATATATATATATATATATATATATATAGTGTATATATATATATACACACATATTAACATTTGATTTTAAAACTTTGAAATCCAGATTCATTCCCTTCCTCCATTGTCCCCTACCCTTACTGGCAAGATAAGCAGTTTAGTATAGGTTGTATTGTGTGGCTAATGCAAAACAATAACATAGTAGATATATTGTAAAAAACTGACTATATTTCCCTCCCTCTGATCCCACCTCCCACTTGTTCTGTTCTCTACTTTGATCCCATCCCTTTTCAAAAGTGGGTGCTTCCAACTTCCCTCCCCCCCAGCCTGCCCTCCCTTCCATCATGCCTCCTCTCCTCCCCCTCCCCCCTACACTCCTTTAGAGTGAGATACACCCTATTTAGTGTGTATTTCATTCCCTCCTCAAGGCAAATTCAATGAGATTAAGTTTGGCCCATTCCCTTTTGCATACCTGTTATTCCCCTCCATTGTAACCATTTTCCCTTGCCTCTTCTATATGAGATATTTTACCCTATTCTGTCTCTCCCAATCTCCTCTCATTATATTCCTCTGTCACCTCGTAATTTCACCTTTTCAGTATCATCCATTCCTGGCAAATTGGTCCTGTGCTCTCTATCTATGTATACCTGTAAACATATATACACACATTGGTATATGTATAAATATTCCCAAATATATATATATATATATATATATATATATATATATATATATATATA
>NW_027187351.1:18470811-18523124 GCF_028583685.1 Petaurus breviceps papuanus | reverse complement strand
TATATATATATATATATATATATATATATATATATATATATATATATTCCCTTCAAATATTTTCCTACTGAGAAAAGTTTCATCAGTAACAGTTATGGTTTTTCCATGTAGGAATGTTAATAGTTCAACTTTGATAAGTTCCTTATGATTTCTTTTCCCTGTTTACCTTTTCATGCTTCTCTTGTTTCTTGTATCTGAATGTTAAATTTTCTTTGTTTTTTTTTTTTCATCAAGATTGTTTGCAAGTCTTCTGTTCCACTGAATGATGATATTTTCCCCTGCAACATGATTCTCAGTTTTCTGGGTAGTTGATTCTTGGTTTTATTACCAGCTCCTTTGCCCTCCACAATATCATATGCCAAGCCCTTCGATCCCTCAGTGTAGTAGCTGCCCAATCCTGTGCTATCCTGATTGTGTTTCCACAATATTCAAATTGTTTCTTACTGGATGCTTGTAATATTCTCTCCTTTATCTGGGAATTCCAGAACCTGGCTATAATATTCCTAGGAGTTTTCTTTTTGGCATCATTTTCAGGAGGTGATTGGTGTATTCTTTCAACCTCTGTTTTGTCCTCTGGTTCAAAACCATCAGGGCAGTTTTCTTTGAGAACTTCCTGGATGATGATTTCTAGGTTCTTACTTTGATAATGGCTTTCAGGTAGTTCAATAATTTTAAAGTTATCTATCCTACATCTATTTTCCAGGTCAGTGGTTTTTCCCATGAGATATTTCACATTGTTTTCTATTCTTTCATTTGTGTGTATATGTTTAACAGCATCTTGATTACTTGTAAAGTAATTAGTTTCCATTTGCTCCAATCTAATTCTGAAGCAATTATTCTCCTCAGTTAGCTTTAGAGATTCTCTTCCCATATGGAAAATTTGATGTTTTAAGGCATTCTTCTCCTCATTGCCTTTTTGAGACACTTTTCCCATTTGAGTTAGTCTATTTTTTAAGATGTGATTTTCATCAGTCAGGCTGTTGACTCTCATTTTGTAACTTTCTTGCATCATTGTTAGGGGGTGTATGTGCAGTTCCCCTGGAGGCATGAGCCCTAGAATATGCTGACTTTTCAGTCATAAGGGCGTGCTGACCTTGCTGAAAAAACACTGTGGAGGAGACTCAGATATTCTGTGGGAAACGCTCTGTATCCGGGCGAGAACTCCATTATCTCCCGACTTGTGGCCTTGGGTTTAGCTCAGAGTTGTTGCTGGAAAATGTGGTTGCTCTGCATCTGGACTGCACAGTGAAAGTACCAAAGAGGGTAAGGCCCTGCCACCCCTAACTGTGAGACAGTTGTAACACATTGTTCTCATTTCTCTTCCCAATTTTTCCTACACTTCTCTTATCTGATTCTTAAGGTCCTCTATGGCCTGTAACCAGCTCATATTTTACTTTGAAGGTTTTGGTGCAGGTGTCCTGACTTCACTGTCTTCCTCCTGTTCCATGCTTTGCTCATTTTTGTCCCCAAAATAGGAGTCTAATGTTGGAATCTTCTCACTTCTTTGTTTCCTTTGCCTGGTCATGTTGCCTCTCAGTCACTTGACCCCTGGGCTTTTTGCAACACTATGACTCTGCCACCAAAAAGGGGAGCTTTCTTCCCAAATGCTAGGGTTTTCTCAGCTGCCCGAGGTATTAGATGGGTGCCTTCTCTGACTCCACAGGCTCTGGCAAGCTGGACACACCCCTCAGGACCTCCTCCCTAGACTGCAATCTAGACAGGAGCAGGTTAAGCCAGAGCTATTACCCCTCAGACTTGTAGCGTGGTCCCCCTACACTCTGTAGGCCAAGAGCTGAAGCTGCCATGTAGTGCTGGCTGGCTGTGCCGGAGGTCCAGGGGCTTCTCACCCCAGGGTAAAAGCCATGCACTCCCACTTACAGGGTCCCAAAGTCCAGACTTTACTGACCTCTCACGTTGTCCTTCGCATCTATGTGTTGATAAATCTGGAAAAGGCTACATCTGATGCTGTTTTGGAGTCCCTCTTACCGGCGACTGGTCAGACCCGCCCTGGGGCTAAAACATCTTGCTCCATCTCATCTCTGCAAGTGTTGTGCTGCTTGGCTGATTCCTGCCGGCCTGCCAGGCTGTCCTAAGCAAGATATTAGCTTCTCTGTGTCATTTTGTGGGTCCTGCAGCACCAAAGTTTGTTTAGAATCCCCTTTTTACATGGATTGGGGAAGGTGGAAGCCAGAGAGGGAGGGGATGAGTCCTACTTCTACACCTCCATCTTTACTCCACCCCCAGTGGTAAAATTTTTAAAGAATTACAAGTATCATATGCCTATGCAGGGGTGAAAATATTTTATCACTATTGAATCTGTTATGTTTTCTTCCCCTTTTTATTAGTTTCTGCTTCCATTGGGTCTTGATATTTGAGGTCAAAGTTTTGGTTTCCTTCTGGTCTTTCTCCTTATAAAAGTTTGAAATCCTTCTTCATTGAATGACCATTTTTTCCCTTGATGTATTATGATTAATTTTACTTGGCATGTGATTATTGGTTTTAGTCCTAGCTCTTTTGAGTTCTGGAATACCATGTTACATGACCTCTAATCCCTTAATGTTGTGCCTGTTAAATCCTATGTAATCCTGATTGTGAATATCTAATGTTAGAATTCTTTCTTTGTGGCCACTTGCAGTATTTTTCGTTGACCTGATTGTTCTGAAATTTGGCTGTAATGTTCCTTGGGATTCTTATTTTAGGATTCTTTTCCTGAGGTGATTGGTGGATTCTTTTAGTGCCTATTTGTTTTCTGGTTCCAGGACATGTGGGCAATTTTACTTCCTAATTTCTTGAAAGATGTGGTCCAGTTCTTCCTTCTAATTATGACTTTCAGGTAGTCAAAAGATTCTGAGATTGTCTCTCCTAGATGTATTTTCCACATTTTTTTTTCTCCATGAGCTATTTTCAATCCCTTTCATTTTTTAATTTTCTTTAATTTGTTTGATTTATTCTTGATTTCTCATAGAGTTATTAGCTTCCACTTACCCAATTCTAAATTTTAAGGTTTTTTTCTCAATTTTCTTTTGTACTTTTTGCTTCCATTTGGCCAATTATATTCTTTAAGGAGTTATTTTCTTCAGTGAATTTTGTGTCTCCTTTTCCATATGAACAATTTTTTAAAGGAATTTTTGGAGCTGTTAACCCTTTTTGTCTGTAATTCCCTTGCCTTGCTCTCATATTTTTTTTTTCATTTTTTCTTCTACCTTTCTTTTTTTTAATCAAATGCTTTATTAACTTCTAGTTTACATCATTGATCTCTGCATGATTTTGACTTGCAAGTTTTCTCTCTGTTTTTGCCCTACCCAGAACCCCCAAAATATCCCCTCCTCCAATCTGCTCTCTCCCATATCTTTTTCCATACCCCCTCCAACTTTCCAGTAGTGCAGGGTGGATCTCTATGATCCAGTGCATTTATGTCTTATTTCCCAGTTACATATAAAATAATAATAATAGTATATATATATATATATATATATATATATATATATATATATACATATGTATATATGTATATACAAATATACCAATATAAATATTTTAAACATTTGATTTTGAAACTTTGAATTCCAGATTCATTTCCTTCCTCCCTTATCACCCACCCTTACTGGGAAGACAAGCAATTCAGTATAGGTTGTATCATGTGTAGCTATGCAAAACATTTCCATAGTGGATTTATTGCTAGAAACTGACTATATTTCACTCCCTCCTATCCTTCCTCTGACTTATTGTATTCTATGCTTTGATCCTATCCCTTTTTAAAAGTGGGGGCTTCAAATTCCCTCCTCCCAGGCTGCTCTCCCTTCCATCATTGCTCCTGTCATCCCCTTCACCCATACTTTCTTGTAGGATGAGATACCCTATTTAGTGTGTATGCCATTCCCTCCCTAGGCTAATTCAATGAGAATAAGGTTAACCAATTCCCTTTTGCCTTCCTATTTTCCCCCTCCATTGTAACCACTTTCCCTTGCCTCATCTATATGAGATAGTTTACCTCATTCTATCTCTCCCCATCTCTCCTTATATTCCTCTCTCACCTTTTAATTTCACCTTTTAAGTATCATCCTTTCCTATTAAATTGGTCCTGTTCCCTCTCTCTATGCATACCTGTACACATGTATACACACATTCACATATTTTTATATGCTCATATGCCCTCCTATATAGACATATATATGTAAGTATTTATATATATATACATACACACACATTTCGATTCCCTTCAATTTTTCTTGTACTGAGATGATTCATGAATTACAATCATAATTTTTTCCTCTAGGTATGTAAATAATTCAACTTTGAAAAGTTCCTTATGATTACTTTTCCCTGTTTACCTTCTCATACTTCTCTTGCTTCTTGTATATGAATGTAAATTTTCTATTCAACTCTGTTTTTTTTTTCATTAAGAATGTTTGAAAGTCCTCTATTCCACTGAATGACCATATTTTCCCCTGAAATATGATGCTCAATTTTGCCGAGTAAGTGATTGTTGGTTTTAATCCCAGCTCCTTTGACCTCCAGGAATATCACATTCCATGCCCTTTGATCCCTCAGTGTAGAAGCTGCCAGATCCTGTGTTGTGCTGATTGTGTTTCCACAATATTAAAATTGTTTCTTCCTGGCTGCTTGTAATATTTTCTCCTTAATCTGGGAATCCTGGAATGTGGCTATAATATTCCTAGGAGTTTTTTTGAGATATTTTTGAGGAGGTAATTGGTAGATTCATTCAACATCTATTTTGACCTGGTTGTAAAACATCAGGGCACTCAAACTTAAGAATGTCTTGAAGGATGATTTCTAGGTTCTTTTTTTGGTCATGATTTTCATGTAGTCAAATAATTTTTTAAATTATCTCTCCTGGATCTATTTTCCATGTCAGTGGTTTTTCCAATGAGATATTTCACATTGCCTTCTATACTTTTATTTGGTTTGATCTGTTTAACAGCATCGTGATTTCTCATAAAATCACTGGCTTCTGTTTGCTCCAAGCTAATTCTAAAGGAATGCTTCTCTTCAAAGATCTTTTGAGATTCTTTTTTCATCTAGTAAATTCAGCTTTTTAAGGCACTCTTCTCCTCATTGCCTTTTTGAGCATCTTTTGCCATTTGAGTTAGTCTATTTTTAAGGTGTTATTTTCTTCAGTCAGGTTGTTGACACTCATTTCATAATTTTCTTGCATTGTTCTCATTTCTCTTCCCAATTTTTCCTACACTTCTCTTATTTGATTTTCAAAATCCTTCTTAAAATCCTCTATGGCCTGTAACCAGCTCATATTTTTCTTGGAACCATTGGGTGAAGGAGTTCTGACTTCACTGTCTTCCTCCAGTTCCATATTTTGATCCTTTTTGTCCCCAAAATATTAGTTTAGAGTTGGGTTGTTCTGTTTACTTTGCTTCCCTTGTTTGCTCATGTTGCCACTCAATTACTTGACTTTTTGCCACAGGAGGACTCTGTGACCAGACAGGGGAGCTTTGTACCAAATGCTGGGGTTTTCTCTGCTGCCAAAGGAATTCATTGGGTACCCTCTATGAAGCCTCCATACATTCTGGCAAGCTGGTCCAATACCCCAGGACCTCCACCCTAGACTGCAATCCATAACCAATCAATTTAAACAAGATTGTTTACCCCTCAGTCTAGACACTTGGTGCCCCTACAAACTGCAGACAAGGAACTGAAGCTGCCACTTGGCAGCACGGCCAGGGCTCTTCAGCCCCTTCTTACCCTTGAGGACAGAGGCCAACCTGCGCTCTCAACTACTGGATCCCAAAGTCCATATTGCACTGAGCTCTAACTGTTTCCTTAGCATCCATGTGTTGATAATTCTGGAAACTGCCACAGCTGCTGGCAATCTGAAATTCCTCCAGCAGGTGGCTGGTCAGGCCCATCCTGGGGCTAAAACCTAGGTCTTGTGTGGCTCCAGGATTGGCTCCCACAGTGTTGCACTGGTATCTTGCTTCCAGCCTTCCGGGCTATCCTCAGTGGGAAGTTAGCTTATCTGTATCATTTTGTGGGTTCTATAGCTCCAAAGTTTCTTCAGAATCACCTTTTATGTGAATTGGAGGAAGTGAGAGCTGGAGCCCCGGGGAAGTCCTGTTTCTACTCCGCCATCTTGACTTTGCCCCCTTCTACCTTTTTTATACAGCTTTAAAGCTCCTTTTTGAGCTCTTCCATGATTTCTTTCTGGGCTTGGAAGAAGGTCCCATTTTCCTTTGGGGTTTTGCCCGTACATATTTTGACATTGTTGCCCTGTTCTGACTCCATCTCTTGGTTTTCTCTGTTGCCATAATAACGTGTTTCCCCGATAATAAGACCTATCCTGAAAATAAGCCCTCCCCTTACTGTGTAAGATTCCTCTAAAATAAGCCCTCCCCCCACAATAAGCCCTATTGAGATTGCTACTGTAGTGAAGGTGATCCCCTGTGCTACACGCTACATTATGGTACCCTCTGTATGCACCGTCCCCCCCCTCCGGGTGAAATGCATGCCGCGCTCCGAGCTGCATCCAATCAGAGCTGCAGCAGTGAGCACATCATCCTGTTCTTCCCCAGTGATTTGCTTGCTGGCACCATTTAGAGCAGTGCCGTGGAGGAGAGCTGAGGCAGGACAACATAAAAACCCGGTATGTAAGCGGGAGGGAGGAGGCATGATGGAGGATAAAAAGGGCATGATGGAGGAAAAAAGAAGAACTCAGGGGGCATGATGGAGTGAAAAGAAGGACTGATGGTCATAATTTTATTATTCTGTCTGTTTTGACCCCCAGACATGAGTACAAAAAGGAAGAGCTATACTGTTGAGTATAAGAAAGCAATTGTAGAGGAGTCACATGGCAAGAATCTTGCAGTTTTCTGTAAAGAAAAACTTTTGGATCTTCGAATGGTCAGAAAATGGAGAGCAGATTATAATAACCTCAATCAACAGGTGGATGAGAGAAAAGGGAAAAAGCACAGGTCTGGATCAGGTCGGCAGCCCTTATATCCTGACTTGGAGATCCTCATTGGTGAATGGATTGCTGACAGGAGAGCAAAGGCCTTGGTTGTGTGCAGGGCTGATATTCAAGCATTTGCCTTTTCAATGGCACCAGAGTTTGAAATGGTCTCAGAAGGATTCAAAGCATCACAACACTGGTTGGACGGTTTCCTTCAATGGTATGAATTGTCCCTAAGAAGATCAACAACACTGTTTAAGCTGGAAGATGCTGAAGTTATTAAACGTGCACTTGCATTCAAATCCTTTATTGATAGGATCGACATTTCCAAGTACCAAACTTGCAATATGATTGCTATGGATGAAACTGCAGTGTTTATGGGACAAGGATCTCAAACAACAATTCATCTCAGGGGTGCAACGTCAATCTACATTCCCACCACTGGCTATGAAAGTGCACGGGTCACCTGTGTTTTGGCAATTCGTTTGGATTGAAAGAAAGCCACACCTCTAATCATCAGTAAGAGCAAGAAAGATAAGATTGAACGTGTATCTGGCATTTACGTTCTTGAAACCAAAAAAGCCTGGTGTACACAAGCCATTATAAGAAAGTGGGTTGATTTAATGCTGCCACTTGTTATGCGAGGTAACCAAAGAGGTCTGATAGTCTGGGATTCAGCCAGCACTCACCACGCTGAAGAAATGAAGAACTTCCTTGCAGAGAGAAGAATAGATCAAGTAATGATTCTTGCAGGAATGACTGCCTATCTCCAGACCCTTGATATTGCAATAAACAAGCCATTCAAGGACCACTGGCGCATGGAAGTCAATGATTACATTGAAAATAGAATGGAAAGAAATCAGCGTGGAAACTTTGTGAAGCCCTGTCTGCAAGAAGTCGTGACTTGGGTGAAGAAGTCATGGGATAAAATTACTGACAGCTGTGTCGCCAAGGCATGACGAGCAGGTTACCTGGACAAGACATATTCATTTAAAGAGAGCTATATTGCTGGACATGACAGATTGGGTCCACTTCTTCTGAAGGAAATGGAGGCGCAAGACATCCAGGATGGAATTCAGGGTATGGACACTTATGACAATGTTGTTGAAGATGACATTATCATTATTGAATAAAGGTACATTTTTTTTCACATTTACCTGTTTATTAAAATTGCTGTCAATGTTCATTAAAATAAGCCCTCCCCTGAAAATAAGCCCTCTGATGTTTTTCTGTCCAAAAAAAAATAATAAGACAGTGTCTTATTATCGAGGAAACACGGTATCATTGTATAGTATGATTATTTTGCTGTACTTTGCTCATATTTTGGTCTTTTTCCTTTCTTTTCATTTTGAGCTCTGTTTCCAGAATGGAATGGGGTACTGTCTTACGTCTATTTTGCCAGTAGTTGCAGGCCCTGACTGTTTACCTAGTGCTACACAAATGTTTCTCAGAGGTCCTTGAGGACCCTCTTATTTGATGCTGTGTTGACAGGGTGGGGTTGGCTGGGTCTGCTGCAGACTGCAGATATCTTTCAGCTTCTCTGATGCTGAACTAGTGTCATAGTGTTAATGTCTGGCAGATGCTGAGGCCCAGTAGAGGAGTAGGTTTATTTATCACCCAGTGGACACATTGAAACATGTGACGTTAGACATCTGGAGGTTGCCTGCTTTTCTTGGGCTATCCTGAAGGGTGACTGGGCCAGTGCTGACTATAGGTTACTTTTTGCTTAGGCACCCATAAGGTTGATATCTACCTGGTTGGCCTAGGCTGTGCTGAAACATATGCGAGTCTGGCCATTGGAAGGTGCCTATTTGTCAAGGGCTGTTTTAAAGAAGGTGGTGGTTCTCAGAGCTGGAATCTGCTGTTTCCCCTTGCTTTGATAAGGCATGTGGTGGTTCCTCATGCTGACATTTGCCCTCTGTACCACACTGGAGCTCAGAATGTCTTTTTGGTTTGCTTAAGTGGGGCTTGCTGCTAGCTTGCTGGGACAATGTTTCTTGCCCTTGAATATGCTCCCCTTTTACCAGAGTGAGAGGGACTTTTTTGCTCATCTTTTGCTTTTCTTGGACTAAAAGATTATTTTGCCCTGTCTTTTTGCTGGTTCTGCTGTTCCACTATTTGTATTGTTATGCTATTTTATTATGGTTTTGAAGTGAAACTAGGAGAATTATACTGATTTATTGTTTACTCCACCATCTTTCTTCCCAGAAATGTTAAAAAGAATTTATTAAAACTTTGTCAAGCCAGAGACATTGCACTAAAAATTGGGAATACAAACATAAACTTATATATAGTCCTTGCCCTCAAATAACTTAAATTCTGAAGGGTGAAAACTCATAAAGCAAAAGTTAAGGGAAGTAAAGGGATGATAAGTTTACCCCACCGGGGGCATGACATAGAAAGCGTTTAGAGTCCAGATTACAATCTGGAGAGATATGAAGACTGATTTATCTTTGTTTTAAGATATTAGTGACAATGTTATTTATAATTATAAATGGAATTTATCTTTCCATCTCTTGATGTATGGTTTTGTTGGTTATATAAAGAAATTCAGATGATTTGTGGGAGTTTAGTTTATATCTTGCAACTTTCCTAAAGTTGTTCATTATTTCAAGTAGCCTTTTTTTTTCAGTTCATTTGCCCTCTGAGGCTCTCTAAATATACCATCACATCTTCTACAAAGATTGATAGTTTTGTTTCCTCGTTGCCTATTCTAATGTCTTCATTTTTTTCTTGTTACTACAGCTAAAGTTTCTAGTACTATACATAATAATAGTGGTGATAATGGGTATCCTTGCTTCATCCATGATCTTATTGGGAAAGTTTTTATCTTATTGCCATAATAGTTAATGCTTGCTGATGGTTTTAGCTAGATAATGCTTATCATTTTAAGGAACATTCCATCTATTCATATGCTGTCTAGTATTTTTAAGAGAAATGGTTCCTGTATTTTGTCAGATGCTTTTTCAGCATCTAGTGTGAGAATCATATGATTTTTGTCAGATTTCTTGTTGATATAGTCAATAATGTTGATACTTTTCCATATATTAAACCAACCCTGCATTCCTGGTATAAATCCCAACAGCTCAGTTTATATTCCTTGTCATATATTGATGAAATCACTTTGCCCGTATTTTGTTCAAAATTTTTGAATCCTTATTCTTTGGGGGAATTGGTTTATAATTTTTCTTTCTCTGTTTTAGCTCTTCCTGGTTTAGGTATCTGCACAATATTTGTATCATAAAAGGAGTTCGGGAGAATTCCACCTATTTTTCCAAGCAGTTTATATAGTATTTGAATTGATTCTTCTTTAAATGTTTGAAAGAATTCATTTATGAACCAACATGACCTTGGGCTTTTTCCTAGGGGTTCATTAGTGCCTTGTTTAATTTATTTTTCCAAGAAATTGTTATTTATGCATTCTATTCCCTGATCTGTTAATCTAGGTAATTTATATTTTTATTAATACCTTTTAATTTAGTTCAGGTTTTTAGATTTATTGGCATAAAATTGGATAAAATATTTTCTAATGATTGTTTTAATTTCTTCTTCATTGACAGTGATTCTGCCGTTTTTTATTTTTTTATAGTGGACATTGAGTTTTCTTCTTTCTTTTTTTTTAATTTTAATTAATCAATGGCTTATTTCTCTTCTTGGCATTTTCATTAAAAAAAGAGCTTCTGGTTTTATGTATTACCTCAATAGTTTTTTTTTTTAATTTTCAGTCTTATTAATTTCACCTTTGATTTTCAGGATTTCCAATTTACTGCTCAATTGGAGATTTCTAATTTTTTTTAATTACATGCCTAATTCATTAATCTGTTCTTCCTTTATTTTGCTTATGTAAGAATTTAGAGAAATAAAATTTCACCTAAGTACTACTTTGGCTGCATTCATAATTTTTGAGAGGTTGTTTCATTTTTGTCATTCTCTTTTATGGAAATATTGATTGTTTCTATGATTTCTTCTTTGATATACTTATTCTTTAATGTTGAATAGTTAGTTGCTAATTACTTTTAATCCATATTTCCACTGCCCTTCATTAAATGTAATTTTGTTTTATTATAATGTGAAAAGAATACATTTAATATTTCTGTGTTTCTACATTTAATTTTGAGGTTTTATGGCCTGATGATCAATTTTTGTATAGGTGCCATGTGCTACTGACAAAAATGTATATTCCTTTTTTATTCCCATTTGGTTCCCCCCCCCAAAAAAAAAAGGTCTACTATATCTAACTTTTCAAATATTCTATTTACTTCCTTATTTTATTTCTTGTTTATTTTTGTTTGGATGAATTAAGTTCTGCAAACAGGATTTTCGAAGTCATTCACTAGTACAGTTTTGCTATTTCTTCCTATTACTCATTTAATTTACCCTTTAAGAATTTGCATGCTTTACCACAAAGTGCTTATATGTTTAGTCTTTATATTGCCTCATTGGATTTGGTAATTTTAGGAAGATGTAGTTTCCTTCCTTATTTCTTTTAATTAGGTCCTTTATGCACTTTTGCTTTGTCTGAGATCAGAATTACTACTTGTTTTGGTTGTTGTTGTTTTTGTTGTTTACTTCAGCTGAAGCATAATAGATTCTACTCCAGCACCTTAACTTTACTCTACATGTGTCTCTTTGCTTCAATGTTTTTCTGGTAAACAACATATTGTGGGACTCTAGTGTTTGATCTATTCTAGTATGTGCTTCTCTTTTAATGGACAATTCATCTCATTCACATTCACAGCTATTATTATTAATTGGGTGTTAAACTCCATCCTACTTTTGCTCCTCTTTGTCATCTCTTTCATCCTTTAGCTCCTTTACAATGTTTTGTTTCTGTTTAATTCCATCCCATTTCCACACTTTTCAATCAGTCCCCCCTTTTACTTAATCTCCTTTTGTTCACTTCTTCATGTGAAATAGTTTACCTCTCCCTTCCTTCTCCACCCAGTGAACTTCTCTTTCTCGTCCCTTAATTATTTTTTTTTAATGTTATTCCCTTATGGCATGCTTGCCGAGAGATATGCTTAAACCACTTGGTGGTTTTTTAAGGTGGAGGATGCCTATTCCCCTCTCTATTTTAAACCACATGGCAGTGTGTGCATGTGTGTAGGGGGGGGGAGTATACTTGAAGGTGGAGGTGGCCTGTTTGCCCAAGTCTATTCTAAAGGATATGATGGTTCTAGGAACTAGAGTTTATCCATTCCGCTGGCTATGATGACACATGTGGGAATCCTGGTATTGATACTTGCCTGATCATCCACACTGGGATTCAGGATTTCATTTTGATTTGCTGAGGCTGTGCTTGCTACTGACTTGCTTGGAAGTTTCCTTTCCTGGGCTATGCTCCCATTTTACCCAAGTGAGACAGATGTTTTCTGCTTTTCTTCCATGTTTCTTGCACTAAAGATTGATGCATTCCATCTTTTTGCCGGTTCAGCTGTTCCCGGATTTGTTTTAGTGCTGTTTTATGGTTGTTTGGAGGTGGATATAGGAGAGTTCTATTGATTTACTGCTTGCTCTGACATCTAGCCTCAAGTCTGTAAGATTTCAGGTTAAAAAATATAAGCAAAAACCATATTATTCCCATTACAAAAGAAATGATCACAAGTTAATTTTTCCTCCGTAATACTTTATTTTTTAGTTCAATTTCATTTTCGGTTTCAAATTATCTCCCTCTTTCCAATCCTCATTCATTCATTGAGAATGCAAGAAACATGATAATTCTTATAAATATGAAGTCATGCAAAAAATATTTCTGCATTAGTCATGTACCCCAAAAGGAAAGATAAATGAAAGAAAGAAACCAAATATGCTTCAAATTGCACTCTGAATCCTTCTGTTTTCTCTCTGGAAGTGAGTAAACTTTTATGAAATAAATCCTCCAGAGTTGTAGTGTCTTTTTATATTGATCAGAGTTACTAAATGTTTTCACATTAAATTATCTTTAAAATATTACTTTTTCCATATAGATTGTTTGCCTGGTTCTGCTCTTTGTCCATTGCATCAGTTCAGATAGGGCTTCTTTATTTTTTTAAATGCCTTCTTCATTATTTCTTACAGAAAAATACTATTCCATCACAATCATATACCACAACTTGTTCAGCCATTCCCCATTTAATGGTCATTATATCTTTCTGCATTTTTTGCCACCACAAAAAGAGCTGTTAAAATATTTTGTTCATATGGATTATTTTTATTTCTTCTGGATCTCCTTAGGGGATAAATCTACTAATGGTATTTCATGGTATGCATAGTTTTATAGCTTTATGAGTATAGACAAATTTCTTGTTCATGTAGACTGCATGATGCATAAAAATATTTTATGAAGTATTAGCAATTTCATAGATTATGGGAAGTGAATAAACAAAGGCTTAAGTGCTTGCCACTGTAAGGTGAAGATGAATCAGAAGTGAAGATAAATCACCCCGATAATATAATGAGTCTCATTGTAATATATGATTAATGAGATGTTGGAAATAAATAAAACACTGCATATGTTGCAAAAATGACCTGTATTTGCATCTGCATTTCTATATTTGTTAGCTGTGTGATCATGAGGAAGTGAGGTAACCTCTCTGAGCTAGAATTAGTTTGTCCATAATATGGTAATGATAATTTATACTCTTCATCTTCTGACATTATTTTGAAGAAGTTTTGTAAAACTTCAAAAACTTAACATATATGAATAGTCTTCACTTTTTATTCATTGTTTTTGTATAAGGTCAAGAATCCTTGAGGGGTGGAATGTAATGGCAATCATAGAAGTGGTTCACACCTTTTTTTCAGCCATTGAATTTCAGCTATTGTTTCAGTCTGTTAAGAAACAGAACATGTTAACTCCCCAACTTGTGACCTCTTGGTTAGGAGTTTATGAGTATATAAGGAAAGTCCCAGGTTTAGAGACAGCAGGAGCTGAATAGAGGACTCTTGTAGCGGCAGTGTCAAGTGGATACTTGTAGTATCTCAGCACTCTCTTTGTCTGCTCTATCTCTGTTGATGTTTGTTTGTGATACTTTGTACAGAAGCCCTGGGACCTTACTGGAAGCCCTGAAAGAGTATTTTTTCATTGTATGTTTACAGAAGTCCTGGAGGAGGGTTTTGGAGGTCCTGCGACTTTACTGATGATTTGTGTTGACATCTTGGACCTCATTGGTTGGTCAGTGTTGATTTTTGAGTTGATTTTACAGGGATATAGTGAATTGATGATGGTGCTGGCAATGTGAATGAAGATTATTGTGGCTCTGTTAAGCTTTGTCTTCCCAGAAAAAGGAAATGTGAAGGACTTGAGGTGGACTGGACAATGTGAGCTTCAATAAGGAATGGGAACTTGACAAAGAACTGGACAAGGAGATCGACAATGAACAGGGAGCTACTTGCCTTAGATTCCAGGTGACAGTTGGAGATGGGACTATGGAAGAGGAACCATGGAAACTGATAGCCAGCTTCAAGTCTAATTGAAAGAAGACTTTACTTGGATATTGTGTGCTGACTGAGAAGATTGTGATATACTTGTGATCAAAGGGTGTTTGGCCTGTGTATTTTCCACTACCCCTTAAGAGGTTATTGAGTAGTGACTGATGACTGAGTAGTGACTGATTTATAACTTTTTGTGGCTGATGAGTGGAAAACTTTGACTACTGTAGTTTGGGACCCTTAAGGAGTCAGGCCTTTTTAAGGATGATTTCATTATTGTGTTATTAAATGATTATCCTTTTTTGAAAACTATTGTGAACACTTTGGGGAAGACTAAGTGTCCATTTTAGTGATAAATTATTGTGAATGATGCATTTGGATTTTCTGTGATAAGTTTTAACATTGTGAATGATGTACCTTTATTCGCTGTTAATGCTTTGCTCTAATTTCTTATCAAATAGAGTGTTCACTATACTATGTAATCAGAAACTTGAAAGGTGTTCACAGCAGCTATCCTCTGAAAAGCTGATGATGCTTGGCTTTAAATTCCTTAATTGTTTAAGTCCAGATATTATTCTTATTATTAACCTACATTTCTTTATCCAAAGATTAATTTCTCTTAGGTAACATGAAAAAAAACATAAATACCACTTTTTTCAGTCATAAAGTTAGAGTTTTAGCTATGGCACCTGACTCATTTATGACCTTGAGCAAATGACAATCTCTCTCCGTCTCAATTTCCTTATCACAAAATGGAAATTATAGCTTTAGTAAACTCATCCCATGGTCAGAAATATTGGATTTTGTATCAGGAAATATGTACTGTGACTCATTTTACTCATTTATGAGCTGAGAATTATATATTAGATGATATGTAAAGCACCTTTCCAGGTATAAGGACTGAGAGCTCACTTTTAGTATTTTTCATCATTATTATTGTTTTATTTTTATTTCATACCTGTGATTTGTTGGCAAGATCAAACAGGAAAGACATTAGTAACTACAAAGTGCAATATAAATGAAAAAAGTTAATATCAGCATTTGTATAAGTATACTTTATGCATTACCAGAAGTCTGACCATCATGTGATTCTTTCTTTGTTTATCTTTTTAGTTACTGTCATAAATACCATTTGCTAAAATTTGAGGGAAGATAAACAAATGTGTAGACACAGACAGATGAAATATGATGAACACGGACATACATATCAGTATTAATATCCATCTATTTCTATGTCATATATATATGTATAATCTTACAGTACATATACTAACAAAATAATTGTTACAAATACCCTTCGATCCCTTAGTGTAGAAGCTGCTAGGTATTGTGTTATCCTGATTGTGTTTACACAATATTCAATTTTTTTCTTCCTGACTACTTGCAATATTTTCTCCTTTACCTGGGAACTCTGGAATTTGGCCATGATATTCCAAAGAGTTTTCTTTTTGGGATCTTTTTCAAGAGGTGATCGATGAATTTTTTTTTAATTTCTATTTTTCCCCTCTGGTTCTAGAATATCAGGGCAATTTTCCTTGAGAATTTATTGAAGGATGATTTTTAGGCTTTTTTTTATCATGGCTTTCAGGTAGTGTATTATTTTTTTAAATTATCTATCCTGGATACCTATTTCCCAGGTCAATGATTATTCCAAGGAGATATTTCACATTGCCTTTTATTTTTAAAATTTATTTGGATCTTTTTTATATTATCTTGATTTCTCATAAAGCCATTCGCTTCCATTTGCTCCAATCTAATCTTTTAGCAATTATTCTCTTCAGTGAGTGTATGAAATTCCTTTTCCTTCTGGGCAATTCAGCTTTTTAAGGTCTTCTTCTCCTCATTGGCTTTTTGGGCCTCTTTTGCCATTTGAGGTAGTCTATTTTTAAAAGTTATTGTCTCCAGTGTATTTTGGGGTCTCCTTTAAAAGCAGGCTGTTGACTCACTTTTCGTGATTTTTTGGCATCATTCTCATTTCTCTTCCAAAATTTTCCTCCACTTCTCTTACTTGGTTTTCAAAATCCTTCTTGAGCTCCTCCATGGCCTCTAACCAATTCATATTTTTCTTGGCAGCTTTTGATGCAGGACTTTTGACTTTTTTGACTTCTTCTGGTTCCATGTTTTGATTATTTTTGTTCCCAAAAATTATTCTATGATCAGTTTATGCTTCCTCTGCTTGCTCATATTGCCAGCCAATTACTGGACTTTCCATCTCTTTGACAAGATAGAACTCTACTTCCAGAATGGAGAGAGTATATCCCAAATTGCTGGGGTTTTTCACAAATTTTGTCAGAGCTTTGCAGAGGCTGCCCTCTCTACAGACACTTCGAGCTCTGGAACAGTGGCCACACACCCCAGGACCAGCACCCAAGACTGATGTAGATCCAAGCAGGTCAAAGCAAGAGTGAACTTCAGATGCTCTGAATGGTAAATTTGTTCCCCTACAATCTGCAGGCCATCAACTCCTGAGGCAGCCACATGGCAGCAGCTGTGGCCACAATCCCTCCCTGAAACCCCACCCTGGGGACAGGGGCCAGACCACTCTCTTCCATCACCTGTTTCCAACAGAGTTCCCCACTGACCTTTTTCTTTCTCTTTGGTATTTATGGATTGGGAAGATTAGAAAGCACCACAACTGCTGATGATTCACTCTCCTGAAGTGTGCTCTGGCAAGTAAGTGCTGCTGGTTTGGAGCTGCCCCTGATCTCAGACTGCACAGCACTGTCCTCCGCTCCCAGCCCAGTGTGATAGACCCTTCCTGTTGGCCTTCCAGGCTTTCTTCAGGGGGACATTTGTTTCTTCCTGTCACTTTGTGCACTCCGTAGCTCCAAAAAATATTTAGAGTCAAGTTTTACAGGTATTGGAGGTTGTTGGTGCTGAAGCTCATGCCAAGTTCTTGCGTCTACTCTGCCATCTTGTCTATACCCTCTCTTTTTCTCTTCAACATGCATTTTTGGTGCAGTGTATTTCTACTTGTAAATGACTCTCTGGGAATACATTGAAGACTTGGCATATCTACCAATTCCCTCTGTTCCACACTGAGTTCTGGCTACAATACTTTTGAGCCTTTTTTATCACCTTTTCACCTAGATCTTCCTTTTCTCCCTTTTTGTTTTCCTTTTTGACCTTGTTTTCCTTTGGTTCCTTTTGGAACTTTTTTCAGCTATCTTGAGTGAAGGTAAAGAAAGGTCAGATCAGGTTAAGCCTGTGAATGTTGTATATACAAATAGAGGTGTACTATAATGCAAGATCACAGGACTTAAAGACAAAACAATTAGGATTGTGTTCCCACTCTGGTGCTTCCTAGATGAGTTTATGGAAACAAAATATTTCCCTTCTCTCTGCCTTATCTATAAAATAAGGATTATGTTGAACTGTCTATCTCATAGTTTTATTATGAAGAAAAACATTTTGCTAAGTCTAGCAGGAGCAGTAAGGCATAATATATATTGAGCTTTCCTCAAACTCAGGAAAACTTGGATTCAAGTGTTGCCTCTGATACATGTAGGTTGTGAGAATTTGGGCAAGTCATTTAAGTTTTTAAACACAGAGAACTACTTTAGGCTTTAAGTTGTGGAACAGGTGCTCAAGTTCCTCTGCCAGAGAGAATTCCCTTTCTGGGTGTTCCCTAAACCAAGCAAATTGCTGGTATGAATGAAAAAATGAAACAATAATAAGATAATAAATAAAAAGGTGAGGTTCTTAATGCACAGAGTTGGAAAAGGGCTTTATAGATCATCTAATTCTGCCATCCCATAATAAATGAGTAAAATAAGGCAGACAGCAGTGAAATAACTTACCCAACATCACAAAGTAAGTTATTGACAGAACATGACTTCAAACCAAAATATCTTGTTTCCAAATACAATATCCTTAACCAAAATAATAACAAGTATATTTTATGCATAGTGAATAGAGATTCCTCTGGATTTTAATTATAGGTCCCCCAGACAAAGGCACCAGAGGGTCAAGGTACTTTTTAAGTCTGCATACTCTCAAAAATCATAGCCTATGAGTGCCCACTAATGCATTTACTTTTACTTCTCATCTAAATGGCACAACTAATTCAAACCAAAGACCTTTGATGCAATAGTATATTTAAACAGTAGAAATCATGCATTTTTTTTTACAAATATCTGGGGTACACATGTATGTATCAACAATGAGAAAAATTAAGACAGTAATAATGAGGAATACATAAAATAATCTGGAATCTGGACATGCACTTGCAGAAATAATTCAGGTCTCTGATGCTTGAGGACAGCCAGTGTTTTCTAGTAAGGTTATCATGCTGTTTTGACAGGATCTTGCCCCAGTTAATCTTACCTGGTGTGTAGTCTCCATTCAATCTATTATCTAAGCAGTGCTGTTTCCTGTTTATCAACCTCACAGTTGTCTTAGGTGCTCAAAGCTTATATGTATCAGAGGCAAAATTGAACTCAAGTTTTCTTGATGATAAACACATTCCCTATCCATTATTCCTTTCTGTCTCTTCTACACTTAGCAAAACATTTTCCTCATAAAAACTCTATAATTCACAGTTCTACTATTATCCCTATTTTAGAGGTAAGAAAACTGGGGCACAAAAGGGGATATTTATTGCTACATGATCCAATTTAGGAAGTAGCAGAACTAGAATTCCAAATTTGCTTCCTGTTGGTATGTATGTATATGTGGACATAACTATTATTCAATAATTTCCCAGTGTTTCCATAGACAATATTGTTCACTATTGTTGGTCAAACTGTGTCAGATTTCCCTCTGCTTCTATCTTGTGACTTCCGCTGGACTCCTCAGTTCAAATGCTACATGTTATTGACAGGAGAATGAATTGGTTCCATCATTGTTCTTTGAGAAAGAAATAGGTTTTTCTCCTATAACTTTTAGAAATTCAAAAGCTGTTGCATACTTAGTCACTTGACTAAGAATGAAAGATAAAAAAAATCTTATTTTTTCCTCATAAGGTTAGATTTATCTGTTTCTCAAAGACTTGCTAGGTTATATGGCATAGACAAATGGCCCTATGTATATATATAAAACAATTTAGGTGTTTATGTAGTTAGAACAATGAATCTGCCATAAAAAAATATAAAATAACCTGAATAATTGTCTCACCTCAGACACTTATTAACTCTGCCACCCTGGGAAAATCACTTAACTGATGACCGTGTCAGTTTCCTTAACTGTCAAATAGGGACGATAGCACCTATCTCTCAGCATTGTTGTGATGATGAAAAGAGAGTATGTCTATAAAGCAATTAGCACTGTATGTGGAACATACTAGGCACTTAATGAAAATGCTTGTTTCTTTCCTCCCTTCCATCTTCTTTGCTCTCTTCACTTTTCTTATTCCTTCCCTCCTTTCTTTCCCTCCTTTTTCCTCCTTCCTTTCCTTCCCTCCCTTCCTTATTTCCTTCCTTGGGTCCTTCCTTCCTTTCCCTCTCTCTATGCCAATGTCAGCTGTGATATTTTCAAGGAGAAAGTCCTAAAGTAAAATTCCTGAAATCTGTATAGGTAGGAGAAAGCCTAAATAATAAAGGCACAAGAAATATAGGCTGATGAAATTAAAGATCTGGACTGGCAATCTAAACAAAAAGCAAAATAAAGAAAGTTGTTTCAAACACACAGGGATAGAAAATATGGCATGAAAAAGGCACACAGTACAGCTAATCTGGGTAAAAAATAAGACTACAAGAAGAGGTAGTAACCAGATAAAGTGGGACTAGATAAAAGTGTGAAAATTTGTATAATGGTGGTTAGAACCTTCACAGAATGACCCAGTAATAGATACAGGAAGTGAAAAGCAAAGAGCTAGTAGCTTTTCTATATTGAGAACCACCTTTGTGGTGGATAAGGCCGCACAAGAGACCAATTATATATCAGATGGTTACTTGGTGAGCGCAGAATTAGAGTAAATGGAGTTATATGTCCTTAAGGGACATTTTGCTCAGGCTATAGTAGTTTGATAAATTACCCTTCTAGACTCCAGGGATATTTCAGCCTAAAGAACCAGGCCAGTCATATAAAACATTCTCTCCTCCAGAGAAACAATGACAAATTCTATACTATTCAAGTCTTCTTTTTTCAATATTCTTTGTCAATTATGAAAATCACCTACTTTATCAGACAACCTCATTTTACATTTCCATCACCTTGGGCAGGGCCCTCTGAAACAGAGCACTAACATATGACATTTTCATTTAAACCTTCCATATCACCATCCTTCTGTCATGAAATTTAGAATTTTAGGGCTAGTTAACTTTTCAAGTTTTTCTTTCCTAATTTCTGCTAACTGAATGATCCTTCTCTGTATAACTAGCATAATAACAATTCACAGTATATAGTTGTCTGTCTCATTTAATCAATATACAATATTCAGTAAGCAATTTATTATGTACCTCCTATGTTCCAAAAATCATGATAAGTATTGGACTATAATTAACAAAAAGAAAGACAGTTCTTGCTCTTAAGAAACTTACAATGTAATAGCAAGAAACAATTCAGCAAAGGAGGCAGGAATGTGTTTGTATGGTGGGGAGGGTTGCCACAAGGTACCCCACAGATCTATCTTGTTTTTTGGAGAGTTTAAATCAGGCAGAGCATCAAATGCAAAATTAAGTGAGCTTATAGTCCAGTTTCTGTCCTCTCTAATGGAAGGCATTTGAAAGAGTTTGGTATTCTACAACCCAGCCTTTAAACAGAAAGGAGAGGAGGTCATGTCAGACATGGCTTCAACCATGAGTTGCATGGTAATGAGATTAGAAGTGATGAACTTATCTTGAACTTATTGAATTACATACATAAATAATTTTGACATTCATTCCCAATCATTTACTACCACATTTCAGTTTTCATGACAGTGATAAGCAGATAAGCTTAAAAGTTCTAGGAATAGAAGTACTTTTTCTCAACTCCTACTTCCAGTCCCCATCTTCTCTGCTTCCAGCATAACCAACCATATGTTGTTGATGTGCAGTTACCCTTATAAAGCTAGGATCTGATATGGACTTCTACAGGTGTCCTATATTCTGCCTCTCCACTAACCAATGTTACTGAAGACCTAGAAGATAAATTTCTCACCACCAAAACCTTGGGTATCATGAAATTGCTAAATGTCAGAAACTGATATGATTATTATCAATGAAAAGAGAGTAAATAAGATGCATTTCCATTTCCTTAGCCACTAAGTTCTAAATACCATGGAAGATTTCTACTTGACTTATATTCAATATTTCTCTATATATACTTTTTTCTTTCCCAATTAGAGTATGTCTTTTGAAGGTAAGATGGTCTTGCTTTTGTATTCAATATTTCTATTGTTGAGCAAGTAAAGGTTTCTTAATAAATGATCCTCCTTTATTTTCTTCCTCCCTTCCTTTTCCCCTTCCTCCTTCCTTTCTTTAATGTTACATGGATCCACCCAGAACTTTTTAGCTTCCCTCTCTTTCACAATTTTCTCTCACTCCAATACATGATGGTGTTATAAATGGAACTCATCCATCTCAGTGGCAATGATAATGGGGCTTTCAGCACCATTTACCATTTCTGGTAGTTCTTCTCTGTACTCTTCAGTATATAACTTCATTCAACACAAGGTCATTAAATGTCTATGATATGCCAGTCAGTCTTATTGGCTCAGAGAATGCAGAGGAAAAAGTAAAATTAAATGTTTCCACCTTCTAGAAGCTTATTATAGTAGATTGTAGGAAATGTCATGCATAAATTTAACTAAATTTATGCAAAAGCAATTGGTAGGAAGGAAATCTGAAATGACTGAGAAACAGGTGGGATCAAAAAAGGCCTGATGTAGGAGGTGAGAAAAGCTAGGAATTCTCAAAAACAGAAGTGAGGAGAGAATTCATACTATTCATGGGAGATAGTCTTTGAAAAGACTGGAAAGTAAGTAATAGAAGCTCTTAATGAGCAATAGAAAGTAGGACAATTTGCTAAGATATGGATTTTTTAAGCTAATATAGTAATTTGGTGATGATATTCTGGACTTTAAATAACAAAGGAGCTTATTGCTTATCCCAGATTTGAAAGGGAGCCAGTGGGGCTTTAGAAACAAAGGACTGACACAGTGAGACTTGTGCTTTAGGAATTTAACTTTGTCAGCAGAGTGGAGAATGTAATGGAGAGGAGAGTACCTTGAGGCAGGGAATTCAAATAGGAAGTTATTGCAATCATCCAGCTAAGAGTTTGTGAGAAATGACCTGAACTAGAGTTGTATCCCCTATAAGTAGATAAAAAGACAGAGGAATTCTCTGTAGTTGTAGAGAGTAACACAGTACTCCAGACTATCTGAATAAGAAAGAGTACATAGTGAATATCAGCTTCTTATTCCTGGAACTTAAGTATCACAATATCTGCCTAAAATAACATTGAGTTTTTCTGTTATACCATATTTGGGGCTAATATTGAGCTTGAATTTCACATATAGCCCCAGAACTTTATCAGATGAAATGCAATCCACCTACATGGTTCCTCAATTTGTATTATAGAAGATGATCCTTAGGAAATGAAAAATTAGACACGGCTTCTATGTTTTTTTAGCTTTCATCCTATTAAATTTAGCTCAAGTTTTCTATTTTTTCAATATCTCTTTTTGGGACTTGACATCTAGTGTATAGGCTAGCCATCCCACTTTTGCATGCTCTGAAATTCTGATATAGACATAATATGTTTCTTTATCTAACTCATTCATGAAAATGTCAAACAGCATAAGAATACTCCAAGGAACTTTAAATACAGATTCCCTTGGGATTATACTGGCCATTTCTTTCTGAAATTATAAATAACCACTACTGACCATTCTAAGTCTGGGCATTTAACTGGATTTGCATATATTTAAATGTACTGTCTTCTAGCCCAGAGATGCATCCTGTAGGCCACCTGAAAGCCAAAATATTCTTGAATGTATCTTGAACCAGATCCAAATGTATTTTCTATCTGATATGAATGTGTTGACTTAGTAATTATATATATATATATATATATATATATATATATATATATATATATATATATGCATGATTTTCTAAGTCAATATATGGCCTATGATTCTTATGTTTGGATTACTGGCTCCTATTTCTATTTGAGTTTGTCAGTACTATTCTAGTTCATATCTCTAACTTTTTTAAATGAAAATAACACTATATACTTCTTAAACTGTTCTACTAAAATCTAGATAAACCATGCTTACAGCAAGCCCCATTTTCTACAAGTTTGTTTTCTTTAAGGCTTATTTAATATCTTTTGTGATTTATAATCTGTATTATTAGAAAAAATTCCTATATTGTGATTTCCCGATGCAGGCATAATCACAGATCCTTAACATAACTGAAGGAAATAAGTTAGTCAGAATCATACACTTCCTCATAATCTTATGTAGTATATTATTGAGTTTGTTTACATATATATGTGTGTGTGTGTGTGTGTGTGAGTGTGTGTGTGTGTGTTTCTTATCCTCTTCCTATTCTTTAAATTCTATAATGGCAGATACCACATTTAATAAAACATTTGCATCTTCTCCATTGCCTAGCATAATTTCCTATATAAAGGAAATACTTAAAGTTTGTTTACTTGAATTAAGTCCTAAAACAACTCAATGTATAGTGCAATATATTTATGAAGTGTAAATTCAAAAAGGAACAGATCGGTTAATACATGTTTTTAAAGACTATCAACTTTTTCCTATATGAATATACTTTTTATTATCTGAAATTGCTTTTTGGTAACAAACTTATATTATCAAATAATTTAATTTTAATAGGCCATTCCATTTCACAAATGATAAGTTGTGTCCACAATTATATCATTGTTTTGTGCAACGATTAATTACATGAACAACAATAAGCCACCCTGCCAACCTTTAAAATGGTACTAATAGTTTAAAATTTTAGATCACTTTCTAATCAGTGGTTAGAGGGGATTTTATTGTCTTCATGGAAAAATAGAATCTCTTTATTTTCTCCCAAAAGAAAATTACTTTAGATAACCTACAAATTTTATTAAGCTCTAACAGGGGAAAAGTGGAGTAAATATGATTACTATTTGGTTACAAAGTCATTCTCTTTTTTTGTTTCATTTTATCCCCACATAGGGAAACAAGATTGAATTTATAAAAGTAAAGAGTAAATAAAACATTGTGTTAAAAAAAAGTTAATAAAATTAAATCTTATTTTTCAATGACTAGGATGAATACATTCAAAATTTGGGGGATTTTCCAGACACAGATCTTTAAGGGACCTACATGGAGGTAAGGGAATTGTTTTTAAACCTCAACATTTCAGACTAGAATTTGGGAACCGGTGCTCTGGTACAGGAGTAATGATGCACCTCTTCTGTCCTATTAATCTACTCACACCATCTTCTACATTCCCTATGGCTAAGGTGATTTAGGGAAAGGAGGAACAGTTAAGTATGTATCCTAAGGTAAGATTATACTATTTTTGCTACTTTCAACTTGCCCACATTAAGCATGACATCTTTCCAATAAATAGCTTGATGAAACAAGTAACAAATGTGGTAGCACAATGTATCTTTAACCAACACAGCAGTTACTCTAACTATAGCACTTCATTTTTCATCTAATCTTAAACGAAGTCTAAGGGAGAACAAGAAAATTTAGACATAATTAATTCACTAGACCATGGAAGAATATAGTAAATGTCTTAATATCATGTAAAATAATAGTGGTATCAAAGCAATTTAGTATCAAAGAAAAAATATCGTGACTTTTACTCTTTCAGATTTAAAAAGAATTATTTTTTAAAGATATATGGAATCTGTCATGTGTAGCATTGAAAATTCTGTGTATGATATTCCCTGGGAATTTCTTTATCAGAAATTTTCCACTTATATTAAGTAAACTTTGTGCTTCCACCTAAGAGTTTGATTTAAAAAGAAAAGCATACATTTGATGATGAATAAATGAAAATTAGCAAATTTTCTAAAGTATTAAAAACATATAGGATATTAGTGAATTTTCAGATTTTTTTCATAGAAATAGATTTACAGGAAATCTGTACCTATGCTGATTTTAGCACCCTCAAGTTTGAGTACTATAAACAAAATAAGCAGAAAAAAACAATAAAAGGATATAGGAAATTATATTAAAGGAAATGTTGAATTACTTTCTGGAAACATCCTAAGATATCTAACTAAGTCAAAGATTACTATTAATCAATATCTTGTGTAGTCCAAAGCCAAATTGAAAGTGTATATATATTTACATATATATGAGAAAATCATGAAACTGCTTACTACATCGTGTACAAATGTATGTTACATATTCTCAACTAATTCCTCAGTGAAACAAGATAATCCATTTACACTTCCCTAATTAAAGCACTATCCCACTTATCACAACAGTTTTTCAAAAACTTTTCTGTATTCCTCAACATTTTCGTGGCTTTGTCTCAGTTGAGAACATTACCTCATATTTCACTGAAAATATTGAGACCATTGTATCAGCAATGCCGTATTCACAATGCCTATGGAAATTATATAATTATCTGATATAATTATTAGCTGATATAATTATCCATCACAAAATACATCATGCTTGCCATATGGGGGAATAAGCTAGAAAATTTATTAAGATACCAAAAGACTGAGTCCCAAAACCAGAAAGTGAAAGCCATCAGAGTAGTTATGAAATTGGCACAGGTAGATAAATTAGAAAGCACCCACATTTTCAAGCCTTTAAAAGAGAACAGGCTACCTCAGGCAAAGGTCCTCCTCTCCCCACTCACAGCAACCACCCAGCGTCCGGGAAGCGCACTCCCAGCAGCTCCAGCCCCTGGCAGTTCTCAGCAGGAGTCCTTAGCAGAAATTCTGGCTAACTCAAAAAGGGCTTCGCGCTGCCACTGCCTCTGCCTCTGCTGCCGCTGCCGCCATTGCCGCCACCGCTAGCCACCGCAGGAACTCCAGCTTGGCTTCCGCTTCCTCTTGCTCCGCCCCTTCCTGCTATGTCAGCAAGTCCAATGGGGCATGGAAAATCTTTAAATCCCATAACCCTTACAACCATTTACCCAGAGTTCCCTCTTTTCTCTTTCTTCTGATTTCATATTACTCAGATGTCTTCTGCTATTTTCTTCTCCCTCACAGCCCTCATGTGAGCAGATGTGGCCCTTCTCCTTGCCAAAGCAAACCCTTTTTATATTCACAAGTAACCCTGACTTCTCTACCAGATTGCTCACTCTATCATCATTACTGTCACAATAAATAATCTTCAATCAATGTCTAATTGCTGCTTCCTTGATGTTTACTGTATCCCCATGTTTTCCTCACACTTTGGAAACCTAAACTAAAAACATGTAACCTCATCTGCTCACACCAACTGGCTGCCTTTCTATATTTCTCTGTCCTTTTGTGACTAAACTGTTTGAAAAAGTAAACAACACTTTGTGCCCCAATTAGCTTTCCTCTCATCAACTCTGAAGTCTCATTTCCAGATTCATTTAACTGAAACTACTTTCCCCAAATTTGGTAATAATTTCTTACTTGCCAAATATAATGTTCTCATCTAAACTCATATCTACCCTATCTCTGTAAGCCTTTGACACTAACATTCTCTTCTCCTTGATACTTTCTTATTCCTGTTGTTTCATTTCATTGCTCTCTCAGTTTTCCTCCTACTTGCCTGACTGATCCTTCTCAATTTCCCTTGTTGGATTTTACCTTAGATCTCATCTGTTAGGAGTAGGTGACCCACAGTTCTCTGTCCTGTCCCCTCTTCTCTTCTCCCTCTATACTATTTCTCTTGGAGACCTGATTAATTCTCAGAATTTAATTATTTTCTCTCTGCAAGTGATTTTCAAATCCATTTGTCCAGCCATAACTATCTGCTTTCATCCATTCTTGCAAGGTTAAATACTTTATATTTCATAATTGAATGTCTCATATAAATATAAAATCTACCACATCCCTAACTGTACTCATTATTATTCTCCTGAATCCCTCCACTTTTCCTAACTTTGTTGTTATTCTCAAGAGCTCCTGTAATGGTAATGGTAATTTGAAGATCTTCCCTGCCCCTTAACAGGCCTAAGGGAATTTGAAAATCTTTCCTGTTTTGAAGATTTTTCCCTCCTTTCTAATAGACCAAATGTAATCACATGGAGTGCCTGGTGGGAGGAGTGTGCTGAAGGGTGGAACAGAGTGTACAGGAAGCTGGGGATCAGAGCAACTAGCCCAGAAGGAGAGAGAGTGCAGACAAGCAGAGAACTAGGCTTGTGATTGTTTGTTTGTGGAAAGGCTAAAGTATGGTGTGGCTCCTTGCTGTGTTATGGTGCATTAACTTCTTTCTTGCTTTGAAGGATTTCATTTTATGGTGTTGAGCTTTGTTTTTCTGGTATCTGAATAAAGGTTTTACTTCTATCTTTCAGATGGAGAGTCTGCTATATTTTGAGATTCAGAATGGTGCCGACATATTCATTGTCATCATTGGTTATGTGCATATTGCATTGGCACTACAATGCCACAATCCTCTTAGTCACACAGATACACAATTTAGGTCTCATCATATATTTTTTTACTTGCTTCTCCTATCTAATTCCCACTGAATTGCCAAGGCCTGATAATTTTAGCTTTTAAGTATCTCCCATATGCTACCTTATTTCTTCTAACATGTCCACCACCCCATAGAACCTCTCACCACCTCATACCTGAACTATCACAGCACTCTGGTTGATCTACTAGGTTTAAATCTCTCTTTATTCCATTATCTCCTATACTTGTTTATCAAGTTAATATTCCTCAAGTACAAGTCTAATCACAACAGCTCCCAGACCACTAATTTTTAATATTCATTTAAAAAATGTTTTGGGGTGACTAAGTGGAGCAATGAATAGACCTAAAGTCAGGATGACTTGACTTCAAATCTGGCGTCAGACACTTAACTCTTGCTACACATGTGACCTTGGGCAAATCATTTAACCCAAATTGCCCTGTTTTTCCCCCTACAAAAAGCAGAAAAAATGTCTGAGTTACAAATTTTCTTTCTGCTTCCCTCACCCTAAGGGAGTAAGCAATTTTGTAAAGGTTATACATGTTCAGTCATGCAAAACATATGATCATATGAGGCAAGTTTGAAAGAAGTAACAGATCCAAAGGGGGGAAATAAAACCTCCAAAAATGCACAAAGTGAAAACTAGCATGCTTCAATTCTGTATTCAGACTCCATTTGTTCTGTCTCTCTAAGTGGAGAGCATTTTTCATCATGAGTCCTATGGAATTATATTAGAGCATTGTATTGCTGGGAAGAGCTAAGTAATTCCCAAATCATCATCACAGAGTATTGCTGTTACCCTGCAAAATTGTTCTTCTTGTTCTGCTCATTTCACTTTGCATCATTTCATTTCAGTCTTGTGTGGACTTTCATGGTTCTATTTCCATCTAACTTTTATCCCAAACGGTCCAACCCTTGTGTCTCCACCCAAAGCAAGATTTTTAAATCCAATCCATGTCTGATATTTTGTGTATGATAAGTGGCAATAGTGCTTGATGTCATGGAGTTCTTTAAGATGAGGAACTGTTCAGGACCACCCCCAAGTTAAGCAATAACCTTTCCATTGAAAAATATAATATCCTTTTTACAAATCCATATATATGTATATACACACATTCACAAGGATGGTCATTTCTTCATACAAGATGACACCGAGACACAAGTAGTGGGTCAATACTTCTGTATGAAAATAGGAAAAAAGAGGAAACTCAAAACTTATTTTATTTTTGAGTAAAGTATGAAATGATGTCTTAAGATAAAAGTGT
The DNA here is from genome assembly GCF_028583685.1 of Petaurus breviceps papuanus. NCBI lineage: Eukaryota > Metazoa > Chordata > Mammalia > Diprotodontia > Petauridae > Petaurus > Petaurus breviceps. The sequence continues at coordinate 18,494,014 of NW_027187351.1, read as the reverse complement.
CTGGCAGGGAAATTAAGGATGAATATATATATATATATATATATATATATATATATATATACCCTCTTTTTTTTCAACTCATAGAGCTATCTCTTTTATACATGACCACCTTACCATTTACCATATGTCTAGACTATTATGGTAGCCTTCTATTTAGTCTCCCTTCCTCTTGCTTTATGTCCTATTAGAATACAGAGTCTTTGTGGGCATGAACAACGGTTTTGACTTTCTCTATACCCCTCTGTTTAGCAGCCCCCCAAAAGTAACAACTGCTTTATAAATGCTACTTAACTAAATGGGTGATCAGCATTTTGAACTCCTAGTTTGTTATGAGAAAAGTTTCTTAAGGAGGCCCAGGATTACCTAGAGTATGGGACATTACTATTGAAAATTTCAAGAGACAGTGGTATTAGCATTTATATAGTTCAGTCTAACAGTGGCTAACTGTGAAGTTCTCTATAGAGTTTATCATGTTTCTCCAGATCAGTTCAACCCAGGCCTCAATATTTATCTTCTTCCTACCGCCTCTAGAGAATTCTCAAATGCTGTGACCAAGTTTTTGTACTTAGAAACTACTAATTATTCTTTTTCCCCTATTTCTTCTGAACCCCTTGGTGCTGTATCTGGACCAATTAATAAAGGAATCATCCTCCTTTTTAGTCCCTTTATACTAAACTGGGCTCCTTTTCCCTAAGTTCTTTATGTCTCCCACTAAAACAATGATTGCTCAGCCTGGTATGGATGTCCCAGAACTGTTTCTATCCTATATCTTTTTTATCTATGTACTTTTGTCTATGGAGTAAATATAGGACAGAAGATGGAAAGATGTATTTGGTATCAGTTCTGTGTTTGAATCCTTCCCTACACAATAGCTGTGTGACCTAGCGTGGCCACTTATCCTTTCTCAGGCTCAGTTTTCTCATCTATATAAAAGAAAATATTAACAGCAAGTCCTTCATAGGGTTGTTGTGAAAATTAAATGAGCTAATGTACATAAAACTCTTTGCAAAATTTAAAATACATTCATTACTTTATTCATGGTTGCTAACAATTTGGATTTGGTCCTAAGGTTAAATATATGCCTATTTAGCCAGATTTTTTATCTTCTCTTTTTTTGTTTTCCATTTTCTCATGTAATTCAAATCCTACAGTTATGGCAGTCTCCTCCATTTAATTTAAAAATTTAATTTTAAAAATAAAAAAAAATGTATGACACTTTAATTGGTCAAAATGTTTGCCAATCATTAACAGCAAAAGTGGCAACATGCCAGTAAATTATCAGCTATCAGTATAAATTTAAACTGATAAGAATGTCTCCAGGAATTGATAGGTGAACTGTGAACCTCACCTACAAAAATGTTGTAAAATATTAGGAATATAATATAATATTAGAAAGATATTGAAATTCCTAATATTAGGAAAATATTAGATTATATTAGGAAGGTAATAATAGGAAGATAAAACTAGAAACATAAAGCTGTATATATATACATATATATATATATATTCATTAAAAAAATAACAAGGGCAAGAATGGCAATTTTTTTGTATTTATTTAGTTTTTAATTTTTTTCTCCATGATTTATTTTTAGTTTTCAACATCCATTTCCACAAGATTTTGAGTTCCAAATTTTCTCTCCATCTCTCCCCTACCCCCCACCCAAAGATAACAAGCATACTTATTACCCCTTGTGCCACTCTTCTCTCCCTAATATCTCTCCCAGCCCTCCCTTACTCCCATAACCCTTACTTTCTTTTAGGGTAAGATGGATTTCTATACCCCATAGCATGTATAACTTATTTTCTGTTCTTGTAACAACATTTAAAAAAAAAATACTTGTTTTTAAAATTTTGAGTTACAAATTCTCTACCTTCTTACCTACTCACCCATCCCTGCTGAGGAGACAAGCAATTCAATATATGTTATACAGGTCTACTTATGCAAAGCATTTCCATAGTAGTCATATTGTGAAAGACTAACTATACTTCCCTCTATCCTATCCTTCCCCCCCGCTATTTTTTAATTTTCTACTTTGACCCTGTCCCTTTCAAAAAATATATTTGCTTCAAGGGGTGGGGCCAAGATGGTGGAGTAAAGGCAGGGATGTACTTGAGCTCCTCTCCAATTACCTCAAGTAGTTGTAAAAAAAGACTGTAAACATAATTTAGTGCAGCAGAACCCACAAAAAGACAGAGAGATGTATGTCTCCAACTGAGGACAACCTGGCACACAAAAAGAAAAGGTCTATCACTCAAGAGTGGAAAAGAGCAAAGTTCCATGTGGGCTATGCAAAGAAAAACCAGCAGCACAGACCAACTGGGTCAGAAGTCAGGGCATCAAATCACTGGCAACTGTGGTGACTTCCACACTACTCAATACAAAAAAAAAAAAAGGAAAATAAAAGATCAGTGGGGAAACTCTGTTGGAACTGGATGTGAGAAGACTGTAGTCAAGCCCCTGCCCCCATGGTGGCAGAGGAGGCTGTGATTGCAGTTCCTGCCACAGTGGCTGCTTCCAGAATTCCAGCCCCACAGATGGTGGGGGGACCAAGCAGCCTGGATCTGGTTCATAGTATTCAGTGACAGTTTTGGGTCAGGAGTGCTGACATGGCAGAGATTGTTGAGGCTGTGGAGAGGCAGTCCTTCTCACATTTCAAAGGCAGGTGCCTAGAAGAAGTTCTGAAAACAGCTGCATAAAATCCCAGAAATTTGCAACATAGCACCCTTCACTCTGGAATCAGAGTTATATTAAGTCAAAGAGTTCAAAAATCAAGTATTTGCGTGGCAAGATGAGCAAACAGAGAAAGAGACATCTCACTGTAGGATCTTATTTTGGTGATGAAGAGAATCAAAACAGAATCAGAAGAAGATGACAAAGCCAAAACTTCTGCATCAAAAGCATCCAAGAAAAATATGAGTTAGTCACAGGCCATGGAGGAGCTCAAAAAGGATTTCAAAACTCAAATAAGAGAAGTAGAAGATAAATTTGTAAGAGAAAGGAGAGTGTTGTAAGAAAATCATGACAAATAAGTCAACAGCTTGCTGAAGGAGACCCAGAAAAAACAATTACTGAAGAAAATAACACATTATGGAGTGGCTAGGTGGCACAGTGAATAGATAACTGGCCATGGAGTCAGGACCATCTGAGTTTAAATATGACCTTATACATTTAACACTTATGAGCTGTCTGATCTTAGGCAAATCACTTAATCCCAATTGCCATGCCTTCCCCCACTCTCAAAAGCAAAAGAAAAGAAGTGTTACAAGAGAAAATAACACCTTAAAAATGGACTAACTGAAATGGCAAAAAAGGTCCAAAAAGGCAATGAGGAGAAGTATGCTGTAAAAAGCAAAACTGGCTAAATGGAAAAGGAACTGCAAAAGGTCACTGAAGAAAATAATTCCCTCAAAATTAGATTGGACCAAATAGAAGCTAATTTTTTTTGAGAAATAAATATATTATAAATGGATCCAAAATAATGAAAAAAAGAAGGCAATTTTAAATATATCATTGGAAAAGCAGTGACCTGGAAAGTAGATCCAGGAGAGATAATTTTAAAAGGATTGAAAGTCATGATCAAAAAAAGAGCACAGACATAATCTTTCAAAAAATTATAAATGGAATTTGCCCTGATATTTTAGAACCAGAGAGTAAAATAGAAATTGTAAGTATTCACAGAAAGAAATTCCAGATTTCCTAGGTCAGGGAGAAAATATTACAAGCATTCAGGAAGTAACAATTATTAAAGTTTAACTCTTTACATTCCTACATAGAAAGATGATATTTGTAACTCAGGAGACTTTTCTTAGTTTGAGGATAGTTGAAGGGAATATATATATATATATGAATATATGTGTATACATGAGTGTATATATGTGTACACATTTATACATAGACAGAGGGCACATGGTGAATTAAATATGAAGGACTGATATTTAAAAAAATAAAATTAAGATGTGGGAGAGGGATATATTGGTAGAAGGAGAAAGGGAGAGATACAATAATGTAAAGCATCTCACATAAAACAGGTAACAGAAAGCTATTACAATGAGGGAAAAAACATGGAGTAGGGAATGAGTTAATCTTACTCTCATTGTATTTAGCTTAAGGTGGGAATAATATACAAACTCAAAAGGCTACCTTACCCTAGAGGAAAGTAGGGAGGAAGGGGATAAGAGGGGAAGATAATAGAAGGGAGAACAGATTACTGAAGGGGTAGAAGGGGTAGGCGGAAGCAAACACTTTTGAAAAGGGACAGGGTCTAAGGAGAAAGGGCAAAAGGGATGTGGGATTGGATGTAAGTTAGTCCTTCATAAAATGACTGCTATGGAAATGTTTTGTATAAGTACAAATGTATAACTTGTATTAAATTGCTTGTCCTCCCAGTGGGTATGGGTGAAGAGGGAAGAAGGTAGAGAATTTGGAGCTCAAAGTTATAAAAACAAATGTTAAAAAAAATTGTTGTTACATGCAACTGGGGAATAAGATATACAGAAAATGGACTATAGAAATCCATCTTGCCCTGCAAGAAAGTAAGGGCAAAGGGGCTAAGGGGAGGGTTGGGAATGATATGTGAGAGGGCAGACAGAGGGAAGGAGTAATCAATATGCTTATCATCGTGGTGTGGGGAGTAGTAGAGATACGGGGAGAAAATTTGGAACTCAAAATCTTGTGGAAATGAATGTTTAAAACTGAAAATAAATAAATAAGTTAAGGGGAAAAAGTATTTCCTTTGGACTGCCGTTCCTCAAATCTGCTCTCCCTCTTATCATCAAATCATCTTATCCCCTTCTCCTCTGCTTTCTTGCATGGTGAGATACCAAATTATGTGTGTGTACTATTCCCTCCTTTAGCCAAATTCAGTGAAAGTAAGGTTGACTCATTCTCTTTCACCTCCCTGCTCTTCTCCCCTCCCCCACTGTAAGATTTCTTTTATCTCTTTTTTGTGAGGCAATTTACTCTATTCTATCTCTCCCTTTATCCTTCTCCCAATAGTCCTCTCTCACTTGTTAATTTTATTTTTAGAAATCATACCTTCATTTTCAATTCATCCTATTCTCTCTGTCTATGTGTACTTACACACACACATACATACACATAAACACAGACACCCAGCTATACATACTTATAAATGTATACATACATGTACGTATTTCCTTCAACTATCCTCATACTGAGAAAAGTCCCATAAATTAAAACATCATCTTTACATCTAGAAATGCAAACAGTTCACTTTTAATAAGTTTTTTTATGATTTCTTTTCCCTGTTTACCTTTTCATGCTTCTCTTGATTCTTGTATTTTGAAGTCAAATTTTCTGTTCAGTTCTGGTCTTTTCATCAAGAATTCTTGAAAGTCCTCTATTTCATTGAATACCCAATTTTTTTTCTTGAAGTATTATACTCAGTTTTACTGAGTATAGACTGGTAGATGGTTCTTGGTTTTAATCCTAGCTCATTTGATCTCTGGAATATCATATTCCAAGTCCTTCAATTCATTAATGTAGAAGCTGCTAGATCCTGTGATATCCTGATTTTGTTTCCACAATAGTCAAATTGTTTCTTCCTGACTGCTTGTAATATTTTCTCCTTGACCTGGGAACTTTGGAATTTGACAATAATAATCTTAGGAGGTTTCTTATGTGGATCTTTTTCAAGAGTGGATAGATGAATCTTTCCACTTCTATTTTACCCTCTGGTTGTCGTATATATGGATAATTTTCCTTGAAATTTTTTTGAAAGATGATGTCTATGTTCTTTTCTGATCATTTTTTCAGGTTATCTAATACTTTAAAAATTTTCTCTTGGGGATCTATTTTCCAGCTTAGTGGTTTTTACCAATGAGATATTTCATATTGCCTTCTATTTTTTCATTCTTTTCTATCTGTTTTATAATATCTTGGTTTATTATAAAATCATTAGCTTCCATTTGCTCCAATCTAATTTTGAAGGAATTGTTTTCTTCAGGGAGCTTTTGTAATTTCTTTTCCTCCGGGTCAGTTATGCTTTTTAAGGCATTTTTTGCCTCATTGTTTTTTAGACCCTTTTTTGCCTTTTGAGTTAGTCTATACTTTACAATGTTATTTTCTTCAGTGGTTTTTTTGGGGGTTTTCTTTAGCAAGCTGCTAGCTCATTTTTCATGATTTTATTCCATCTCTTTCATTTCTCTTCACAATTTTCCTTCTAACTATGCTCCTCCATGGTCAGTGACAAATTCATATTTTTCTTGGAGGCTTTTGATGAAAAAGTTTGACTTTGTTGTCTTCTTCTGATTCTATGTTTTGATCTTTGTTGCCAAAGAATGATCCTATAGTCTGATTCCTCTTTCTCAGTTTGCTCACCTTGCCAACCAAATACTTGGCTTTTGAACTCTTTGCCATGGTAGAACTTGGCTTCCAGAGTGGAGAGTGCTGTGTTCCAAATTTCTGTGGTTTTGCACAGTTGTTCTCAGAGCCTCTTCTAAGCACCTGCCACAGAATTGTGAGGAGGACTGCACTCCACAGTCTCAACAAGCTCTCTGACTCTAATGCTCCTCCTCACTCCAGGGCCACCAGTAAAGCCTGCTACCAAGATCTGAGAGTAGTAATTCATGAGAAACCTTCCTCCAGGCCAACAAAGAGATTCCTACAATTCCCCCCCTGGTCAGTTACCCCACCACCACCACTATCTATGAGCCTGGAGCCCCAGAAACAAGCCTGCCAGCTGCTGCAGCCCTGCTGACTCTTTCTAATATTTTCTTCTTGACCAGGGAACACTGGAATTTGGCTATAATATTCCTGGCAGTTTTCTTTTTGGCATTTCTTTCAGGAGATGATAATTAGGTTGTTTTAATTTCTATTTTATCCTCTATTTCTAGAATATCAAGGCAAGTTTCCTTCATAATTCCTTGAAAGATGATTTGTAGGCTCTTTTTTATCATAGCTTTCAGATAGTCCAATATTTTTTTAATTTTCTCTCCTCAATCTATTTTCCAAGTCATAAATTTTTACAATAAGATATTTCACAATGCCTTCTGTTTTTGTAATTCTTTTGTTTATGTTTTATAATTTTTTGATTTCTCATAATGTCATTACCTTCCACTTTCTCCATTCTAATTTTTAAGGAATCATTTTCTTCAGTGATTGCTTTTACCTCCTTTTCCCTTTAGCCAATTCTGATTTTAAGGCATTTTTATCCTTTTTGGGTTTTTGGACCTCTTTTGCCTTTCGGTTTAGTTTTTTTTTTTTTTTTAAGATATTATTTCTGTCAGTATTTTTTGAGTCTCCTTTAGCAAAGCTGTTGACTTGATTTTTCACAATTTTCTAGCATCACTCTCATTTCTCTTTCCAATTTTTCCTATACTTCTCTTACTTGATTTTCTAAATGTTTATTTTTTTTTCATCAGCTCTTCAATGGTCTTAGACAAATTCATATTCTTCTTGGAGGTTTTCAATTAGGAGCTTTGAATTTGTTTTCTTCTTCTGAGTGTACATTTTTATCTTTCTTGTCACCACAGTAAGATTCTATAGTCTGAGTTTGTTTTTCCATTTTTGGTCACTTTCCCAGCTTATTTCTTGATTTTGTAAACCCCTTTTTTATGTAGGGCTCTCCTTCCAGTGTGGAGGGTATGCTGTCCCAAGTTTCAGAATTATTGTGCAGTTGTTTTCAGAGATACTTCTAGGGAATTGTAGGTTTTCATTTCTTCCCAGATGGTATGATTGAAGGAGAGGTATTTACTCCTCTCCTAGACTGTGCTCTGGTGCTCTGGTGAGGGATGACAAGTTTTCTTTTCTTCCCTAGAACTTTGATGAGTGTTTTCTCTCTTCTTCTCCCACAAGCTCTGCTATGGCAGTGGTTCTCCTTGCTCCAAGAATGCCACATAGGAATGTGACCCATATATGTGTATGCAGTTCTTTGCTCTGCCCCACATCCAAAAAAGGGTAAATTTAATTTAAAAAAATGTTCCGGTTCCTAAAAGGAAGTGAAATGATTGACTTTCATTAAATTAAAAAAAAATCTAATAATAGATACTTTAGCTATCATAGTATTGTGAGGTACAGTGCTAAAGCTGCTACTTCTTCCTCCTTCAATAAAAATATCACTGACCTCAAGGAAGATATAATTTGTTTGAAAGCTACAATATTCACACGAATACTTAAACGCAAAAGATAAGAAAAATCATATAAATTAGCTTTTCATTGAATAACAAAATGATAATATAGAAAAAAACAGAAAATAAGTCTTGATGGTGGTAACAAAGTTACTCATTTGTAAAATGGTCATAATAGTTCTCTTCTTGCCTACTTCACAGTGTTGTTTTCAGAATCAAATGAAACTATAAATGCGAATTTTTTAAAAACTATTTGGTGTGAATGGGTAAAAATATTACTCCTTTTCACCCAGATATTCTTTTGGAAACATTATGTACTAATAATATTTGGAACATCATAATTTATAAAAGAAATCAAAGCTGTGGATACTCTGAAAGGGAAATGAATATGCACATAAATTTGTTTAAACAAATATTTTCCTAAAAATTCCCTGTGCTCAAGAAATATATGAATGTAAAGGATGGATAATCCCTCTGGAACCTCTGGAAAGAAAAAAAATTCACTTCTTCATTCTTTCCCTGTTAGCTCCAGTACTGATTCTGTTGCAGAGGGGGCTTTGCCCACCCAAAAACTGTTAGGCTTTCATGATGTGTTGTGGTATAACCATTTCAAAGAATGCAGACTCAGACCACCTCTTATCCAAGTACAAGGCATTTAATGAGATTGACTCCTCTCATGAAGTCAGCTAAATTCCAAGAGAAACGAGGAACTTTAGAGAAAGCTAAATGAATTTTTACAGGGTAAAGATGAAGTTACATAATAGGAATGATTAATATTAAAAAGGCAGGAGGGGGTTGTTAAGGGATTAGGTAATGCAGGAGGTTCCCATCTATGCTTTGGTGGTTAAACATTCTGATCACTCTGTCCTCCAATTTGTGGTCCTGTGTGGTGAAGAAAGATAGTTAAGTATTGTCATCCTGTCTTGGGATATATGGGTGATGTGATTATGATTGAATACAAGACCACACCTGTTTCTGTGGGAATGGGTCTGAAGGTAGGGACTAACTAGAGGCAGTAGCTGGGTTTCCATCACATGGACACACCTACTGTTTATGTGGGAACTAAGAGTTTGGGGACATGCCTCTTGTTCCAGTAAGCACTGAGACATACATGAAAAATTTCAGACATTGTCAGCGTGGGGCTAGGTAGATACAGTGGGCCTGCTGTTCAGTGTAGCTGGGCCTATAATGAAGTTAGGATATTGGGTCTGGGAGCAGCTTTATTATGATTCCATAAAGTTTTGGGACTCTGCCTCCTTCATAGCTCAGTAATCTTTATGTCATTATGTGGTATAGACCCTTCCAATGATTAGTCACTTCTACCTGGAACCTCCATTTAAAGAAAGTGCCCACATAAGCAGTGTTCACTTGTCCATTCCTGTCTGGGCTCTGAATCTGACTCTCACCATTTTTTTTTCTAATTTATGCTCCTTTTCAGCTATGTTTCAGCTATGTTTCCTTGAGGGTTAGAGATTTTATTATATATATATATTTATATGTGTGTGTGTTTATGTGTAGGTATATATGTGTATATATGTGTGTGTGTTTATGTGTAGGTATATATGTGTATATATGTGTGTGTGTGTTTATGTGTAGGTATATATGTGTATATATGTGTGTGTATGTGTGTGTGCATGTGTGTGTGTATTACGAGCACTTAACAGAGTGCCTGAAGCATGCAAAACATTTAATAAATGCTTATTGACTTGCCTTAACTTAATTGTATTGTACATACCATACCTGTAAAATCTATAAAACACACACACACATATATCCACCCTCACACATGCATTCATATGCCCTTCTATATAGACATATACATGTATGTATACACACACACATATATATTCCCTTAAACTATTCTCAAATTGAGAAATATTTCTTAAGTTATAATTATCATTTTCCCTGTAAGAATGTTAATAGTTCAACTTTGATAAGTTCCTTATGATTTATTTTCCCTGTTTACTTTCTTTTGCTTCTCTTGCTTCTTGTTTCTGAATGTCAAATTTTCTACTCAAGCTTGGTTTTATCATCAAGAGTGCTTGAATGTCTTCTATTTCATTCAATGACCATATTTTCCCATGAAATATTATACTCAGTTTTTCTGGTTAGGTGATTCTTGGCTTTAATCTGAGCTCCTTTGACCTCTGGAATATTATATTCCAAGCCCTTTGATCCCTCAATGTAGAAAGGTCCAGGTCCTATATTATCCTGATTTTTTTTCCACAATATTAAAATTGTTTCTTCTTGGCTCCTTGTGATATGCTCTCCTTGATCTGGGAATTCCAGAACCTGGCAAAAATGTTACTAGGAGTTTTCTTTTGGGGATCTTTTTTCAAAAGATGATCAGTGGATTCTTTCAACCTCTATTTTGCCCTCTGGGTCTAAAACATCAAGGCAATTTTCCTTGAGAATTTTTTAAGGAAGATGTCTAGGTTCTTTTTTTGATCATGTCTTTCAGGTAGTCCAATAGTTTTAAAATTAACTCTTTTGGATCTGTTTTCCAGGTCAGTGGTTTTTCCAATGAGATCTTTCACATTGACTTGTATTTTTTTCATTTGTTTGCCTCTGTTTAACAGAACCTTGATGTCTCGTGGAGTCACTAGTTTCCATGTGCTCCAGCCTAATGCTGAAGGAATTATTCTCTTCAGTAAACTTTTGAGATTCTTTATTCCATCAGGCAGATACAGAGTTTTATGGCATTCTTCTCTTCATTGGCTTTTTGAGCCTCTTTTGCCATTTGTGTTAGTCCAATATTTAAGGTGCTTTTTTTAGTAATGTTTTTGACTCTCTTTTCATGATTTTCTTGCATTGTTCTCATTTCTCTTCCTAATTTATCCTCCAGTTCTCTTATTTGGTTTTCAAAATCCTTAAGCTCCTCTATTGCCTATAACCAGGTCATATATTTCTTGAAAGCTTTTTGTGTAGGGGTTCTGAATTCGTTCTCTTCCTACCATTCCATATTTTGATCCTTTTTGTCCCCCCAAAAAGAATCCAAAGTGGGATTGCTATTTTTGCTTTACTTCCTTTGCTTGCTCATGTTGCCAATCAATTACTTGGCATTTGAACATTTTGCCACAGTAGAACTCTGCTTCCGGAAAGGAAAGCTGTCCCAAATCTGTGAGGTTTTCACAGCTGTCAGAACTATTTGTTGGCTGTCCTCTCTGAAGCCTACACACACTCTGGCTCACTGGTCACACACCCCAGGATCTCCACCCTAGACAGCAATCTAGATCCAAGGAGGTTAAAGGAAAAGCAATTACCCTTCAGAGTGGTTGCTTGGTCCCCCTACAATCTGCAGGCTAGGATCTCTGAAGGAGCCATGCTGCAGTGGCCAGCAGATCTCAGATACTTTCCCTTTCTGGAGGGTCAGAGGCTGGACCACAGTCTTGGACTCCCTGTTCCCAAAGTCTACACTGAACCCTCACTTTTTCTTTGGCAAGTATATGTTGATAATTCTGGAAACCATGACAGCTGCTCCTAATCCACTCTCCTGAAGTCTCTCTAGTTGTGGCTAGTCAGGGTGCCCTGGGGCTATAACCACAGGCTCACATGAAGATGGGATCTGCTCCCAGCACTCTGTGAAGGACACTTCTTTTCTGCCTGCTGGGCTATCTTCAGGGGGAAGTTTGTTTCTTTTTATCACTTTTTTGGGTTCTGTAGCCCTAAAGTTTGTTTAGAATCATTTTTATAGTTATTTGAGGTGGTTATGAGGGGAGCACAGGGAATATTAATGTGTCTATGCTGCAATCTTGGCCCTGCCCTCCTTAACATTTGTTTTTAAATCTTTGAATTCCAGATTTTCTCCCTTCTTCTCTCCTCAGTGAAGGCAAGTATTTCAACATAAATTATACATATATAGCTCTGCAAAATATTTCAAAAATAGACATGTTGTGAAAGACAAAATATATTTCCCTCCATCCTATACCACCCCTCCATTTATTCTCATTTCTCCTTTGACACTTTCTCTCTCTATTTTTTTTTTTTTTGCTTTATGGAGGGCAAATGGGGTTAAGTGACTTATGTTAAGTGACTTACCCAAGGACTCATGGCCAGTTTTTTTGTGTTAAGTGTCTGAGGCTAGATTTGAATTCAGGTCCTACTGACTCCAGGGCCAGTGGTCTATTCACTGCTCCACCTACCTGCCCCAACCCTTTCCCTTTTCAAAAATGTTTGCTTCTGACTGCCCTCTGATGCAAGCAGCCCTCCCTCCAATCACCCCACTCTTCTATCCCCTTTTCCCCTACTTTCCTTTTGGGTAAGATATCCAATTGAGAGCATATGTTATTCCATCCTTAAGGCAAATCCAATGGGAATAAGGTTTAATATTTCACCTCCCTGTTCTTCTCCTCCATTGTAAGAGCTTTTTCTTGCCTCTTTTATGTGAGATAACTTACTATGTTCTATCTCTCCCTTTTTCCTTCTTCCAACATAATTCTGTCTCACCTCTTAATTTTTTTTTCTAGATAGCATCTCTTCATATTAAACTCACACTGTGCCCTCTGTCTATGTATACATTTACACACATGTACACATATATACATACACATACACACCTATATATGTGTATGTGTGTATACACACACAGATCTATTTATTACCTTCAACTATCCTCATACTGAGAAAAGTCACATGATTTACAAATATCATCTTTCCATCTAGGAACACAAAGAGTTCAACTTTAATAGGTTCCTTATAATTTCTCTTTCCTGTTTACCTTTCCATGCTTCTCTTGATTTTTATATTTGAAAGGAAAATTGTCTGTTCAGCTCTAGCCTTTTCATCAACAATGCTTGAAAGTCGTCTATTTCATTGAATATCCATATTTTCCCATGAAATGTTATGCTCAGTTTTTCTGGATAGATGATTCTTGGTTTTAATCATACCTCCTTTAATGCCTGGAATATCATATCCCAAGTCCTTCCATCCCTTAATGTAGAAACTGCTAGATCTTGTATTATCATGATTGTGTTTCCACAGTACTCAAATTGTTTCTTCCTAAATTCTTGTAATGTTTTCTCCTTGACCTGAGAATTCTGGGATTTGGCTATAATATTCCTAGGAGTTATCTTTTGGGGACCTTTTTCAATAAATGAGAGGTGAATTCTTTCCATTTCTAATATACCCTCTGATTGTAGAATGTCAGGGTAGTTTCCCTTGATAATTTATTGAAAAATCATATCTAGGCTCTTTTTGGAGCATGGCTTTCAGTTTTACTCTTCAATAAATTTTTAAATTATCTCTCCTGGATCTATTTTCTAGGTCATTGGTTTTTGTGATGAAATATTTTACATTGCCTTCTATTTTTTCATTCTTTTGAATATGTTTTTATAATATCTTGATTTCTCATGATTTCATTAACTTCTATTTGTTTGAATCACATTTTGAAGGAATTATTTTCTTTAGTGAAATTTGAAGTTCTTTCTCCATCTGGCCAATTCCGCTTTTTAAGGTATTCTTCTCCTCATTGGCTTTTTGGACCTCTCTTGCCATTTGAGTTAGTCTTTTTTAAAGTTATCTTTTTCTTCAGTATTTTGGAGGTCTCCTTTAGCAAGCTGTTACCTCATTTTTCATGATTTTCTTGCAGCATTCTCATTTCTCTTCCCATTTCTTCCTCTACTTCTCTTACTTCATTTTCAAAATCTTTCTTCAGCTCCCCCATGGTCTGTGATCAATTCATATTTTTCATTGAGGCTCTTGATGCAGGAATTTTGCCTTACTTAGCTTCTTCTCATTCTATGTTGTGATCCTCTTTGTCCACAAAAAAAGATTCTATAGTCTGATTTCTCTTCCTCTTTTTCTTATCTTGTCAGCCAAACACTTGACATTTGAACACTTTGCCCTTGTAGAACTCTGCTTTCAGAGTGGAGAGTGCTATGTCCCAACTCTATGGGATTTTTCACAACTCTTTTCAGATATTTTTATAGGCCCCTGCCTCAGAACTCTGAGGAAGACTGTCTCTCCACAATCTCAAAAAGCACTGCCATACCAGTGCTCTACCACCCAAGACTGTAACCCAGATCCAAGCATGGTAAAACAAGAGAATCGTGCCTCTGTGCCAGCAGAGATTCCTGTATTTGTCCTCTGGTCAGCCACTTGGTCCCCCCAACATTCTGTGGCCTTTACCTCTGGAAGCAGCTATCACATTATCAGCTGTAACTTCTGCCACCTACATTGCCTCAGGGACAGAGGCAGAACCCCAGTCTTTTCTCTCCAAGTTCCAAAAGAATTTCCCCACTTACCTTTTACTTTCTTTTTTGGCATTTATGGATTAAGAAGTCTGGAAACCTCCACAGCTCTTAGTGATTAATTTCCCTGTAATCTTCTCTGGCATGTTTGTGTGCTGGTCTGTGCTGGCATGACCCACACAGAACTGTGCTCTGCTCTCATCATGGAGCAATAATCACTTTCTTTTAGTTTGCCAGGCTGTCCTCAGCTGGTGACATATTTTATTCTGTCATTTTGTGCATAATTTAGCTCTACAAAAATTTTAGAGTAATTTTCCACAGTTATTTTAGGTAACTGGGGAGGAGCTCAAGTTAGTTCCTTCTTTTATTTCATCATCTTGACTTTGCCTCATTCTGCCATTTTGGCACTGCCTCTGATATTTTTTTTCAGTTCTACTTTACTTTCTTGTTCTGAAATTTAAAAACAATTCTCTTAAATTTTCTTAATTATTTATTGGAGTATAGTTTCTAGAATATTTGTCATCATCATTTTCAGGAAGTTCAACAATTCTCCTATTGTCTCTCTTTGATCTATTTTCCAGGTCAGTTTTATTAATTATTTTTTTGTGATGAGTCATTGCGAATTCTTTTCAATATTTTTTCATTCATTTGACTTTGGTTTATTTTTTTATGATGGCTCATGAAGGCATTAGCTTCTCCTTGCACAGTTCAGAATCTCTTTTTTTTCCAATTGGTTGACTTTCTTTTCATAATTTTCTTGCATTGTTCTTTTTGTTCTGAACCTCTTTTATTTGTTTCTGAAAGTCCTTTTTTATACTCTTTCAAGAACTCTTTTTGGGTTTGTGACCATTTTACATACTTATTTGAAGCTTTAGAAGTAAATGTTTTAACTTCATTGCCTTCTTCTAAGTTTGAACCCTGATTTTCTCTATCAGTATATTAGCTATGGTCAGATTCTTTCTCTTTTGTTTATTCTTTTCAAACAAGTGTCTTATTTCTTAGCTTGTAACTTTATGTTAGAATCAGGCTCTATTTCTGAGTTTCAGAGAATCATGTCTCAGTATCTAGGGGGTTTTTTGCTGTTATTTTTAAAAATTTATTTATTTACTTTTAGTTTACAACATTCGGTTCCACAATCCCTTGACCTTTAAATTTTCTCACCCTTCCTCTGCTCCCTCCAGACCCGATGGTGGCATGTAATGAAATATAGGATCTACAGATACCTTCACAAGAAACATTATTTGTGGTGTAAAGAAGAATTATTGCCAATGGAATGATCAATGAGAAAGAATATACAAAACATTGCAAAAGGAGAGATCAAGTAGTTTGCTTCAATCTGCATTCAGATTCTGTAGTTCTTTCTCTGGATGTGGATATCCCTTTCCATCATGCATGTTTTGGAGTTGTCTTATAACCTAGCATTGCTGAGAGGACCCCAAACTATCAATGTCATCACACATATGATGTGTCTGTAATTGTGTACAAAGTTCTTCTGGTTCTGTTCTCCTCACTCAGAATCAGCTTATATAAGTCTCTCCAGGTTTCTATGAAGTCTGTCTGCTCTTCATTTCTTATAGCACAAGACCATTCCATTCATATATCACAACTTGTTTAACCATCCCCCAATTGATGGCCATACCCTAGATTTCCATTTCCACATATGCCACCATTAAAAGACCTGCTGAAAATGTTTTTGCACATACAGGTCCTTTTCCCACTTCTATGATCTCTTTGGAATACAAACCAAAATTGGTATTTCTGGGTCAAAGGGTATGCACATTTTTATAACTCTTTGAGCATAGTTCCAGATTGCTCTCCAGAATGGTTGAATCAGTTCACAAGTCCACAAAAATGCATTAGTGGTCCAATTTTTCTACATCCTCTCCCACATTTGTCATTTCCCTGTTTTGTCATCTTAGCCAATCTGACCAGTGAGAGGTGGTACCTCAGAGTTGTTTTGATTTGCATTTCTTCAATCAGTAGTGATTTAGAGCATTTTTTTCATATGCTTATAGATATCTTTAATTTCTTTCTCTGTAAAATGCCTGTTCATATCCTTTGACCATTTATCATTTGGGAAATGACTTATATTCATATAGATTTGACTCAGTTCTATGTATATTTTAGAAATGAGGTCTTTATCAGACACACTGGTTGTAAAAAAAAATATTTCCCAATTTTCTCCTTATGTCTTAATCTTGGTTATGTTAACTTCATTTGTACAGAAACTTTTCCATTAAATGTATTCTGAATTACACATTTTTGCATTTCATAATGCTCTCTAACTATTGTTTGGTCATAAAATCTTCCTTTCTCTGTAAATACCTTACTCTCCCAGACTGCTTGCAGCATCAGCCTTTATACCTAGATTGGGCATCCAGTTGGACTAAATTTTGGTACACAGTGTAAGATATTGGTCTATGCCCAGTTTCTGCCACATCTTTTTCAATTTTCCCAGCAGTTTTTGGTCAAATACTGTATTTGTCTCCCAGCAGCTGGGTCTTGGGATTTATCAAACAATAGATTACTACAGTTATTGACTGCTGTGTTTTGTTGTTACTTTTTGAGCACTGTCTGGAGCCCTGACCTCAAGTATTACTCTCTGCCCCTGAGCTATGACCAGGCCCCCCAGCAACATTGACATAGTAAAGGCTCTTTTTCCCTGCCATCTATGTGGTTACTGTAAGCTTCAGCTTACCCTACTATCCTGAAATCAAAACCAGAGGTCCCAATCTCCTTGGAGTGACCACAGTCAATTGGATCCCAGTCCCTCTGTAATTAGGTTTGCATTCACCAGTTCCTCCTTGACCAAAGCCATAGCTTGGTACCATGCCTAGTCCTTGCACCAGGGCACAATATCTAGAGCGAGTGGAGGGCTCTACGATCTTCTTCTGATCAGTTTTCTGAACCCCATGATGTCTGTGGGGTGAATGTTCCTGAAGTTCACATTTCAGTAGACACAGCTGCCTCCTGGGATTTGTTGTTTGTTGAATCAGTGATATCTACCAGAATTTATCAATACTTCAAACAGCTCAGATTAACATCCTGGGGAGTGAAGTCTTTCCTAAGATCCTCCAAAGTTTTCTTAGACTGGACAACATTTTACTATAACTTTTAATTATTTATGCCACTCCAAAGTTCACTTTGAAACATTATTTTAAATTGTGTGGGAATATAGGAGACTCAGGACATTTCTGTTTTATTCTGTCATCTTTCCAAAATCCTCTTTTTTTTGGTTGATTTTGACTAACTCACACAGCAAATTGCCTCAACAAAATGCCTCAGTAACACTTGAAAAACATTTCTGTAGCAGCTTTCTCAACATCTTTTTTAAGATCTTCTCACATTTCCTAATGACAGGATACTTTTTTTATCAATTAGTATATTCTTGTCATAAAATTAATGCAGACAGAAATTTCTGTCCTCTTCTGTCAAATATTTAAAAATAAATAAAATGTGGAGTCTTTCTTCTCTGTGGCCCACCTCAATTCTCCTCAAACTGCTGATCAAACTATAATAAATTTTGTATTCCTTTATGCCTCATATATTTCAGTATATGTCCCTGCCCATCATTATTCTTCAGTGAGGTCTTATCTTGTATTGGAAGATATAATTTATCTTTATCATTGCTTTTCCTTTGTTACTATGAATCTCATTCCTTCATGGTCATAGACCATTTATAAAATCATGTTTTAAGGAAAAAAAATATAAACATAATGTAAATAAGAAAAATAAAATTGATACATTTGAATCCCACAGAGAATTTAGAGGTGCCAAGATTAAGCAGCTGATAGATGGGGCTGAAACTTACATTACAATAGTAGAGAAAGTATATGAACAGGAACGGGTAAAGAGATTGAGACAAAAAGAGACTGCCAGAAGTATTATGGAGGAACTAGATGCCAGTTTTTTGTAGGATAAAGCAAATAGAGGACCCATCAGAACCAGGGGAGTCAGGCATGGAGTCCAAGTTTCTCATTAGATAGAGATAGTTAAAAGTCAAGGCCCTGATGAGGAAATTGTTCAGATTTTTGGTGATATGGAGATAGTTGGAGAGAAGGACCAAGTGAGAGAGACTGCTCACCCATCAGAAACAGAGGAGGCAGGAATAAAAAGTTTTATTTCAACTTCAAGATTTAAACCTTATTATCCCTTGAAGGTGATTATATTTTCTGACAGCCTGTAGCAGCAAGCATCCTAGCATCCCCAGGATGGCTGCCAACACAGGTTCTTAGATCTGCTTTTCTAAAGTAAAGCAACTCCAAATGCATTAACAATCTTGCTTTAATCAAACATATGTCATTTACCTAGTTCAGGGGAGAAAGGTCAGGACCCTGAACTTCAGAGAATACAGAGGTTACAAGCACACAAAAAAATAATGACAGAGAAACAAATCAGCAGATAAGGCTTCCAGATCTCTGACCATTACATCCATACCAAACAGTTACCAGAGAGGGAAGCATCAACATCTGGGTTTTCAAAACTGGGGGGCTCAAAAGCTGTCCAGAATCTCATCTGGTCAAATCATACAACTCTTTTCAAAGTGAGCCCCGAAACAAAATCTCACATCAGGGTATATATCCCCTCTCCTTGCTCAGAGAATGTCACAGCCCTTTTGACCCACTGCCCATTCCAAAAAGGAACCAGGTCTGGGTATTTCTGAAAACCAAACCTCCCACCACAGTCTCCAAGTGACCACATTCAGGTTGTTAGGGTGAAGAGCATATTTTCAAATCAAGGAAGGTTCTCAGGGTCATTTAAGCCTATCAAAGTGCCTAGGGGCAGGGAAGATCTTAAATTCCCATTCCAATAATACAGCCTGGCCACTTCTATATATTATCATCAAAAAGACAATCAGAAAAAAAAAAAAAAACCTTTAAAGTGGAACACCAACTAAGTTTTAACAATGACCATGAAGGTAAAGACTTGACCCATATTTCTTGGGCCAAAAATGTATCAAAGAATCCTAATAGGCCAAAGAAATTATTGGAAATGAGGTAGGTGACCCAGGACATTTGAAGTAATTTTTGTCTCTGCTCCTCCCTCTTTGAATTTCAAGGCAAAGATGTTAACTGAGTATAATTGCTAAAGGGAAAGTCAGGAATTAGATAAAAGCAATTGTTGAGTAGAACAAGGGAATAAACTCCATTAAAAAGAACTGTCTTTTCAGTTTTTTCAGGATTAATTAAAAAAAAACTTTACTTTTAATGATCTGATGCCATAATTTCTGATGTATATTTGGAGTTGAAAGAAATTTCCAAGACAAATTTTCTCCAAACAATGTCCTTAATTGTCCAAATATTAAAATAACAACCTGTTCCATGTGAGATTAATTAATATTTAACAATCACCCTGGTCATCATACTATGGAAAGAGAGTACTTATACAGAGAGCTAAACATAATTACTTAAGTAATTAGAAATTATATCATTTAGCTTTTGTTTTACCCGGAAAACTCAAGCAAGACCCAAGTAACAATTTAGAATTGAACCCTCTATTATACACGATGTTGATTGATCAGGCCACATCTCTGGCTGATGAGGTACCACCCCAGCATCCCAGGTCCTACAGCAGCAATCTCAGGTAAAGCCTCAGCTTTTAAAGGGACCCCTTATGGGTAAGGGTTAGGTATTACATAAGCATACATTTGCAGAGGCCAAAAAGAGTGATTGGTCACTATACAACTCAAAATTCCTGCTGGCTTCTAGTTTCCCTGACCCGCAAGACTGCCCACCTCTGTGCAGGTTAGCAAATTATCTTTATTTTCTCAGTCCAATATGAAGTGAGGTCCTCAGCTAAATGAAGAGCAGATAGTATGGGAGGCTTATAGAGAAAAGAAAAGGACTGCAAAAATCTTTGTGGGTATTGAGAGCAGTTTAAAAAAAGTCTTATGGAAATAAAGGCCTAATTAAGACTAGATAACACAAATTTATAGTGAACCTAATCAGCTTAGTGGCTTGATTTCTTCTGATTCTTTTCAACATCATATGAGACCATAGAAAGTAATTGTAAGGATTTGTCAGTGAAGAAAACATTAATGAATAACTGCAGCAAAGAAAATAATAGTCATAATTTGAAATGATTAGGTTTCAAGTATAACAGACAATAGATAAATAGTTTAATGCTTCATGTATATCTTCTTTGCTTCAGGAGAAAGTGTGAAAGTCTCCCAGCATGCTGGGTGGACCATGAAACACTAAAATGAAAGGATTGTAGGTAATGCAGTGCATAGAGCACCAGGGCAGAAATCAGGGAGACCTAAATACAAATATAACTTCAGATACATGCTAGCTATGTGACTCAGGCCATGAAATTTAACCTCTGCTGCCTCTGTGTCCTCATCAGAAAAATGAATATAATAATAAAACATACCTCCAATAATAACTATGACGATCAAAAGAGATAATTGTGTAGCACTTAGCCTAGTATTTGGCACATAGTGAGAGCTATAGCTATATTAGCTTTTTTTATTATTATTAAATTTGGAAAGCACATGAATAAGAATTCTTCAAGGTGGGTTGGGATTGTTGGGTTACAATTTGCATCACTGAATAAAACATGAAAATTACCAAGATTGTGTGTGTATGCACACACACACTCACACATATACCTGTACACATACGTATGTGTTTATTATGTGTTTCAGGGCTGTCAAGAAACAAATGTTCAAATTTTACCTTTAAATTTATTATAATAATATAAAATACTTGATATTTCCTAGTTACAGATTTGTTTGTTGTTGTTGCTGCAGCTGCTTTTCCCACCAGAGGGACAGTTAAGTTAAAAAAAAAAACTTTCTGATGCAGTTGTAGTATGGAAGTTATTTACCTGATAATGAGCTCATAGAAAAATATTTTCTGTTTATGTAAGGGAACACTTCATTATCTTGAATTAATAAAGAACTTTACTTCCTTAAAAGCACATTTGCATTAATTACCTCATTTAATCTTCAATACAAAACAGGAACGAAAATTTTTTCTCCATTTTATTGATGAATTTCAAACAGGGTTATTACTTGCTTCAAGTTAATCATTTGGCTAGTAATGGTGGTGGCAGGAATGGAAGCCTAGCATCCTAATTTGGAAATTTGATTGCAATTCCCATGTTACTTCCATTCCTTTTCCCTCCCCAAGCAATATACAGATGATGAAATGTGTCTCGGCATTACCTTTAAGCTAACACTACTACTACACTATTCCCCTGACATTTTATTTGCTCCTTACAATGGACTGAAAAGTTCTTTCATTGATGGTCACTGAAATGACTAACTTTGAATGAGTCATTTCTCAATTGAACCAGCAATCTGATAGCATATTAGAACTGGAAGGGACCTTGATAATATCCAATCCAAGCCCCATAATTTTTATATACTTGAAAGGAAATCAAAAAGGGTAGATGATTTATTTGTATAGTCATTGTATGAGTGCATAATATTTATTGTGTCTACAATGTTCTAGGCACTGGGCTAAGCATTGGGGAAAATAAATATGACTGTTCCTTTCCTCAAGGAACTTACTAATGGGGAGAAACAACACAAAAACAAAGCTGAAAAGGTGTGTTTGGTTGAAGAAGAGAAGGCACATAGGACTCAGGGGTATCATGAAGTAGTGTAGACAAGAGGGAAATGAAAAGATGACTGACCTAGAATTCCTCCTTAAAAAGAGGTTCTCCACTCTTTATTCAAATGTGTCTTAAGGGTGGAAGGTGATGATGAGGTTTAATTGTCAAGGCTAATTTGATCATGCAGGAAGATGAATTTTCTGTGGTCATCAAGTCTCTATAGAAGGTAGAAGACTAGTTAATGCCAGATCCAGTATGTAAATCCAAATCTCCTTAATAACAATTACGTATTGATTTCAAAATACAAATATATTTCTAATACTTAATTTTGGGAATAGGAAAACAAGGAAGAAAAAGGAAGAGTATTTAAAACATGCTGAGAAGAAGCCATAAAAGCATGCTTCCTTAATTTGATAACAATTCTCTTTGCTTGCTTTCTACTGTTCCTCTTTTATACCTTTTCTCTGATCTTGAAATATTTATCAACATCTAAAGCTTCCTACAATTTGTACCAGCCTCAAATGTGTATCACGAATCCTAGAGGTTTCTTTTTTGCCTCCAAAGCTACTCTCATTTACACATTGATTTCAGGAATTTTGTAATGCTTTAATGATATAAGAGACAGATGATATGTCATGGGAAAAAATAAACATGATCTGAGAAACAAATACCTAAATAGGCTAATCTATAAAATAGACCAAAGGATCTCTAAGCTCACCCCCAAATAAAATTACCATTAACCTCATAAATTAAATATGAATAGTAACCTTTACTCCCTTATATGTTTTATGATAAAAGCTCTTTTTTAAACTGAAAAGTATATGAAATTTATGTATGTATCTCATTTGCATATGAGAATTTATCTCCCTATCATTATATTCACATAATCAGGCAGATAATACTGCATCACATGTGCAAAGGAGACTTGGCTTCACTTTATATTTAGCTTCCTACTCCCCCTACAAATGTCATTTAGCTATAGAAATTCTTACTCTGTAGATATTTTATGTTTCTTTATAGTTCTCCATCTCTATTAGCAGATTACACAAAGATAACATAGTAATCAGCATTATAAAATATAAACTCCTTGCAGGCATGGGCTATTTTAATGTTGACTTTTAAATCTCAGCCACTGACTTAGTACTGAGTCAGGCAAAGAGTAGGCACTTAGTAAATGCTGTTATTTAAGATGTAGACTTCAAATCAAAAGAACTGGGCCTTTGTTAAAACTCTGTCTCTGGTCTCTAGTTAAGTATAGCACTTGGGATAAGTGAATTTGCTAGTTAAGTAAACAATGACTGGTTCAGATTAAGTTATTTCAAAGCTTATTTTTACCATTGGATAAGTCTATTAACCATGTTGTTCAG